>NC_089200.1:2666646-2966646 GCF_963930695.1 Labrus bergylta
AGAGGATGGAGGTACAGAGGATTGAGGTACAGAGGATGGAGGTACAGAGGATGGAGGTACAGAGGATGGAGGTACAGAGGATAGAGGTGCAGAGGATGGAGGTACAGAGGATGGAGGAGCAGAATGGCTCGCCCTGGGAAGATCCTGGTCCCTGCTGTTATAGCCGCCCTGAACCAAAGGCTTTGCTGAACAGAGTGGAAACTTCTGATCGCTGTTTGTTCTATTCATTGTGTTTCTGTAGGAATTGTCTGTCGGACAGAAACGGTGCTGTGAAGGGAAATTTCCCCCTGGAGGACAATAAAGTCTAAAGTCTGACATCAATTAATCAGTCCAGTTTAACTTCATCTGGAAAAAAATTAAGTCAGGATGTTATAAAAAGAGTGATGTGGTCAAATCCTCCGAGGAAGAGACCTTAATATAAACGAGTGGAACAATAAAACTGAAATTTGTTACAACAATTCAAATGCAATAACAGTGCTTCCTGGTTTAGTATTCCTTCCTTCTTTTCTAGTCTTCTGACTACTCAAAGCACTTTTACACCGCAGGTCACACCTACACATTCACACACTGATGGTAGAGGCTGCTGAGTAAAGAGTGTCAGTATTAACTCATCCATTCATACACATTCACACACTGATGACAAAGCAGTGGGAGCAACTTGGGGTTAAGTGTCTTGCCCAAGGACACATTGTACATGTGGCTGCAGGAGCTGGGGATCAAACCCTCAACCTTCCAGTTGAGAGTCGACCGACTCTACCAACTGACCCACTCACTGCACATCATGTCTTTATTGTCCTGTAGAGTTCACTTCACCATTTATATTCTACTTGTATATATCTTCTATTTCATTTGTGTTTATCTTTTTTATTCTATTTACATTTTTACTTTTGTATGACCTTCTTCTTCTTCTTCTTCTTCTTGTCTTTGTGCTGCTGCTGCAACCCCTGACAGATACAATAAACATTGACAAACTGAAAACAGCCGTCCAATGCATTTATCAGAGCGTTTATATCAGATGCTGATTTATTTATTTTTGATTTAACCAGGTAATTAACCCATTGAGATCAAGATCTCTTTCACGAGGTGGTGACCTGGCCAAGAGGGCGGCAGCACAATTTGCAATTTGCAACACTCGTCCCTGTGAGAGCTTTTGTTTAAATAAAAGATTAAAAGAGTTAAAAAAAGAAAAAGAAAGAATTAACCCTGCACAGCAGGAAGCAGTAAGAAACACATTTACTTTTTGATAGAGCTGAAAAACAAGTACGAGCATGTTGAAGAACTAACCAGGGGCCGGATTCACAAAAACCTTCTTCAGAAAAAAAAAAAATAATTCTGAGCTTCAGTCTTAAAATAAAAGTGAAGAAGATTTGATATTCATGAATAAAATGTGTATTTATTTACGAGAATAAACGAGATTCTTAAAAGCAAAGTTCTTAATTTTCTTCTGAACTCTGAGATCTCACCCCGCCTGTCCTCAAACTGTTACTCCTCTAAAGTCATTCAAACACATTTTAGACAAGCGATGTGGGGCGCTGGTGGCTCAGTGGTTGGTGCACGCGTCCCATTTATGGAAGCTGTAGTCCTCTAAGCGGACGGCCCAAGTTTGAATCCCACCTGTGGCTCCTTTCCTGCATGTCATTCCCCACTCTCTCTCTCTCTCTCTCTCTCTCTCTCTCTGATTTCCAGCTCTATCCACTGTCCTGCCTCTCTAATAAAGGCACAAAAAGCCCACAAAAAAACAAAAAAAGACAAGCAATTTGGATTTTCCTGTTTTCTAAATTTGTCTTTTAAGGAAGTGTTGGCACATCCAAATTTCTCTTGGGGTAGGAGCATAGGGCGACAAACTATCACTTGAAAAGAAAAAATCCCACACGCTACTCTTGCTTAATATCCCCAAGTTATTAGAAAAATCACAACGTTTCTGTCCCTCTGAACCTTTGTGAAGTGTGTTCTCAAACAATTAAATGTTAAATATTAGACAAAACTAAATGTGTCTAACATTTATTGTTAATTTGAGCCTCCCATCGTTGTTTTTGGTTTAAGTCTCATATCTCTGCTACTCCTGAAAAGTTTAGTCACGCAAGTGGATTTCAATTTTTCAACTTTTCTTTTTAGTTTGATAACCGTCCGAGAGGATTAATGTTGACAAAGCCGCTTATTTTTAAATACTGAAATTACATTTAACATTAACAGTGACATGTCAGACTCCTCCTGCATAATCAGTTAGTGTGTATTAGCCAATTAGAGACGGAGGAGGGAGGGTCATCCCTGCAGCATGCCAATTAATATTATCCAACAATCAGAGGTGTGATCAGAGGGGGTTTAGAAGAGGGGATACTCTGCACTACACGTCTGGCTGCACCGAATGTATGTAGGTATTGATGCAGCCTGACAACATCTGAGAAATCCTTAAGGAAGAAAATCAAGAAGTTTGTAAGAAATTACACTGAAAATCAGGAATTACACTTGAGAACATTATTTAGGACTTCCTCACTTTTGTTTTAAGAATCTTCCTGAGTTTTATCTTGAGGAAATGTTTGTGAATCCGGCCCCTGGACTTTATGTTTCTCTTAAAACTGAGTGAGCTTCGAGTGATCAGGCAACGAGTTCCAGGATTTGACTTCCTTTCACAGAAAAAGATGTTTGAGCTCAGGATGTTATGCAGAATGAAAGTTGAAGCTGCTCTGCTGCAGCCGTGTAGTCTCTGAGTTTATCTGCAGAAAAGGCTGAGGAGAGAGTTTGTTTAAACCCTCTGGGGGTCCATAAAGTATCATCTTATCTCATCTTCTCTTATCTGTATTTAACGAGAAGTTAACATCAGAGAGATGACATTAAAATGGGATTTAACGTGTCAAAGGGGAGGGGCTCGGCTCGGCTCCATTTCTTCTTCCTCATCATTTATGGATTTTAATTCTTTCACTTTCAGACGATTCATTTTTCTTATTTGAGGGTTAGAAGTGATGTGAAGCTAAATCCTCGACGTCTATATTTCTTCTTCATTTAATTTTTTTACATTGTTTTTAAAATTTTAATTCTTCTGTTGTTTAATAAGCTGCTGCTGGAAGATCACAATTTCCCAGTTTAGGATCGATAAAGTCCCTCTGTCTGTCTGTCCAGCTCTCTATAATCTGTGAGCTGCTTCAGAGTAAATCAACCCGATGTTTTAAAGTTTTAATCGTACATTTTTTTTAAAACTTGATTATTAAGAGAAAACAGAAAATCTCTGTGTGACGAGTTCTGAGTTTGTTTGTTGATTGTTTTATTTTTGCTTCACCTCAGATGTTAAAATTCTTCCTTTATGTTCATATTTCTCTTTAAAAACCTTTATTTTGTATTCTTCTTGAGACTCTTTGTTCTGTTTTTAGATTATATCATATTTAACGTCTTTATATTTAATCTCTCCTCTCTCAGAGGAGCCTCCAACTTTAAGAATTTCACACGTCTGTCCTCTTATAACCGGAGACGGTTTATTTTAATGTATTATTCATCCTTTAGTTCATCAGAGAGGACCCTCTGACACCCCAAGGACTCTTTACCAGGAGGGCAATACAATAACACAGCGGTTCTCAACTGGTGGGTCAGGACCCAGAAATGGGTCTCGGAGATGTTTTCAGAAGGTGTGCCCGGAAGAAGAATTCTACAAAGTGCTTTTTTAAAACAGGATTGTTTCATTCAGTTTCTTTGTGCTTTTTACAGACCGAGGAAAGACTGCACGATTACTTTATTTAATGAAATCTGATTGGTTGAAAAAGATCAGAAGATGGTGGAGGGTCCTGAGGCTTGCCCCGAGAAGCACAATAAACATTGTGAGTCTTGTTTTTTTTTTTTTTTTGTGTCAACAGAGAAAAAATTTAAATCAATAAATATGTTTTCAGATAAAATAATTCAAAATAAAAAGTTTTTCAAAATTTCATCCGGACTTCCTGATCCTTAAAATATTTTTGTTTTCCCTAAAATGTACGACGGAGGATTAGGGCCAAGTTAAAGATTTTATATTTTACCCTAGATTTACCAAATGAATGTTCTTATTTTAGATCCATCTGAAGAGCAGCCTACGTGGAGCATCTGGTTAAAAAAAAGTTAGACTTTGGTAAAGGTTTCCGAAATTAGGAAACAGGCTACTTCCTTATGAAGAATCAAAAAACAGGTTGACATAAATATCTGATTAGTTGTGTTGGGGCTTCACTCATATAGATATTAAACTACACATGCTTTTGGCACATCATCATCATCACATTATCATAAAATATCAGGATACTGCAAGAAAATGGGGATTTTCTAAAGAGAGAAGCACACTGACTGACTTGGAGGAAATGTCTTTGAAGGTTCTCCTGTCATCATTTTCACGTTTTCGGCTGCTCTTTTGATGGGCTACAACCTTTCAGGATAATTATGCACAAAGCCTCATTTTAATTGATTCAGCCTACGAATTTATTCTCGTAAATTTAAGAGTTTAGTCTGGAAATTTTAGATTTTTGTTTTTCTTTAACGTGGCCCTAATCCTCCGTCGTAAAAATGCAAACCATCAGAAGATTTTATGTGATTAATTTCTCTGGAGAGTGAGACTCTTGTGTTTGACCGCAGTTTGCAGGCATCGCTTTAATAGCGTCATCAACCTCCTTAAAAACGGTAAGAGAAGAAGAAGAAGAAGAAGAAGAAGAAGAAGAATGCTCAGCTGAGATCTCTCCTCTGTGTCTCTCACAGAAACTTTCTCACACTAAAGATTTTTAAAATATGATGTTCTGAAAGTTTGAATATATAACTTTTTCCTGTAACACATCCTGTTTGCTCTCCTCTGAGTGTGACTCGGAGAGTTTCTTCTTCTGCGCACACTTTGGGAGCATGTCGGTGAGGAGAGTGCGGCGGGACACTCGGACCTGTGAGCCGGCTGTGCGCGCTGGAGGAAGCCGCACATGGCGAACCAGAGACCGCGGAGGGTAACACTTTATTATGATCGTCTTTAAGAAGCATTCATTTGATTTATTGTCAGTGATTAAAAACAGCTGAGTCATACTAATATACTCATACTGTTATATTAAAAACAGATAAAGAGAGTTTTTCTTTATAATTCAGCTCCTTTAACACTCAAACAATTAGATAGTAAACGCTGCATTTTACTTTTATTATCGTCTTTATTTACACCTGCACATGATACTTTAATATTTATGCCACCTTATTGAGATTAAAATATTTGTTTAGTACAAAAAAATATATTATTCTGACTCTGATCGATGCAGGAAATAAAACGTTGTAAGCTGAAGATCACGTTAAATGATAAATATGTCACCGTGAGTTTCTCTTGTGTTAATAAAGTTTTCATTTGAAGCTTTCTGTGGTTTTATTTTCGTGCGCATGTGACGTATTTAGTGTGATTTTTTTTTAATTACTTTGAGATGTTTTTGTGCCATATTTCATTTAATGTTCACAAGGAGAAATATTAAATAAAAACTGTAAAATATATTGTTTTTAAATGGGGTGGAAGGAGAAATCTCCGGACTTTATTTGGAGTTTGAAAATTAAGTGTTATAAAAATATGTATGTATGTTAATTTAATTTGTTTTGTTTTTTGTGTATTTTCATTTTATTTCTGGATATTTTTTCGCGGTGATTTATTTGGTTATTTTAATCACTTGTTGCTTTCACGTTCCTGTCAGTAAATCAGAAAATTAAAATGTTGCATTAGAATGCTCTGAGACTTCATTATTTTTCTCTGAAGGTTGAGAAGATAAAATAAGGTAAGATTAGATTAGATAACTTTATTGTAGTAACGAAATACTGCTAGAGCCTGTAGATGGCTAACATCAGTAAATATATTTAAAAAAAGAAAAATACTAAAAACCAAACATAGAAAATATAGCCTACAAATCCCTATGAGCAAAAATAAAAACCCTGTACTTTCTCAAATAAAACAGCACCAATGATTAAACCAAATTATTTTTCAATAATTTTCACCGGTTAGTGACGTCATCTCTAAACGTAACCTGCTGTGTTTTCCCCCCTCGCTCAGCCAATTTAATTCCTCTAATTGTTGCACTAAAGACACGCGCGCTAATTGGGACAAACGATCGCGCTCCGTGTTTGTGAAAGAGTTTGACATCACGAAAATAACCGAGAATTAACGAGGTGACCCGAGCCACTTCCTCCTGCATATTTCTCACACCGATATTTAGCTTTAAAAACAAATAACAAAAACACCCATTAAAGGCTGCAGCGGGCCTGACAGAGTTTGAAAACGAGCCTGAGAGGAGGAGAGGAGGAGGAGGAGGAGAGGAGAGGAGGAGAGGAGGAGGAGGAGGAGGAGGGAGAGTTTATTTACTCTCTTAACGGAGCGAGCTGCGGGGAGTTTATCCACGTTTTGGTCAACTTCCATGAAGGCAATCGGGCTTTTTATTGCAGCAAAATTTGGAAATAATAAACCGGATTGTTACGCTTGGAACCACAGCGGCACATGATCGAGCAGTATCCGCTTTTAAGTTCACCAAACTCGGCCTCACTTTGACACACACACGGGGGAGGGAGTGGTGCTCCAAAAACTCGCTTTTTTTTTTTCTTCTTTTTTTGTCGGTGTTAAATTACAACAAATATTACTCCTCAACAACAACACATGTGGCACATCCTTCACATGACTCACTTTAAGTTCATTAAAATACATTTAAATCTATTTTGACTTCTTGTCTCTCTAATAAAAAGATCAAAAAACCTGCGCAGACACTAAAATGTGGCCTCATTTAGGCGCAGATAAAAGTGATTTATTACCCCGGAGGTTTGTCTCGTAGGGTTCCCTCACTGACCATGTCCACCAACATCACCATACCTCACTGACATCAAAGTGTTAATGGTAAATTAATGGCCGTTTTGAGGGGGGAGGCCGTCAGGGATGATGCATTGCCAAAACTCACTAAAGGATTCCTTCCATGCGCGCGCGGCTGCTTTCCGCGCGGAGCTCCATTCATGCTCTCAGCACGCGGACACACGCCAGGACGTAATGAAAACAAATGACTTTCAGCCTGTCATTATAGACTACATTTTGGGTGAGATTTTCCAGAGATGGAGCCTGATAGCGTGAGATTTTCACATCTGCACACACCGAGGAGGATTTAAAAAAATATATTTTTCTGACGACATTTTAAAGTAGTTTTGAACTTTTCCCCCCTCTCAGCTCCAGCGCTGCTTGTCGCTTCTGCTTTTTGCACTTACTCTCCTGCTGGGTCGTGTCGCTCCCGCTGGTCAACCCCGGGGACTCCAGCATATTCCTCCCCGCCTCCCCGACGCTCTCGTCCGCCTGGCTGCCCACCATTTCCGCGGCCTCCTCCAGATCCAACAGGTGGCTGACCGAGAAGTTCTTTTTGGCTTGCAGGTTGTCCAGGTTCGACGTGATCGGACTCTCCAGGCGGTTTGATAGAGACGCTTGCCTGTCCATTACATGTGCATAGCTAGAAGTCATGACGCAAGAGGGGAACAGCGGGAGAAACGGAGCGGCGACAAGAAGGTGGAGAAGAAGAAGAAAAAACAAGACACGCGAGCAGAGGGGATCCTCCGTGCATAGGACGCAGCAGCAGCAGCAGCAGCGCCTCCAGGAGCCACAGAGAGACCCGGGTTAGCCGAGCAGAGGGCGGGTGTGTTCACATCCAGATCAGGAAAACTTCAGCAAACTTGTTCTCCTCGCCTACTTTTCCACATCAAAACTTAGTACAGCCAATCCATCCAGCGGCGGCGCGCAAAACCAGATGTAGCTTCAGTATTTCAGCTCGTCCTGCTGTTTGAGCGCGAGAGAAGTCCTCTGAGAAGAAGGAGAAGAAGAAGGAGAAGGAGAAGCTCTCTTCCCAGCCTGACTGACTCACATCTGAGCAGGAAGAGCTGCTGCAGCTGGGGATGAGGATGATGATGATGACGACCAGATGCGCAGAGGAGCTCCGTGTGCGCGCAAAGGCAGTAACTGCCGCACCTCCAGGCTACACACCCTGTAGTCTCTCTCTCTCTCTCTCTCTCTCTATTTCGAGAGAGAGAGAGCCCCATAATTACGTGGCAATGCCTTCATGTTGTGTGTGACGTTTCACAGGCCCCCACCTCCCCACCCCCCCCCCCCCCTCCCTCTCAGAAACATCCCCATCAGCACCGTCAACACCCGGGTTTGGCCTGTTTTTGTTGCCCTTGTTGGCAGACCTCACAGGCTAATGAGTGTGTGTGTGTGTGTGTGTGTGTGTGTGTGTGTGTGTGTGTGTGTGTGTGTGTGTGTGTGTGTGTGTGTGTGTGTGCGTGTCTTCAGGGGCACACACCGCTGTTATCGCTGTGTGTGTGTGTGTGTGTGTGTGTGTGTGTGTGTTGATAAAACTCTGAGTGTCCTGCGGTGTGCCACCAGTTAAATCAACCATAAACCAGGATCATCAAGTTTTCCTCTGATCTGCCCACATGAGCAGAATTTGAGTTTTTTCATGAAGAACAAACATATTTAAAAGTGATTAAATTTGTTATCTCGGCTTCATTGGTGAAATAATAAAACATTAAAGAAGTGAATGTAGCCTGCAGGCCTGAAGAGAGAAACCAATGTCTTAAACCTGCGATCTTTGTAAAGACCAGCAGGGGGCGATTCCAGCGGAAGAAAAACATAATCTTGATTGTTTACAAGTCTGTGATCAAATGTGACTACATGTCAGTCACCCTTAGTAAACATTTTCTTAATAAGTTTATGGTCTCATTCTGTACTTCATAGTCTTCTTCTTCAACACAGCATGATGTTCATTTTTGTAAATGATGGTCCTAGAGTCAAAAGGACGTTTTGAAGAGGAACTACCCACTCCTGAGCTCTAGTCTGCATTGGGTACTAAAGGCATATCTACAGTAACTTTAAATTACAGATGCACAGTACTAACCAAGCTTCGGCCAACCTTAGCTGATATTCCTCCAAAAGACGTCAAGATGGCGACGGACATAAGTCTGGCCAAACTCAGGGCCTCAAACGATCCTACAAAAATCTACAAACCAACGAGTGACATCACAGTGGCTACGTCCACATTTTTATATCCAGTTTGTAGTTGCAACTGATAAATCACAAAGTTCAGCGTCAAGTGGAATTAAACTAATTGTAAGAAGAATGAATCCTAGACCTACATTCATGGACAGAAACATGTTTCAAACAAGCAGCAACCTCTGGTGTTGAAAACTGAAGCCGATGCGGAGGTGCGAAAACATGCAGTTCCTCGAGTGTCCACTAGAGGCTGGCTGCAGAAGCACAGGAAGTCACATACACACCCATTCTAAAAAGCCTGTTTTTACAGCAGAGATGAACATGTTTACAGCCTGGTTCAAAAAACCAAATAGGTGTGATTAGCTCATGTCTGGATGGACACACACTGTACGGGGGGTGAATGTTTTGATGACTCATCAGTTTTGATTTGATGAAGGATAAGAGTTATTCACAATAAGGCGTGTAGCTGACCTGATTGACAGGTGGGCGCGGTGTAACGGTTTGTCAGGAGGTTTAAAACCCGCCTCAGCTCCAGCTCTCAGCCTGTCGTTAGGTTGACTGAAAGTTAGACTGAGACAACGTTTCATACAGGTGTCGGCCATTAATATTTACAGTCTATGATTCCATATTGATGCTTTTTGGTTATCGTTGCACAGAAGTTTATGTACGTTTGTTTAAGTCGTACTCTTGATTCAAATAAGCAGCTGCAGATCTTACAAGTCAGCCGTCGCACCTCAAAGTTTCATGAAACACCTCAATACTTACCTGTCATTCACAGGTACAGACTGAGCCAATCAGAGCTGGAGGGAAGTTAGACTGAGCCAATCAGAGCTGGAGGGAAGTTAGACTCAGCCAATCAGAGCTGGAGGGAAGTTAGACTCAGCCAATCATAGCTGGAGGAGAGTTAGACTGAGCCAATCAGAGCTGGAGGGAAGTTAGACTGAGCCAATCAGAGCTGGAGGAGAGTTAGACTGAGCCAATCATAGCTGGAGGAGAGTTAGACTGAGCCAATCAGAGCTGGAGGGAAGTTAGACTGAGCCAATCAGAGCTGGAGGAGAGTTAGACTCAGCCAATCAGAGCTGGAGGAGAGTTAAACTCAGCCAATCAGAGCTGGAGGAGAGTTAGACTCAGCCAATCAGAGCTGGAGGAGAGTCTGGACTGTCTGGAAAAGTCCCACAACTCAAATCGGATACTTCGGGGTATTTTCATGCTCTAATTTAAAAAAGAGAAAGACAGAAAGGAGAATTATTCTTTAACCTAACTGTCTCAACTCTAACATAGGAAGGCCTAGAGAGGAAATCCATGCAAAATGTAAACCTAACATGAGGTATTTTTCAGATATATGTTAAACCTCATCAGGTGTCAAAAGAAACGCGTCTAAAAAGTTAGAATCACTGTGTGGTGAAACTACAACAATCAAAACTTACGAGTGGTGTAAAAACAAATTCCTAATCCTCATATTTTATAAAGTGAATCCACAGAGAATCCAGTGACTCCAGCTGAAAGGTTCATTTTCTGCAGAAGGGGAAAGTGCTGAAAGTGTTGCCGGGTTACTTTCCCCCTCAGTGTTTTAACTAGAGGACTTGGAGGTTTTGGAGGAGTTGGATGTTTGAGGTGATCTGGGGGGAGGGTTTTCCCTTTTTTTTTTTTTAAGAACGGGGGGGTTTCATGTGCTCAGATGGCAGCAGTGGACTCTGGGCTCCGAGCTGCCATAGACATCCCGTAGCTTCCAGCCCCCCTGATCTGGGAAAAGAACACTTGATGCCATCAAAGGGACGCCGATTGAATCCAGATGTGGCTCTCTCGTTCTTTCCATGTATTTAATGAAGGCGCAGGGATAGAGTAGACTTTTTTCATCATTAGTTTTCCCTCCAGATTCTCTTTTTCCTGCCTACAAGTCCACTCTGGTGCCAGCTAGAAGGAGAGAAAAAAAAGGCCTCCCCATGTCTCCTACCCCACCCCCCCTCCACCCCCCTCCTCTGCTTTGTTCAGACTCCATGTGAAAGCGGCCCGTTTGCTCCGCCACTGCAGTTTGTCTGTGTCGAATGGAAACGTCCAAACATCTCAGAGAGGGGAAAATGCCATCCTGCAGAGCTGATGATATCGGGGTCGAGGCCGAGGAGGAGGCTGGAGACAGAATCAGGCACCGTGCAGAGGATAGATGCAAATCCAGAAACAAGCGACGAGTTGTTTTTGTGTCGTTTCAATTTGTTCAAATAAAGAAGTGGCAGCTTTTTAAACTCAATAACAGAGAGGTGATATAAAAGATCATTAATATGTTCAGGTCAGGTTTGTAAAGCATACGAGCAAACCTGCTGGAACTACTCGTCTGTGTTTGCAGGACTTAGACAGAAACTAAATGTGTGTCAGGAATAAAAAAGTTTAAGATGCGTTCAGAGCAATCAGAGCGTCGCTGGTCTGCATATGATCATGTCTGACAGCCTGTCAGTGCACAGACTTCACCAAAAGTTAAAAATAATCCTGAATGTTGTCCTTCTGGACGGCAGGCAGCGCGAGGAGGAAACTAACCTGACAACCAGATTTTGCAGATTTGTCCGTTGGAACAGAAATGGATTCAAACAGAAAAACTGGCTCTACTCAAAATGACGCACCGACCATGTCTGCTGAGCTCACACTCATTAAATATGCTACCTGTCCTCTTGGGCCAATCAGAGATCTCACCTCACGTCCCCCCCTGAGTGAACGAGAATCAAGCAGCATAATTTAAAAAAAAAGGGAAAAATACCAAACTTCAGTGAATTAGTAGTAGTCAGGGTGGCTTAGAAACATTATGAGGACAGGCCGGACAAAAGGACTACATTTTTTCCACATCACCATAGCTTTCAATTTTGGGGGAGGAGCCACTTCATCAAGATGGCAGTTCCAAGATGTCAAATCGCTAAGAGCCAATATGTCTTCCAAGCCACTTAGAAAGTCAATCTTGGTGTCAATATAAACATTTTCTGGGTCAAGGAATGCATTAAAACACCACTCGATGATTATTTGTACATATGTTAATTTTGACAACATCATTGTGTCATTATTCTTCTCAAATCTGGTCCTAAGGCGCCTGACTATAGTAACTATGCATGAATGTTTTGCATAGTTTCTTTTGTATATTGTTCCTGGTTTTGTATCACATGACCTGTCAGGTGACCTCTGGGGTTCATATGGAGGTGTGTCTCTTCATGTGTTCATGTCTGATGAAGGGCGAGGGCCCCAAACGTTACGTGCTGATTTTTCCATTTGATGTCATTTAATTGGAGCAGCTTAGTATGTTTCTGCCTTAGGATGTGCATGCTGGTTGATATTTTAGCTGTTTTGTCATTGAAAATGGAAGTTAAAATAAGTCAAGTTTTATTCTCACTCTTCAAGTTTTTAGTCAGTTTGAACTTTTACGCTGCTCGCTGCTGAAGAGCTGAACGTCAGGGTATCACTTTCAGTGCACTCGTGCATAAAGATCTTCAAAGTCATTCTGAAAGAGTGTCTGAATGTGTTTTTTTTAGGTGTGATCATGGATGATAATAAAGCTTGTGTTTACAGGAAGGTGTCAAAGAAAATATCTTTGATTTGAACAAAGCAAAGTTTCTGTTGGATTATAAAAAACTGAGGATTTTCTATGTTCACTTGTTTTATGATCTTAGTAATTGTGTTGAAGTGTGGGGTAACACATTTCAAACATGAATGCATTATTTATCTGACAGAAGAGAGCGGGAAGAAACGCTTTCATAAAGTGGAGTGTAGAGAGAGCAGCTACAGGTTTTTAAGGTGAGGATCACTGAAAGTGAAAGATTGAGTCACAGACAGTCAGAGGTATGTTCAGAGTAAAGTATGACCAAACAGTCTGCAGAAGAGGTTTGTTTTTACTTCAGAGGATGAAGAGCAGAGGAGAAGATCAGTTTGCACGGACGACTTTAAGACAAGATGTGTATTTCTGTTTTAGGAAGAGCTGTGTGTGTGTGAAGATATTTCACTTTTAGAAAATGAACAAGGAGAGAATTATTAGACTTCCTGAAATTGGAAGTTTGTGTGTTTTTTGTTGTTGTTTTATGTTGCTGTGGTATTGGTTGCCGTGTGATTGTAATTGGACGGACCATCCAGATAATTCTTGTTTTCTTTTCATGTGAGGGGCGTTCAGCATCAGACTGATTCTTCTCCTCGCTCCTGTCCGGACATGGAGTGGGATAAAACTGTGAATCGTTTTCTGTGAACGTTGCATGCTTTGACATGTGCAGAACAAATACAGTTAAATGAAATATTTGTCCTCTATATTTCTCCACAATATGAGAAAACATACTGCCTATATTTATTTGTTTTGAATCAGCTCCAACAGCTCAAACTACATCCCTGCTGATTCTTCAGTATTTGTATTTTAAGAGTTTAAACGCAGGACTTCCACATGCAAATAAGACTTTCTGCATTGAGCAACTTTAAAGATCTCACAGCGTCTTGCAGCCCTCAATTGTTTTCCTCTGCTCACGTCTTCTGCAGAGGGACTTACAAATGTGATAATCACACATCTGCATTGTCATCTCAGTGTTTGGATTCTCAGAAGAAGAACTTGCACAGCTGCCTGAACATCATAACTGATGATACTAAAGAGTCCTGTAAGACAAGAGACTAAAGAGCCGCTCTGAGAGTTCTGGTTGGTTGTGTTTGAATGTTGGAGGAGAGCTCTCTGAAGCTCGTGTGTGTCGTGTGAATTAGCAAAGCATTAAAGCTCTTTTATTTGTGTTGGAGAGTGTAGTTAATGTGTAAATCTACGAGACTGATCCTGCAGGAATAATCTGTGCAGGGAGGATCAGAAACGCAGAGAGTGTGACTGAACTGCTTTGGTGAGTGTGCAGAAAATCTTTACCTCATGTGGGGACGAACGTGGAGCTGAACTGGTCCACAAGCCGGGTCCTGATGGAGAGGTGTGAAGGTCTGTGGGTGGCACCTGAACCCTTCAGAAACCTGCTGACCCTTCCGAGAGCCGAGCCCGAGCTTCATGAGGAGGAATCAGCGAGCGGGTCAGGCTGTGATCGTTTCCTCCTATAGATATTTTTTTTCAGAAAGCTGCTTCTGCTCTTTCAGTAAACATTCGATTATTCTCACACCTACCATACCTCATACATGCTGCTTCAGTGCCCCAGTATGAAGCATAAACCTGGCTGTGCAGGGAATAACATCCTGGTGAAACTTGAAGGTTGATTTGAAGTGTTTTTGTGACTTTTCTCAGCAGACCTGTCAATCAAAACGACGCATTAAAGTGAAATCTGCTTTTTGTTCTTAATGTGTTTTTTTTACTTTCTCTGCATGAGCTCAGTCCCCTCTGTGCAGTCCTCGAGCCCCCGGGGGCTCAGGAGGACGATGATGATGATGAAGATGAAGGCCGCCACCCTGCCGCCGCCGCTGTTTTGCTGTCCGGTGACCCCTGGTGCTGATTGGAGAGCCGTTTTTGGCCCCCCTGTCCTGTTTGATTTCCTTAATTAGGGGTGAGTGGCCCCATTGTTGACTCTTCACTTCCTGTGCAGAGAAACACGCGCTGCAGACACGCTCCCTCGGCGCTGGGCTGATTGCAAAGCTGCACGGGGGACGACTGGGAAGTCTTCGGCAACAGGACCTCTGCTGCACCGGGACTCATGCTGTACTAGGACCGCTGCTGCAACGGGACTCCTGCTGCACGGGGACCAAGCTGCAAACACACTCACACACTCTGATTACAGCGCTCACAAGAGGCTGGAGAATCAGAATCACAACCAGCTCTGGACCCTGGACCCACCAGTCCTGTGTGGAAGAATGTGTCAAACATGCAGACAGAAAATGAGAGAAATCCACAAATTATTTTAAACCTCCTGCTCTTCAACACACAATGCTATAAATACACTTTTAATATACTCAGAACTCCTCGGCTCTGGTTCAGTTGTGAGCTACTTAAATGTAATTTATGCCTCTGTACGTTTGTATCTGATTAAAATTTAGTAGGGTATACATTGCACTTTTTTGATTCATCTGCCTTACAGCTGCTGTTACTTTGCAGATTTTACACACAGAACATGTGATCAGTCAATAAAACATGATGAACTGTTCCAGACACACAGCATGTTAAAGCAGGTTTAGTAAATAGTGCTGTCAGGCTCTCTCCTGCAGAATAAATACTTCATGCAGGACTTCAACTACTACTCTATATTTAAACTGCAGCACTGCGACATTTTCCTCATTATCGAAATACTTCAAGAATCTAAAAAATACTCAGAGGGACGCTGCTCAGGATGCACGCTGATTGTTGTGCTGCGTTTGTCTCTTCAGGCAGATGCAGTGGGAACACAGGAGAGTTCGATTTCTGCCCCCATGAGCTACAGTTTGTACTTCATGACCCCCCCGGGGTCTTCTGTGGGACTTTAAGGTTAAACTTTAAGTGTGTTTCTGAGGGCCGACAGCGTACATGATTTACGCTCCCTGCAGAATAAAACATGTACGCACCTTTCTTTTTTTAGCACACAGTCTGAGAGTTTCACCACGTTAGAATAAAACGTGAGAATAAATATTAATTTTTTTATTTAGGTGCATTTTAACTCTGAAAAATTTTAACATTTTAAGACTGTCGTTGATAAGATTTAATTTAACATCTTCGAGTTGTTTTGTGTGAACGGAGAAAAGCTTTTACTTTAATTTAATAATTTTTTACATTTATATTTGTGATGTTTTAAATTTTAACTTCACATTTCAGATCATTAAATCAAATCAGATCAGTATCCCATCTGCCGTCAGACTGTTGAATCAGACTTTTTAACAGCATCACCACCTCATGACTCATATCAATAATGCTACACACTGTGTGTGTTTTTAATAACAACTCTTTCCACAAGTGGAAGTGTACATACCTTGTATTATTCTATTATTATATTTTTTTCTCCCTTTATTTAACTGATGTAAATATGTTTGATTTTTAACTTCTTATTTTTAATAATTATATTCCTGTTTCCCCATGTCCCCATGGGGGATCAATAAAGTTTATCTTTATCTTTATCTTTAAAGTTTCATCTTACACCTTAGCTGGAATTACAAGACACATTTAAAGATGTTCATTTTGGCTCATGAAAATAATTCTCATCTGGAGCTAAACGAACAAAAAACGAATTTTAAAGGAATAGGCTATTTCGTTTTAGCGTTCATAAAAAAATAAAGAATTGAGGGTAAATCATGACGTCATGATTTTAAAATATATTGATGCATGTTTTTACAATTAATTTACAAACTTTGTACGCTTAAAAAAAATCAGATTTAAATGATTGTAGGAGCTCTAATAAAAGCAGTGTGTACATAATGATTTTCTGTCGGAGTGTAAAAGTGTGAATGAAGTCCAGCTGTCAGAGAAACGCGCCGTTAATAAGATAAATACCACGAAACTGTATGTGTGTGTGTGTGTGTGTGTGTGTGTGTGTGTGTGTGTGTGTGTGTGTGTGTGTGTGTGTGTGTGTGTGTGTATGTGTGTGTGTGTGTGTGTGTGTGTGAGTGACATGACGTGTCAGTGTCCTCTCTGCAGTTCCGCTTTTAACTGTAATCGCTCGTGCACACGTTCACGGTGTTCAGACACAACGCACAAATCTGCTCGTGATTAAAACGAACACACACTCTCTCTCTCTCAAACACACACGCGCGCGCGCGCGCACACACACACACACACACACACACACACACACACACACACACACACAAACAGGGAGAGAGACCGTGTGAAATTCATTCTCATCATTACAAACCCGCAAAAACCGCGCGCGCGCACACTGACATATCATTTCTTCACGCGACGTTTATCAGTCAATCAACCAATTAATGAATCAGCGGTTTAACACGGTTTGCTTCGCGGTTCAGCTGGAAGGGTTTGGCTCATTTCATATTTTAATTCATGATAAAGTAAGTCACTGAAGAGGATCAAACTTTTTAGTAATTTCTTTGTTTCCTTTCTGAAACATCTGTGCTCGATTAACCGATTCTTTATTCGAGCAGCTGCACGTTCACGGAGAGGCCAGAGAGGATGGAAGCTTCCTGAACTTTTAAGAGTCTTAACTTTCTATTTATCGTTTGATTGGAGTCTGAGAGAAGAGCATGATGGGGAAATGTGTCCGAGTTATAAATCAGCTGTTTATCACGTGTTCGACTTTAATGATCATTTCGGATTTTTGATGAATAACATTTATATAATGTCTCATCCCGTAAATCTGTCCTTAAACTCAGACTGCTGCTGGTTTTAAACTATTACACTTTATTTTAAAATTACGACTTTTGAATTAAATCTCAGAAAATTCATCTTTTTTCTCTTTAATCTCTTTAATCTCCGAATTTCATTATAACTTGTGATTTTTTATGAATAGGCTTCTTTCCCCTTCTTCCTTTTTTTAAAAACTTTGTCTAAATCTACAGATCATCCCAGATGTCTGACCCTAAACTCAGAGTTGATTTTTATTTATTTAAACATGAATTTCTTAATGTAATCTCAGATTACTGACTTTAAAAATTAAATTAAATAGGACAACACACTTCGAACAGATCCAAGTCCTTTTAGTGCTTATTTTGTATTTTTTGTATCTTTGTATTTCATAATGTATTGTGTTTAAATTTGCTAATATTGTGTGTTTGGACAACCTGCTGCTGTAACGCCACAATTTCCCAGTTTGGGATCAATAAAGTAATTCTATTCTATTCTATATAGATCCAGTACGTATGGGCCTACTTTTACCTCTAGTGATGAATATCCGGTTTAATATGTCACGTTTAATTTGCAGGTAATCTTCCGCGCGCTGTCTGACCTTCAAAGTCAAATCTACCTGGGTATAAAGTAGTTCTGGGGTAGGAGATCTGACGCATCTCAAGCAACGTGCTTTACAGAATATAAAAAATACACAACAGTTAAATCCTTCACCATGACACAGAAAGTATGCAGCCGCTTGAATCCATCCGGACAACGTTTATATAATTAGAGCCAATCAGAGCGATGCTTTACGTCACGTCAAACCTCCGACATGTTTCCGTTTGATGTGTTTAAAGCTCTTTGAATCAATACATTATGATTTATCAATGAATACACTCGCCTCGGATCAGAGGAGCTCCAACATTAAACCATGCAGGTCTACACGGACTCCCTCTCCTCTTCAGCAGACACAGAGTTCAGAGGTCGTGCACGCGCTTCAAAAACTTTCTAAAAAACAACGAGACGTGGAGCTCTTTAGTCCCCCCCCCCCCTCTCTCTCTCTCTGTGTCGGTCTTCTCGGGTTTCAGGGTCTTTCTCGACCTGTCGAGCGACGCCAGCGCCACATAAATCACACTTTACTTTATAAACCCCCTCCTCTCTCTGTGAAGTGCGGCCCAGCACACACACACACACACACACACACACACACTGAATCTCATTGAGGCTTTAATCTCCTCATTCTTCTTTATAATCTGCAGAACATCATTTCTCTTCTCCCCTCTGCAGGATTTTCTGCTCACAGTAATCATCACTGTTATTATTATTATTGATTGTTTGGATTGTGTTGTGTGAACTGGAGCAGTGTAAATATGTTAGGTGGTGACATTGTGTAAATAACTGTTACAGACCGGGGTCCCCCCCATGTCCCTATCTCAGTCATTTATTGTGCAACTCCCATTTGTGCAAACTCACATTTAAATGATTTTTTTTTTTTTTTTACATGTAGTAAAAAAAAAAAGTATTTTTGCCTTTATTGGATAGGACAGCTGGAGAGAGAGGGGGACGACATGCAGCAGAGGGCCGAGGTTGGATTTGAACCCACGGCCGCTGCGATGAGGACTACAGCCTCTGTGCAAGCAGAGCGCTAGGCTATCCAACACCCCATTTCAGCATAAATCTTACTTAACGACTGTCGCTGTATTTAAAATTGAACTACTGTTTCTACGCATTTTTTAAATAATGGGTAAAATATGCTGTTCTTAAGAATTACTTTTTAAAAATGTGGTTATGGAAGGCACCTCGCGGCCCACCCTCAGTGTCTCAGGCCCCCCCGCTTTGGGAACTAGTGCTTTAATGCACTGAGTATCAGAAGCACAGGGAATTAAATATCTGAACTATACGTATGTAGAATATTTACAACCGTGCAAGCAGCCTGTTACAGTCGCTCCTGTTTCAAGATCTAGAAAGAGCATGCATGGAAACTCCTCAAAGAATAGTGAGTGAGTAGTGAAGGAGCAGTGATGATGACTTCCTGTGCAGCCTATCATATTTTTGTGATCTTTGGCAATCTGTCTTTAATGTTGTGGACTTGTATTGAGGTGTGTTTGTGCTGTGCTTGTATTTGGTCTTTGTCTTTGAAGTGTAATTAAAATTGGGGGGCTGGGGTCGGGGGTCGGGGGGATGCAAACAGTGTAATGTGAGGACATTTATCTGTGAGTGTGTCTAACGTTGTCATGAGAGGAGAGAGAGAACAAACCTGGTGCAGCGGATCAGAGACAACCCAAGAAGAAAATACCTGGGAGTGTGTTGATGTGAAAACAGTCTGGGTGAGTCGATTGTGCAGGCAATAAAAAAATAAAAAATAAATAACACTTCAAACCACTGATACCACTTTGAATTTACACCCTGATGAGCCTTCATTTAACTCCTGCCATCTCTGATTAAACAAAAAGTAAATGACCAGCTCCTCCTTTTTTTGAATTAAATTGCAGTTTTTATGTTTTTTTGAAGATAAAGAGGATTTTCAAAAACTGCCCTGAAATGCCAATGCTCAAGTCTACAGATAGGAAAGTGCTGCAGACTTGACTTAACAAATGCATCGGTGCCTGAATGCATCACGTATTCTGGAAGAATCTGAATGTGCAGAGTAACGCCTCACACACTCCCAATAAAATATTCTTTAACATGTTTCAGCCTTTCATTTGTTTCTTTTAGTTTCTTCGAAGTAGGAGAGCTGCTGAATTGTTTTTATATTTACTGAGATGCATAAACTAAAGTGTTAAAAGGGAGTCAAGTTTTTTAAAACAGAACGCTTCACGAGGTGAACAAACTACAATGATGTTTGTCTTGAAATGAAACATAAATGAGACACTTTCACTGAAGCAGAAATGACATCATTCCGTCACTTTGCGTAATCTTCTCTGTAATTTGGGGGAATCTGAGCTGAAATGCACTCGGCGGGACTTCAAACATTTGACCTTGGAGATTCAGCGGGGACAGAGAGAGAGAGAAGGGGATGGCGGTCGCTCTCCACGTCTCCGAGCTTCTACCTCACAACTAATTAAAAGAGCTGCTTTTACGGCACTCTCCTTCAGACGGCCAGATGTGACCGGAGCGCTGTAAAAAAAATCTCAAAGCGCTTTACAGAAACACTTACTGCACTTTTAAAAATACACGGCGAGGGTCCCACGGTGCTCCCCCCCCCTTCCCTAAGTGTGGATTCCTGCACATGATCACGAGCGTCAGTCCTGCAGGAAGCTCTTTATCTAAACGCTGAAAAAAAGAAGGAACACAAGAGAGGAAAGCGTGCACTTTAACCCTTTATTTTAGTAAAGTATCTTTAATCTAAATATCTCCCCTGTTTAAATATCTTTTTATAATCATCAGTCTCATCGAACATTCAGAGTTTACAGACTTTAGTCAGACCCACATGTAGAAAGTGAAAGAGATGATTGTTATATATTATTTTCACCACATTGCTCCATGTGCGAGAGAGAGCGAGAGAGAGAGAGAGAGTCTGCAGAAAGACATGCCGCTAAAATCATCTGTACATACATGAGCACAGATCGTCTTACCGTCGAGGAGGCCCGCTGCTCCGCGCCGCACCGACAACATCAGAAATGAGCTTTGTGAAACACGAGCCCAGCGCCGGCTAACATGTTCATCTACAACACACGGGACGGCTCGGTTTGTCGGCCGAGCAAAGAGAGGGATGGAGTCAGGAAATAAAACAGGACCCATCTTAGTGTTTTTTTACCACAAAGAGAAAAGAGTGGGAAACAGTCAGCGTCTGATTGAGACTAACCTCGTGATTCATGAAACATGTTTGTAATCTCAAAGACAGAGTCAACGCTGCAGCTGAATGTGTGATCCTGCAGGTTCACACAAACACACCGAGGGCTCGAGTGACGACAGCATAGAACAGTTTGAAAACCAAAAACAAATCTTTGGAGGCTGAAGTTTGTTTTCTAAAGACAAGCAGCCGTACATCACTCTGCCTGAACCATTTAGGAAACAAGGAAACAAGGTGACACTTAAAGCCAGTTTGTGACACTCACTGACGATAACTAACCGAGTCCCCCTAAATATAAAGTTCATGTTCAACTGATCCTCAAAAGCTCGCACCTTTTAGACGACATGCAGAGCAGCCCAGAATCATTTCTTCCCAAAGAATAAAGAAAAGAGGAGTCTTAAATGGTTCAATCGATGTGTTCAGGGAACTTCTGTGAAAGTGATCATTTGGTTAAAAAAAAGGCAAAAATGACGACTTCATTCCCAAAACCTGCATCTTTTAGGAACTTCAACCAAAAGGATTATGGGGCCTCGTATTTAAGGGAATTAGGAGCTAAGTAGGTGTTTTCTCACAAGCACAAAACACCTGAATTTTTCCCAATAATTTTCTGGTTGAGCTGCATGTGTGAACACAATTGGCTGGATTTTTGCACCCAGACTTTTTCCTGCCAAGCCCCGTTAAGCCGCTGCTGGCTAAAGTTATCTACTCGAGCTGTTTTTCACATCTGCATTCCTGAAAATATTTCGATAATTTCAGGAGGACTGCTCCAGATATTCTGCTGACCTGTTGTTCTCGCATGCTCCTCACAGAGGGAGACTATTTCTGTTCAACACGCTGCCCTGGACGTTGCAGCAGCACTGTAAAGATCTGGCCGACAGTATTGGAGGACAACATTCCTGTTAGTGTTTTATATTAAGCTCTACAGCCTGACATGTTATGATGATGTCCACATAGTTTTCACAACAGCTGATGAAAGTTGAGTGTCTCTTTACTGAGCATCAGGATGCTGTGACCTCACACGGGGCACCGTTTTCTAGAGTTTTACGTTCCTGTTCAGTCTGTGTTTGTTCAGCCGTCTGTTGGACGTCCCCTCCTCTCTCCTTCACACTCTCTTCCTTCGGCGCTCCACAGTCTTTGGTTGATTGAACGGATCCCTCCTGATTCTCCATCGACCCGTTACCATGCGTCTCCACACAGCTTCTCCTCTTCTCCTCCACCTCCTCCTCCTCCTTTTTCTGCTTCTCCAGCTCCTCCTCGGTGGCCTGAAGTTGCAGCTGCTGCATCAGCTCTTCCAGCTTGTGGGCTTTGCGCAGCTCGTTCTGCTGGATGATGGCGCAGAGGTGCTCCGTCAGCTGCTCCTTCACCTCCCTCTTCTTGTGCAGGTCCAGCTTGGCCATCACGTACTCAGCCTCCGCCTTCTCATATCGCTTTCTGAGAAAATATGTAAATAAACAAAGAGAAACAGAATAAGATGACTGCAAAGACTCTCTCTTAAACTCTGCGTAAAACAGGATGTAACTTTTAGCAATGTGAAGTACTTTAATCCTGTGACAGCACGAGTGTTGAAGTTAGATTCAGTATGCTGCTTAAGCGCTTCTTTTAAACGCACAGGATGTAAACTCCACCACCAGGGGGCTCTCAATAAAAACAATAACAAAAGAAGACGTTGAGGATGTCGGGGAATCAAGGGAGTGATTCTACTCTTCATTTTTTTTCCAATTAAAAAAACTTTATATGCAAATCACGATTGAAAAACGTTGATATGTTGTTTATAAAATGTTTAAAAAGTGAGTACAGGAACTTTTAATAACTTTTACCCCAAATGGGCAAAAAACCCCCCCGGGAGATACAGACTCTTAAGTTGGAGAAGAAATCCTGAAACTTCAGCCTCATTCTGGCAGCCGTACTGACAATCCCAGTGTTCCCTAGCGGGGGTAAAAACAGGCACCCCCCAACCTTTTTCTCATTGTGAACAACAGAACATCAGACTCTGTTTGGGAACACGCCGCAAACCAAACACATAATGTCAAACATCTTCTCTTCAGGGTTTTTTTTTTTTTAATTCTGAAGCTCAGCAGAAACCCCCGACCATCGATTGAATCAACAAAATCATAACAGAGTCCGGAGAGAGGAGGAGGAGTGTGTGAAGGTCAGCTCGTCTTCCTGTTATACAAACATCTGTAATCAAGCGTTGGTGAATCTGTGCAGAGACAAGGTCACACACACATTCACCAGAAGTTTTATAAACTGATTGTGGACCTCATGCTCTCTGTGCTGCCGGGAACTTTAACGCTTCACCAATTCAGGAGAGTGAAAACAGAAAAGAAAGAGACGACGTCGCTACAGCTCGAGTTGTTCACTGTTTTCATTTTATATTGACTGAACTGTTCACAGGTTTATATGTGATGCTGCTTTGTTTTTACTCTGGGTGTTGGACACATGAGCAGGACTCATGTTGGGGTGAAAGAGATGTCATGATTACGGCAAACAAGCTGCAGGGGGCAGCATTTACAGTATGTGTACAGTACAGTACAGTACCTGCACCCTTCAGGGTTTGTTCTTACTGTGATGCTTCCTGCAGGACCTTTAAGAAATCTACCTCAAGATCCTGGCACATCTTGTATCTGCAGCAGGTTGTGAACTGGTCTGTCAAAGACGGCTACAGAATACTGCTCCCTGCACCGGCTACGAGAACCTCAAAGAGTCAACTTCAAAATGATCCTAATCGTCCAGAAATCACTGAATGGATCTGGTCCTAGTTGCCTGTCAGTCACTTCGACAGCAAGACCTAGGGATCGAACCACCAATCTTCAGTTTGAGAGACGACTGACTCGCCCACTGAGCCACAGCCGCTTCTACAGATTACAACATTCATTCAGAAAGTGGAGCTTATGATTCATTGACAAAATCTTTGCAGTTTGAATAAGTTTCTGGAGAAAATAGTAGTGTTGTAGTACTAGAAATCTGTCTTGTCTTGGTCTCAGACTTGGTGGACTTTGGATTTGGATAGTTTGATTTTTATCCCCCGATTACGGACGCAAACTTCCCGGTGTTAGGGTCTTTAGAGAGACACGCCCCCTGCACACAAGAAAATGATTTTTCAGTGATATTTATGGTCTTGATCCCTAGATGTCTTGGTCTTGTTTTGGTCTCAGAGCACAAAATAGTCTCCATGTGTGGCGGTTGTACCTGGCAGAGGAGAACTCCCAGCTGACTTGCTCTATCCTGCCCCTCAAGATGCCGATATCGTTGGACACCATGTCGTCGAGGGCCTGGAGCTCCTTCTGGATTCTCTTCAGCTTCACAGCCTCTGCCTGAGTCTGTTTAGATCTGTTAACAACAACAACACTTTAAAAACAACCTCCTGGGCTTGAGTGTTTCATGTCTTTATTTGACCATTGTCTGCCGTTGTCGTGGTTACATGGTACTCACCGCGGTACTGAAACAACCACACTTACTTCTCAGCGATAGTTTTCGTCAGCAGAGCTTTCTTGCGCTTATTCCTCTCTTCCATGAGCGTCTGCTCCTGCTGCAGTTGTTCCAGACGCGTCTTTTCCCGTCTATAATAAAACAAAGAATTTAACACACACACACAC
This sequence comes from Labrus bergylta, assembly GCF_963930695.1. Lineage (NCBI taxonomy): Eukaryota > Metazoa > Chordata > Actinopteri > Labriformes > Labridae > Labrus > Labrus bergylta. The sequence continues at coordinate 2,691,174 of NC_089200.1, forward strand.
ACACACACACACACACACACACACACACACACACACACACACACACACACACACACACACACACACACACACACAGAGATCAACGGTTACATCAAAAGAAGAAATTAAAACAAAAATGGGAATCTGCTTAAAGGTCCCATATTCTGCTTTTTCTGGTTTTATCTGCTCTTTAGTGTGTTTTCCAAGTGTCCTGTGCATGTTTAGTCACATCTATGTGCAAAAATTCAAAGTCCACGGAAACGCGGCTTCTCCTACGTCCTCCTGTTAGCTGTAGCATTAGCTGCATATAACGCTCGGTTCTAGCCCCCCTCAAAAAAAATTGTCAGTCCGACATCATTGTCAGTGTGAGATCACTGATCTAAGCCCATTGGCTCGTTGTGGCCCAGCAGCTCATGTTGAAATTTCCGAGACGCGTGCTGAGCAACTGACCAATAACAACAGAGCGGTTCGGCAGACCAATCAGAGCAGACTTGGCCCACGTGGGGTCTAACAGTGTGGGCTCAACAGAGTGTAGCTGATGGACTCAGAGCGGAGAGGGAGCAAGGAGGAGCAGTTCATGAAAACAGACACTTTTTTCAGACTTTAGCTATTGTGAACGTACAAAAGTTGGAACATAGATTAAATATACGAACCCCAAAAAGGGCAGAATATGGACTCTTTAATGTTTTTATAAACATCGATAGCAGCCCGGATTTAGTTACACTACTGATTCATAAGGTCACAAGTGCAGGCTCCAGCAATGCGATGCAGAAGATAAAAGCAATGACAAATACTGGATTTAAATGCATTTTACCTGGCACACTGTAGACATCCTTTGGATAACAAAAAACATATTTGATTGTCCTGCCCTTTCATCTTACTGGGGTGTGATCTTCAGTACGATATCAAAGACTCTTAATATTGTACTTCGAGCAAGTGCAGCTGCAGCTATATTTTGTATTACAGATAAAGACAACTGCACATTGAGGAGAAGACATAAAGATGTTATTGTTTTTACAACACTGCTTACACGCAGAAGAACACTACTGCATTGGAAGTCATCGAGCCCACTCAAGGCGTCCCTGTGCCTGAGGGACTTAATGCACTTCATACAACTGGAAATATTCACTGAGAGGGTCTTGGAACAAATTTCACAGCATCTGGGATACAGTATTATTGCATTTAGCTAAACTTAAAACTTTACCGGACACTACATAGAAGAGAAAATCAAAGAAGTTACTTTATTTTTTTATCATTATTATTTTTTTTTAACGTATTACAGAGGAGTGGTACCCTGTGTTCCAGGTTTGGGGGGATTATAGTCTTGTCTTACTTTCAATACTGTTTTATTTTGTGTGTTTAAAAATGTTTTATGCTTTGATACCTGCTTGTCATTATCGGTTGTGAATAAAAATAAATATAAAAAAAATAAATAAAAACATATTTGATGATGTAACCCCACCCAGCTAACAGGCACAATAATGACGTGTAACTTATCCTCCTTTTGTTTGCACAGGTAGCCACATTAGTGTTCGTATAGGATAAGACTTTATTGATCCCCAGAGGGGAAATTCAGGCGTTACAGCAGCACAGACAAGAAAGCTCAAAATACTAATTAAACAGAATAGATAAGATGAATAAAAATAAAAACAGGGGGTATATACAAGTACAAAATGAACGATGAAGTTCAGTAATGTAAACAGCAGAGAAGAGAGGCAGTGTTGTACCACAGTAATGCAGAGTGCAGTTATATCATATAATGTAATAATATAATATAGGATCTGTAAATTTCCCCGTTGTGGGATAAATAAAGGATTATCTTATCTTACATGACCACTTCCTGTGTCTCCAGCTCTTTGACAGCCGGGCTCTCCTCCTCTGCAGCCGGCTGCAGGTTTGCATTCTGCTGCACCTCCACAGGGGCCTCCACAGGGGCCCCCACAGGAGCTCTGGGCACAGGAGCCTCCACAGGGGCCCCCACAGGAGCTCTGGGCTGAGGCTCCTCTTTCGGCGGTGGTTTGGTGAGTAGCTGGTCCGGTGGGAGGAGGAGGAGGAGACCGGCTCCTGAGTGTTTCTGAGCCGCTGACTGAAGCGCCTTCTCCCGCTGCAGCTGCTGCCGACTCCGGTTAGCTGGAGCCGGCTTCCGTCCGCGGGCTGCTCCCGCCACGGACATCCCTGACTCTGAAAATACACACAGTAACGTTTACAGGAGGATTTATTCACTGACAGGTAATGAAACTGAGAGCAAAGTTACATCAAAGTGGAAAAGCAGGAGAGTGCAGTAAGTTACCTTTGAGCTGAATCTTTCGAAGCTCGTCTTCAGAAAAACCCGCCCAGCCGCTCATTTTACTCCCGAGCCCGTGAAGGACGTCAAAGCAGATAACATAAACTACTTAAATATTAATTATTGTTAATATTGAGCAAAGATAATCACTCTTAAAGGTCCAAAAACACACAGAAACTCTGTGAAGCTACGAACGCCTCCGCCATGTTTGTTTATGACTGCCACGTCAAGGACCCAAGAGTGGGGAGTCTCTGATGATGCCTGACTGAAAAAACAAATAAATAAAACAAATACTGAAGTAAAAATAACCACTCTCATCAATACACATTTATTTTTCCATTGATTAAAACACATATTCTCTGTGCGATTTTTAAGAAAAAGATGCGTAACTTGATCGCATCAGTACTAAGAAAAACAATAAAAACATTTATTTATGAAGTAACCTTTTAAGATAAGATAAAAAAAACATGTACACAGATAAAACATAAAGAGAATAAAACAACTTGAAAGCCATAAAACTGGACTTTTTTCTTGCTATTTTTATGCCTGAAAACAATCAAACTCGCTGCCTTTAAGTATAAAATGACAAAAAAGAGAAACTTAAAATAATGTTTTTTTTTTTAAATCTGGCTTTAATATGGAGTAACTCGGCAAGTAAGCCACAGTTTAACTATTGTTTTTATAAAAGCTTGCTCTTTGGTATTTATTATCGCTTATGATACTCTTTTAATAGGTATTAAAGGAGCAGTATGTAACTCTCACCTAGTGTTTAAAACGGGTACTGCAGTCTAAATTCAACACATTGTAGAGAGCTGTCTCCCCCCCCTCCTCTCTAGAGTGGATGCTCACTCAGGTCACCATGTGGTGGACTCTGAAGCTTCAGTGTTTATCCAGCTCTGCATGGGTCTGTAAACCTTTCTGTGTTCTAACCTCTCTCCATTTTTCAAAAGCATCTCCAATATTGATCCTAGTTTGAGCACGTTTCTGCTCGTGGAGTTTATTAGAAACATGCAGAGGCTTTTTAGGTCGGGTACAATCACTTCTATCTGAACCACTTCTCTTGACCGCTTCCATCACTGCAACACCTGTTGACCTGATAACTGCTCTCATATCTGACAAACCGAGGGGCGTCCAAAACGGCCGTGTGGGGGTCGCTTTAAAACCGCCTACCTTCTCTGGTCCAAACAAATTCAGGCAAAGTTATGTTGCACTACATCAGTAATATCTTTGAAATAAATGTATTTAATGTATTTCATTGCAGATTTTTGTTTCTATGTTTTAGATTTTTTATTCATTTATTATGATTTAATGAGTCGTCATTAAATCATAATAAATGAATCATGATCCTGAAATCTTTCCAAAAACAATAATTTTAATGATGTACAAACACATTTGTTAATGCCTTACTTTGTTTTGACCATGATGTCCTTATTTGGTCATTCACTTCCTCATCCTGATCTTTTTCGAATACACTCCCTGACTCGCTGTGTGTCCGGGGGTCAGAGGTTAATTAAAACTGTTTCATGTGAATGCAGCATGACATTTTTTAGTGGCTGTGCTGCAAACAGTCGGTTCAGACACATCGTGTTCACAGAGTACGGCTTGTTTAACTTCTCTACTCTGTCCAGTAGACGCAGCACTGAGGGAATGCTACTTTCAACATCCTGCTAGTTTTTAAAAAAATGACCACCCCTGCCTTTAAGCCGAAACCTGTTTTCATACAGTGCTATTGTTTGTCAAGGCATGACCTCTGAATAGGTCACCACATTTATCTGCCATCAGAGTGACACTTTAAAGGATGTCTGCCTCTTTAATCAGACTCTTCCAGGGACGGGAAAGCCCTTAAGTTTCTTATTCCTGCCGAGTCATGTTCTTTTCTTGTGAATATCACATATTAACTCAAACAAATTGACAGCAGGCGTTTCTGCTGAGTCAGCCATGAAGGTGGAGGTGAGATCCATGCACAGGAAACAGAACAGTTTGTATTTCAGAGCTTTGAGTCCATGTGATTTGTTTTTATTGTTTTTTTTTTTTTTACCTCTGTCATCCCGCACAAACCATCACATATCCAGCTCTGTATTCCCTCATTACCTTCTCTCATGTCTGGCTTTGTGAGGACTCCTTATTTCCCTCGGTAATTGGTCGAGGTACTGACATAAAGCGTGTCTTTTTAACCTTGGCGGTGCAGAGGAGCCGTATAGCGACGCAAAAACAATGACCTCTGCTTGGCAACTAATAAAAAGTGGCCTCCACATCTTTTTTGCATCTGGGGGCCAATTATGTGCAAGTTAAAAGGCAAAACACCTCAGGAGGGCATAAATCGCCGGCAGAGTGGAGACAGGGCCAGGCATGGAGGCCAGATGGCACGGAGACGACGACTCCGGGTTCAGAGCGTGTTCAGTTGTCCTGGGCGTCGGGGGCCGTGGATGAGACGGCCTTGGATCCCTGATTAGTGAGAGCCGGAGGGGGACCACATGGGTCATTACTGAGGTGACCTGTGGAGGAACATCAGGGTCAGAGAGGGGGAGGGGGGGAGGGGGGCGTTACCACTCTCCATCGGAGAGAAGGAGGTGAGTGGTTCAGAAGTTTAACATGTCAGATTGTGACGTCCAAGTGTGTCCAGGAAGGTCGTCTAAGAACCAGAGAAAGTTCAAAGTTCAAAATAAATAGGTGTGCATGTGAGAATATCGCTGCAGCTTGTTTAGCTCAGTAATAGCAGCAGGAACAAAGCTGTCTTTGAACCGCTTTGTTCTGGGGACTTAAGACTTCTGAACAGAGGGAAGAAGCTGAAAGTCTCGGCGCAGAGAGCAAGGGAAACCCCGTTTAATATCCGCTGTAACTTCCACCTTTGGTTTCCATTCTGTGCGGCGATTGTGATAGATGTTGTTATAGAGAAGAAGACGTGTGTAGCGAGTGCAGCTCATCACCTCTGCCCTCCCCGCCATCCGTGAAGACACACAGCCAGCGTCGCTCAAACTGCTGTGAAATCTAAACAGCCAATCAGAGGAGACGTGTGTCAGAGAGTCAGAGCCTGAAATTGGGGGATGATTGGGGGTCAGGCTCCGAGCTGGAAGCTGGAGGAACTTCTAATTACTGTTAAAAACAATCTGTGCACCGGGTCCACCGCTGACCCCTCAGCCTTCTTCTTCTGTCCTGGTCAGAACGCCCCCCCGCTCCCCCGCTCCCCCGCCCCCCAATGCTGCTGCTCTGAATTTGTTCTTTAATTTCCATCCCTGACCTTTCGTCCCGCCATCTGCAGCCAGTTTGGAGCGCTAACCAGCGTCCTGACATCACGCTCGCTGTCTCCTTTTATCTCTCGTTCTCTTCGCCCTCAGCAGCTGTCTCTCAATTTTTGCAGCAATTTTTCAACCCTCCATCTTTTCGTCTGTTTTATCTTCCACTTCTTTGCAGTTTGGGTTTCTCCTCATACTTTTTTCTTTTTTTGAAAGTTATGTTTTGGGGCTTTTTTGTCTTTATTGGAAAGGACATCTGTAGAGAGAGGAGAGAGAGAGAGAGGGGGATGACATGCAGGGGAGGGCCGGATTCAAACGCACGGTTCCTGCGATGAGGATTGTTAAAGTATCCGTACATGGGGAGAACAACATGGCCGCTAGACTACCTGCCCCTCCTCCTCATAGCTCTTCATCAGGATTTTAACGTTTGCTTTTGAACTTCTTGAACCTGGATTTTCCCTTTTCTCTTTAGGAATCAGATATTTGGCCTTCTTAAAAAGAAGTGAACCTCCTCCCTGTCGGCTGAAGTCTAAACTCTGCATGCAGAAAGTGATGAGGGTCTGCCAGGACGACCTTTGCCCTCTGATTGGCTCTTACTTGAATAACATGGCCGAGATCCTTTAAGTCAAGGCCAACAATCTTTGGGCAAAGTTGTGAATGTTTTTGTAACCAACAAATCATCACAAAAGTAAAAAATGGCCGAAATAAAAGATGAATCAAATATTTTTAAAAGAGATTTATCGACAATAAAACTCCTCAGCTTTCTCAAGAAGAACACGCTCTGGTTTTTTTTGCAACATTTCTGCATCTTCTTCTGAATCTGGAGCATTTCTCATAACCTTCTTTGTCATTGGAATTAGTTTGCACTGTGTTTTTACCAAAACCGTCTTCGATTTCCTTCAACATACCTGCAGAATCTTTGGATTAAACAACTGCACTATCATAAACTGCTACGGCTAACGTTAAAGCTTCACTAAAAACCAAACGTTGAAGTGATAGAGCTCTTCAATATTTAATACAGGAACACAGAAACACACACAATGCAGGGAGGAAATCATTGTGAAGGGAGTGGTCAACAAAATGTCAAACTGCAACACAATCCCTTTCTGAAACCACAAGTCACATGTGGGATTTTAAAACCAAGACAGTGATTGTTCAGTGACCTTAACTTTGCTGCCTCTTAACCTCGAGGAAGTACTTATTCTGCCCACAACCCACGACACTTCCCTAAACCGGACCTGAAGTCGTTTCAGCGCCAAACTCCCGTCATGAAACTGATTGTGTAGATTTGTAACCGCTCCAGATTAGATCAGAGAGCCACAAAATAAATGTTTCTTGGTGTCGTTCTGCTGAGTGTGACCGCACTCAGTTGCTCTTCACGGCCGCTCTTCACGGCGGTGATGAGCTGGGAGGCTTGTTTGACTTTTTATACCGCCATTTATTACCTGAACAGGAACAGAGTGAGGACTGGTCAGGACTGGCTCGTTTTGGTGGCTCACACGCGGCACGCTCCAGAATGTTAGCACGTCGACTTAAACACAGAAGCTAGCTAGCATGCTAATACGTGTACAATGTTGTTAAATAGACATTTTAGCACACATAAATTACAATTAAGCACTCAGGCGTAATTCACTCTATGAGACACGGTTTACTCCAGTGGTGGGCAACTGGCGGCCCCCATCAACCCTCAACGTGGCCCTCAGGTCAATTTAACATATCAATTAATTTGAAGCATGAAGAAAACTTGACGAAATCTGCCATGAAATCATGAAAAGCAGAAATATGTCCATAATAATATTTGATCACTGGTATATGTTGACTTAAATTTGAGACATAATTGACTGTAATCGTTTTTGTATCCTACAGTTTGGCCCTCTGGCAGTGAGAATTAAATGAACGTGGCCCTTACTGTGACCAAAGTTGCCCATCCCTGATCTACACGGTCCTGATGTGCGCAGCAACTCACCTTGGGCACGTCTCTTATACTCTGGCAAAGCATAATGGCCGCCCATCTAAATTTCTGTTGTTGAACTTAATACTTTTTTATTCCCTGGCAGGCACTTGTTGATCCCTGCAGGTTATAGACTTAAAAAGTAGCGTGATTTTGTGGATTGACCCTGGCTGACCCCAACGCCCACAGCCTGAAAATTTGGGACTTTTTTCAAACCGGCAATCTCATGCGATGACAGCTGATTCATTAGCCGCCGAGCTGTGCCCAGAAAGCCCCATAAAAAGAGCTCGATCGGAGTGTGTTTCGAGCTCATTAGGAGGGAAAATGTGGTTCTGAAAATAAAGATGCAGCTGTCTCCAGCATGGCCTCCAACACTTTGGCTGCTGAATCAGATTCTTAATCAAATTATTTTTAGCTATGGCACATTTAATCCGCTGTTGTTTTATTCATTAGCCGTTCCACGAATTTATTGTGGCTCTGGCGGCCTCGCTGTCTCTCATCTCGGCCGTTTCCCAGAGTGTAACACACACACACACATCTGGAGCCAATCAGGGAAATAAGGCAGGGGGGAGAGAATGCCTATTAGCAGTTTCTGGCAGAGGTTCACCATGAACAGCGGTGCCCCATCTCCCCTGGAGTTTCTGGTAGTCTTTTTTTCTGTATACAAGCTCTCAGTCAGCGCGTCGGCCACACCCTCATTACCTGACTTCATAACGAGGGGAACAACATACAGGAGTTGTGCATTATTTTCTGGCAGCGCTGGAGGTAAGGAGCCCCCCGCTGAGGGAACTGTAAAGACATTTATGACACACAAACACGCCGAGCTTCAGCTGAGTTAATCACATTAACGCCGAGTGTGTGTCTCATTTGTGGATACACAAAGCAATAACAACTCATTGTTCCAACAAAAGAAAAGCTGTGATAATCACTCTAATTTATGGCCTCCTCTCGATGGGCCTTTTTATGTTCTTCATAAACAATTACATAAAGCTGATTTGATTATTTTAAAAATCAGAGTTTATTAGCGTCACTGGATCGGAGATGTTAAAACAACACGATTTTTGGGGTGTAGCCGGAGGTCAGGCAGAAGACGAGAAGCGCATTCCCGTAAACAAGCTTGATTCAAAGTAGCAGCTCATTGGTCAAAAATCTGCGGCTCTGCTTTGTCTTTGAAACATCTGCAGTGATCTGAAAATGTCTTAACTTGTTCTGATTTCTTGAGCAGAGAAACAGAGTAAACGAGAAAATGAGAAACAAAGACGAGCTGACTCCAAACAATGAGCGATTTGATGAAGTGAACTCTTAACCTTTCAACCCCACCGAGACCAAAAACCAAAAAACCACCGCAACACACTCATGATTCATTCTGTAAACCTTGGACTGGAGGACCAAATGTCTTTCAAACATTACAAGACTTTGAAAAGATGAACATCCAGAGGCGCTGCTGGTCAACAGGCAAGGTAGGGGGGATCCTGAGGGCCGACAAACTTTAAACCAAAGCTGTGACTCAAAATGTGCAAATTATGCAACGACAGTAGGAAACCTCCATTATCCCCAATTTCCACATACTCCACCCGTCAGCGCCAGGCACGACACCCGTAGGTCGCTGCCACTCTAGTCAATCATTGTGTTTCCACGGTGAGCGCCGCGGGCCGTCTCTGGAGCCAGCCAGCAGCGGCATTACGCTCTGCTCCGTCTCAAATACGCTGCGAATCAATTGTCGACGGAGCTCACTGCAGGCACGCGTCAAGCTGGACGGAATGGATCAACCCAGACAGGAAGTCAGACAATGAAACGCACAGAGCTTCTGGTCAATTTCAAAATAAAACAGAACATACGGACTCCTGATCGTATATTCCATCACTTTGTCAACATTATGTCAAAACAGGATGAAGAACAAATCATCCTCACAGAGACAATGCAACATGTTGTTTTTGTCTTTATTCGTTTGGGTTGCGTGTAGGGCTGATCTCCGCTGCGCTCGAGTTCGTGCACGCCTGCAGTCTGTGAACGCCGTGCACTAGGGCGACGTTCGCTCCCACTTTAGTCGTGACAGCAGAGTCCACTCCGCTCTGCTTTATTCCAAAACCTCTGAGTCTGCTAATGACAGTGCTCGCTGCAAGCTGGATAGAACATATCGACCCAGACAGGAAGTCAGAGCATCCGTTCAATTTCAAAATAAAAGACAACATACAATCTCCTGATCGTATATCGCATCACTTGTTATGTGAGTGTACAGCTGCTCATCAATCAATCATTATTTGAATAGCACCAATTCATTACAAGTGTTATCTGGAGACGCTTTACAAAAAGAGCATATGTGATAATAAGCAGGTTCCTGTTGACCACACTTCCTTGTCGCTGAGGTTGCGGTCGGAGCAGGCCGTGCATGAATGAGGATGGCGGTGGTTGTGGGGACGACACAGTCCGATGGTGGAGGCTGGGCGTCATGTCATGGCTGCGCTCACGCTTAGGAAACGGACCCGGTGGGGCAAAGATGGAGAAAAATCAGGGCGCTGATGGAACGCAGTGCGCAAGGACTAAGTGGAAATATCTGGTTACAGGGTCACTTAGTGCAAGATTCCTTCTGAAATGATTTCCTATCATGCACTAATCGAAAAAGGAGGAGAAACTTGAAGAGAGAATGAAGGTCTCTTTGTACCACGATGAAGTGAAGACGGAGAAAAGGTGGACACAAATGGCTGCGGCATTGAAATCAAGAACATACAGATTTGATTTATAATCTGAGGATGTGAATCAGATCTCAGGATTCCACCAGAACTGGAAAACTAAGTGTCTTCATTCTGAGTGATGTCATATGTTTTACTGGTACATCTTCTCCGTCTACAACGGAAAACTGTGCATCTGAAAAGAGCATTTTTAAGCTAGCTTGCTGCTTCAGCTAGCGGTAAAGGAAGCTGCCACTTGCTATGAAGAGTAAAGAAAAGGGTATCTGAGGAGACGTTAGACTGAAGGGTTAGAATGTGAGTTGTCAAACACACACACATTGATGTAGCTATCCTCCCACAAACACACAGTTAATGAGATCCAGGGAGCGAGTCGTCGAGTCCCCCCCCCCTCCCCCTCAGAAACCACCTCCATATTTGTGGGCCTGACTCTAAACACTCAAGTCTTTCTGCTCTCACTGACACATTCCTGAGCTGCAGAATCAGACCACAACAGGCCAGCTGATACTGGGAGACTGGGAACATGGTGGTCTGGTACCATGGGAACCAGTTACAAAGATCAGTACACTCACACACATTCGTACTGGCTGTTGGACGCACAAACAACAGGCAGACACTTGGCTCACTCTTTAGCCTTTTGGGGAAGTGCGACTCCAAAGCTCCACCTTTGTTATGTCTTTGTACATTCTTGATTCCGCAGCGGGCGTAATATTGGCGGGAACCTGTCTCAAAGAAAGCCTGAGCACGTCGGACTCACTTCAAACCGCATCAGTTCTGCCGTTCCCACCTCATCAACCAGCTCACCTGTGCACACAGCATGCCTCTCATCTGCAGTCAAGCCAGAATAAAAGCTTCTCCTGTCCACTCAGGACTCTCCAGCACTTACACTGTACTCTCAGACTGATCGTCTGTTGCCGACCCTGCTTGCCCCAGACCTGTCTGCGTTGCTGTAATCCTGGAAATCACCTCCGCCTTCCGTCCCTGACTACGACTTCCCCCTCTGTGACCCTGTGACCTCTGTGAGCCACCACACCCCCCTCAGGTGTGTCATCAGTACTGACCCTGCTTCTCCTCCAACCAACCACACCTACCGCTAAAGACACTGAAGTGAATCCTGCTAAACCATTATCATAACATCAATCTTATCTGGGCTGTTTGGGGTTTCCCTACAATGACACCTTTTCATCAATGCTCATCTCTTTTCCCGGTGGCTCATAACGTGTTGCTCCAGAGTTCACTGTGTGTGCAACCTGTGGACTCTGACATTCTGGCTCCCTGACCCCCCGCCTGGTCCTTGTACAGCTTTCTGCCTCACGCTGTTTGTTTGAACTGATTGTTTATTTGGTTCTGGACCCGCTCATTCAACCAAGTCTCCTCCTTGCCCCTCCATGATTCTGTTCCCTCTCTGTGATTTGTTGCATTGGACTGATAGGGCCTGATTACTCATGCACCTGCAAGTGAACATTAAAGTTATTACTGCAGCTATCTGTTCTCCCGTCTGCTTCCATTGGGACCAAACACCAACATATAGGTCAGAAAACCCAGTTTCTGGCCGAATGTCAATAACCCCGTTCCACTGTGTCTTCAGCGAATAGTCAGGATCTCTGTCGGGTTCAAATGTCCGCAATCTATGCTGGCCTTACACCAAATGACTTTTAAGGCGAATTCAAAGTCACAGGTAAATTTCCAGAGTCGGAGAGTTCTTCTAGAGTTTGGGTGCGCTCCGTGTTCTCTGTCGCTTGTTGTAAGGTGGTCATAAAACTCAATCCGAGCTGTTTTCAGGAAGTCTGTTTCTCTGCTTGCTGTTATGATAATGTTTGATATTATCGCAGGTCTTTAGTCTTGTCTCATGCAAACTGTGTTATTCAGCGATGCAACCAATCAACCAATCGGAGCGGTGTCACCAGCACCAAACAGGAAGTTGCAGAATACTAAACACGACCTGGAGGCGAAGGAACGTGCGGTTCTCCTGGATGGTGGGAAGGGAGGAGAAACGGGTGGAGTTTTGGAGAGGGAAGAAAGCCTCTCTGATGTGTCCTCAACTTTATACTTGTAAAGAGTGAAAAGGAGTTTAATACCTGACCTTTAAAGTAAAGGTCAGGTATTAAAATACCACAGCGTATTTAAAAACGGAGCAGAGTGTAGTGGCGGTGCTCGATGTGGAAACACGATCATTGACTAGAGTGGCAGCAAACGGCACGCACGGAGTATGTGGAAATGTGAGGTTACTCTCCTAAAAATAGGATCCTATTGTGAGAAAAAAAATGGCAGCACATGTCAGACTCGTCTCTCTGCTGTCTCACAAAGATCTGTGCCGTTCTGTTTGTATTTTCAACACAGATAATATGTCAGTAAAAAACTAAAACAACCTTTGGCATCTCCTGATCAAAACATGTAAGTCTACATCAAAATAAAAAGTCAGAAGGTAAGATGAGATAAGATAATCCTTTATTTATCCCACAACGACATTTACGGTGTTACAGAGCAAAGATTGCAAACAAAAATTGAACACAGTACAATTTAAATTAAAAAAGAAGAAAAAGAAAACTCGCCAAGTCACGTTCAAATCAGCTTTGATGTAAAGCGATTAATCAAGCCGCAGCACGCCGCCTCAGAAACTCTGCAGGGTTTAAAAAATGGGGGCGTAAGTCATCCCTGAGTGTGATGTGTGAACAGCGTCTCCACGGAGAGCGGCGTTAAACACAATAGACGAGTCGAGTCATTTGATTGCTGCCAATTGTTTATCTAATTTGAGTTACGACCTCGTAAATAGATCTGCTGTCGCCACCGCAGTCGTTTTCTCTTCACGCCCGTCTCAGCGTCCTCGTGAAATGAGGCGTTTGAATCTGCGGCTGAGCTCTTTCATCAGAGCGTTTGTTTGTGTTGATCGCCCCTCAAAGAGCTTCTCCCTCTCTCTCTCTCTCTCTGTCTGTTGGTGACATGATTACCGCCGCACCACATCAGACTCCTGACCCTCTTAAATCTCCCACGTTTCACGTCAACATGAGGGGTTTCCATGGCGAGGCTGGCAGGGGCTGCCCGCTCGTGCCCCACTCTGTTTTTCCGATCATCATCATTATCAGAGAACCTCAAAAGTTACTCAACACTTTGCTTTCCTACCGCAGTGTCTGCCGGAGTAACACAACCTTAAATCAATATTTGTGTCAATCAAACCCTTGAGAGGAAACGTTTCACCAATCCACTAGATCCCCAAATATCCAACAAGTCCTCGTGTTTTGAAGTTTCATTTCATCGTCTTTATCTTAAAGACAAAGAACAGCATTGGAGGGGAAAATCTGGAGCAATAAAACGGAATATTTGAGGAGTCATCAGCTCGCCTCACAGCCTACAGGTGCAGCTGTGCAGACCAAACACAAACTAAATCGAGTTTGTCGAGCAACAAATTGACATAAAAAGTCAACAGTAAAACTTGTATTCATGGCGGGGACGCAAACAACGTGACATGAAGATAAAAATTTGCAGAGGACTTTTTACATCATGTCTTACCTCAGGAGACCCCCCCCCCCCTCCTGTCTGACAGGAATAGTCTCCAGCTGTGAGGTGCATGTGTGAACAACCAGATCAGGTTGATTTTGAGGAGCCTCCTGAAGTTATCTAGATATTTTTAGGAGTACAACTTTTGTCTCTTGAAGCATGTCCTGATACCTCTCCAGATTTGAAATATTCAGCATCTTTTCTGTCGCTGCTCAATCGAGACGTAGTGAAGTGATATTCATTCGTCAGGTTTTCTGGGTTTATATACGAGTTTCAGTTTAACACTAAACGGGTTTGAAGCAGGAATGTGACTGCAGAGGAAAATGTCTGCCGTGTGAAAGCTGACAAAGTGACCTGAGCTGACTCCATCGCATGCTTTTTACTCATTAGAAGCTCTCCCCCTCCTAAACCCTGATACGTTTAAAGTTGTCTTTTATTTTGTCATAAACTTTTCCACATTAGGATTTTCAGATTGTTTTGGTGAAGTCTCTAACAACTTAAAAACAGCTAAATCTCCTCGGCCTCCACCAGCATCTGGTACAAACATGGTCCTCTCCTCTGCTCTCTCTGTGGGATGAAGCTTTCTTCTGTCTCCTCTGACTCGCTCTGTTTGAGTCCATGCAGCCCATCAGTACCTACAGGTGTTGTCAATAATGTCAGATATTAGAACGTCCATACTGAATGAACTTCCAAACTCCATGTGATCTGCAGAGTCCCTCTGCACCTTTAAGAAAAAGCTAAAGACCCAGCTCTTTCATGAATACCTACTAACTTAATGATGATGGTCTCCATATTATTGATGATGATGATGATGGTAATGACGATGGTTTTTGTTTGATAACGACGACTTATAAGATGGTTTCTATACTGATTAGAGCTCTCAAGAACTGCCCTCAATGTTGTGCTTTGCCTCTGGTCACTTCCTGTCAGCACCTGTGTGTCCAATCAGACTCAAAGCTGATCGTTTGCTCTTACTGACATTGTTCCCTTTTTTCTAGATCCTTGCTTGCGTTGTTCTTACTCTCTGATGTACGTCGCTTTGGATAAAAGCGTCTGCTAAGTGAATTGTGGTATTGAATGTATTATTTGTACCAGCTGTGCCATCACAAGAACAGAGTACTCTTGATAAAATGATCACGTTTCCCTGCACAATAGCTGCATTAGAGCTCACTCAGATAACTCGACAGAGATATTTACACTGCTACTTTCTTCAAACAGTTTTGATGGAATGGAATCTGATATTATCTGGTATTAACATGTAGTGACAGTAAACTAGAACAGCTGTGGTACATGCACACCAGTGATAAATACATTGTGCATTCTTCTGTCAGCACTGAAACATTCAGCCATGTTTGATCGGCTCCCTGTGGATCGTTGTCCCTTCAGCTTATGACAAAATTCACTTCCAGCAGTGTACGTGGTCAGTCCTAAGGGAGACTGAAGGACGTGGAAGCTGGTTTGCAATCTGACCTTTAAACTCCCAGAAGGTCGTTTGTCCCCACGCAGAGGTCAAGACGTCAGAGAAGAAACTCAGGTTGACTTTCAGGCTTTCAGTCTGTTTATTTTATTATGAGGTGTTTATATGCAGAACTTTGAATTTGTTTGGAATTCTAAATAATAGAAAAAGTCTGAGTCTTACTCTGCAGGTAAACACAGCTAACATGACGTCATCCAGCAGGACTCTGCATGAGGCGGGTTTATTCTCCTGTTTACCTGGCGGCCGTTGGGCAGAGCAGATGTTTAAAACGTTGCTTTAGAGTATCATTAACAGAGGGGCGGGTATTTGATGTCTGGTAAACCTTCAAAGTGAAACTGGACTTGGTGGTGTTTCATCTTTCCTCTGATACCTGAAGGCTCCGTCAGCTGCTTGACTTCTAATTCAGCGCTGCTCACAGTTTCACACTGAAGCCAGGTAGAAAGCAGGACAAGAGCGTTTTATTAGACTAGAGCCGCTGGACTCACAGGAGAACTACAAGATCACACAAAACAACAGTTTGCTTTGTCTTTCTGAGGATAATTTGTTGTTCACTCGGTGCCTGTTTTAACGAGTGATGGAAAATACGATCAGGAGTCTGCCCAGTATGTTGTGTTATATTTTTAAGTTTACCTGATGCGCCATTTGTTCTGACTTCCTGTACGACTAGACGTGTAACAGCAGCAGCCGGAGAAATAGACACAATGCGTATTTGGAGCGGAGTGGCGCTGTCGACATGCATTCACCAGAGAGGGCGTGATCAGCTCCGGAGGGCTTAGATTATCAGACCAAAACAAACGTCTATCTTTTGGACACGCCCCCTTCATCCCTCAGCTGTCCCCCGCCCCTCTCGACACTCTGTCATAGCACCCCTAGAAACAGCTTCTATCTCTCTCTCCATCGTATCAAGGCTAACGGTCAGAGAGGGAGGGTCTGAGCCTCTGAGTGAAACATAAACGAGCTGAAGGAGGCGTCAGTGTGAACACAGAGCTGACAACAACAAAACCCAAAGGGAGTCTGACTTCACTCTCGCTTAAGGAAGTCATTTCTCAACAAATATGGAGTCTATTTGATATGTTGCTTTATATTTAGAGTGCGGCATATGAAAAACACACAGACACAGAGATCCACTTTTACACCCGCATTAGTAAATAACACGGCCTGATTTGTCTTTTCTCTCTCACACTCAAACGTTTCTCTCTCTCTCTCTCTCTCTCCAGGCCTCTCGCTCTCATCACACACGTCCTCTGGAGCCCGCTTAATAAGCATGTGTTTGTAATTACATCCCTGCAGCCACCGGTGACATAGAGGTGCCCTGGCACAGACTCACTGGCAGCCTGAATGTGTGTGTGCCCCCTCCCAACCCTCAGCACCCCACCACGCCAACCCCTGTGCCCAAAATAGTTTAATGAGCAGCTTTTTAATGCCTTTATTATGGCAGAAACTGGCACCATGTACCGAGAAGCTAATGCAACGCCGCCCCCCCCTCCACCTCAGCTCGCTAACAAACCGCTAGAGGTAGAAAGCAGTGTGCGCGCGCCGTGCCCTCAGCATTGTGCAACATTTAAAGGGCTTGTTGCTGTTTTGTTTTTTAATAAGCTCACCCTTAGCCACACGTTTCCCGCCTGCACGCACCGACCTCTGCATGCATCTCACTTGCACGCAAAAATCGCATTCATGCACAAACGCGGACACATGCTGCGCAATCAGGGCGTCCTCGGGGGGGGGGGGGGGGGCGGTGATTTACTACACGGGACTATTTTATTAATTTAATTACACATTTACAATCATTCTTCTCAGGAAAACAGGGAGAAAAGTGCTGCCGGTGTGTTTTTGCGGAGGCAGCCAAGCCGTGTTTTATTGAACGGCAGAGAGAGAGAGGGAGAGATGTTTTATTTTACGAGTGGCCTCAAGCTTTCCTTAATGTGTCAGACGCACAGAGGGCGTGTCCTGTAACAAAGCTCTTTAACGCTCTCTTTGTTTGTTTGGTTTATTCTCTTTAAATTTCCACCATGAGGGAAACAATCACTCACCATTAAACAAACGGGGAAGCAATTTTTCCATTTAACTTTCTAAACTCAAACTGTCCGTCAAAATTAAACGACGGACAAAAATTGGTTCTTCTTCTTACCGAACTAGTAGAAGATTTGCTTTTTGTTCCACTCATTATTTCTCAAACTGCGGCTCAAAACGGGCCATTAGTCCGTGTCAGATGGCTTCCCACACACGACAAGAAGAAAGCTCATCTGTCATTAGTTTGAGTCACAAAACTGCAAGAGATGAAATATGCATGCTTCATTTCTGAAGGGGAAAAAATCTGTCACAATGTTTTGACTCCAGCGGCACGACGAACCCTGAACTAACAGAGAAACACAGACAAGCTGTTTGCAACTTCAACCCAGTGCTACTTCACTTTTCAAAAGTATTTACTGCGTGAAAACATGACACCAATCATTCCTTTTTCAATTTTTAACCTCTTGCAAAGATTAGAGTGGATTTTGATGATCATACCTGGGCCAATTTTATTCCCTAACAAGGTCACTTTCTGTAAAATCCACTTCGACATGTGTCTCTAGTCCGTCTACAAACCCCCCAATGATGAGAAAAGTCCATCCTCTCCGTCTTCTTCCTGCTCCACTTTTCAGAAAATGTGTGCTCAAACAGGCCGTTTGGAGATTTTCCCTTCATGACATCACAAAAGGCAGTAACCCCTCCCCCAGTTTAGTTTTTTTTTTTGGGTTTCTTTCTGTGAGCTATGTTTGTATAAATACTTATACTTAAATGTTTGTATAAAATGGAATTACTAAGAAGATCCCCGAGGCACTGCTTTGTGATGTTTTCAGGAACTTCTGAAACAATCTGAGGCTTTCAGGTGCAACAACGATTAAACCCACCCCAAAAGAAATGTAGAAATAGGTCCAAGATTTAAAAATCTCTTGAAATCCCCTTACACAACCGAGAGTACAGTCTTTTACTAGCTCTTTTGTCAAGTGTCTTGATAACATTTGTTATGATTGGTGCTCTAAAAATAAAATGCACAAGGGCAGCTATTCGTAAAGGTCATAAATTTATTGAAATATAGGAATCAAACTGATGCTAAAAGAGGTGACATGGTTTTTAATAACAGGTTGTGTCTGGAGTCCTAGACATTTCTCTTGTCAGGAAATTTGACAAAAACAAAATCCCATTTCTTGACTCTTCCACTGAGCACTTAACTTTTCCCTTATTCCCTTCACAAAGCCATTCTTAACCACTCAAGTCGAATTAGCACATGAAATCACAACAGGGTCTGACAGTCGAAATTGTTGAAGAAGTTCAGACACACAGAGAAAAGTGTTTGTGAACTTGTGGCACTGCGTATCCTGAAGGCAAACTCCCTTGTGTTGTAATCGCATCCCAAGAACAGACTGTACCAAAGTCTCCACGCTCCACCAGGTCTTGACCTCCAGCTGAGAAGTTAGTGGGCGTATATATCAGAGCAATCATCTTATCACCCCCTCTCTATAGGGGCCGGTCAGATATGCTGCCGTTTCCACGCATGGATCTGTCGTTAGCATGTGGCCGTCAGCTCTCGGGGAGGTTCGTCTGCGGTGGAAAACATCAGTCAGCCGCCAGCGTCTGACAGAGCTCATTACTCACGTTACCGTCTGACGATGGCAAGGAGCCTCGGCCTCGAGTCAAGACATCCAGCATCGCCTGCTTTTCAGGCCCTTCAAGTGCCACGGCAGAACACACAGACGGGGCTAAAACACAGCCAGCGTAGCCACCAGGAATGTGTTTTCGCCTTATTTCTGTTGACGTGTAAGAGCAGCGAGGGGGAAGCATCTGTCTTCGTTTTCCTTGAAACTCTATATATGCAGAACAAGCCTTAATGCTGTCATTACACGTACTGTCTTATTCCTGCAAATCAAATCCATGGACATGGAAATGAAAATAGATATGGCTGACAATCACTGTGTGTGTGTGTGTCTGCAGAGGGGAGCACAGATTCTCGAGCGACCAGGGGCAAAATGAACGCACAGGTAACCTCTTACTCTGAGGGTCAGGATCATTTTCACCTCAAGCTCACACGGGACAGGCAGCTCAGAGGGGTACTTGTGCTAATCAGGGAAACACTAGAGACTCTTCAGTTGAGCCGAGAGGCACTTGGGCCACATGTAAGAGCAGACGAGTCCAAAGGGGGCTCTTGGACTAATCAGACACGTTCATAGGTCTGTCACTGGAGCGAAGAGCCAAAAAAGAGTTTCCTCAAGTCGTCCAGGAGGCTACTTGGGGCGAGAAACATAGTGGCACTCATGTGGAACAAAGGGTCAATGAGGCCATCAAAGGTCTCTAGGTCAGTGGTTCTCAACAACCCACCACTAACACCACTAAACTAATTTCTGATAATAGCAAAACAAGTGTGTTTAAAAGGCGCTTCACAGACTTTTTGACCCAATTTTTTTTTCTGGCACACATTCACGACCCACTGAAAATGGCTCTGCCACCAACTTTTAGGTCCCGACCAACCGTTTGAAAACCACCGCTTTAGGTGATTTGATTTATTCAATGGGGCCCATTGTATCCACTCAAACCATACCAGGTGGAGAAAGGGGTACTTGACCAAATGAGCCCAGGAGGGGCACTTGGGGTCTACTGAAGGTCACTCAAAAAGACCAGAATGCCACTCAGGTTTCTTGGGCTGATCTTGGGGCATGAGGGTTGAATATAGCTGGTGTCAGGACCAAAGGGGCAGCAATAAACTTAAAAAGGCTCCTTTATTAAATAGCAAACTCAGACAGCTCATACAGGCAAGTGGGGCCTTAGTCCATCCAATTCAACTACAAGCCAATTAGAGGGACACTTAGCGATTGGGCCAAGCAGGATGAGCACTAGGAGTAAACCAAGGGTACCTTAATTGGACTAAAATAGAAATAATGGGTTACTAGATGACGAGGATGAAGAGGAGCACTTTGGCAATCAAGCGTGGAACTGGGTCCTCAAGGGCCAGTCAGAGGGGCACTGGGCTCGAACTTTTGCTCCCAGGTGGACCAAGAATGCAACAAGGCCTTCAAATGGCCTCAAATTAGAAGGATACCAGAGCCCAACAAAGGTGCCTTTGGGTGGACCAAAGTCACACACAGGCCATAGGATGTAGGGGCAAACTGAGAGCAGGCCAAAATTTCCGGAGTGACCAGAAGAGCACCTTGGCAATCAAATCTTACATTTGGGTGTCAGGGTCCAATTAGTCAGGTACTAGTGGGGGGAAATAGACAAAGGGACACCAATGCCTTCAAAGGGTAAAATCGTATCGATTCAATGTGTAATTTTTGACTTGTTCCATACAATGGGGTCCATAAGCCAACTGGGAGGCTCCCAGGGTAAAACAGAGATGCAGTTGCTGTTCTAAAAGACCACTTGAGCCCAGAGGGGCATTCAGTGGGTCAGTGGTGCATATGGTACCTGAATGGATCAAAATACTATGGTGGTCAACCTAGGTGGGCCAATGAAGCAACCTATAGCTGAGAACTAGAGGCCAATGAGAAGTCCCCTCAGGATTGTTAGGGGGCCTTTTGGTCAGAGGAAATGGGCGCATTGGCCACCAGGAATGGCATTTGGTGGATTGGTCCAAAAAGATGGGGGACTTGAGTCTACCAATTGAGCACTTTAACCCTGGAAAGATAAGTGAATCATGTCACATGGGTTTGCTTTTCCAATCAGAGGGCGATTTGGTTTTGCCAGGCACTTTAGGAGAAGTTAAGCCAATGTGGCGCCCCCTATCTGTGACATCAAACAAGTCCTGTTGGAGCAAAGACTCATGAGTTATAACTGTGAGCTCGTGGTACTGCTCCCCTACATGTAAACGAACACTCACACACAGACACACACACACACACACACACACACACACACACACAAACACACACGGTCCTCCATGATTGAAGTAATGATTACTCCAAACTACGACACCTGTTAACATTCACGTCTGTTACTGAGCGTGAGCATGGCCTGAATTATGGTGGGAAGAAACGATTTCCCACCACCACCGCCTCCGCCTCCGCCCCCGCCGCCTAGCTTTGTACAACAAGTTGACTAACCTCTGGCCCGCAGAAGGCAGATTATTACAAGAATCCAGCGTAATGAAAACAGACACACACGCATTAAGCCGTCACAGGAAGAATGACTTGCAGCGGAGATTACAGCATCCTCTATGAGTCAAACGTGTGAGAAGCTTTATGAGGACGAGGGAGAACAGAGACACATGGATCCACTTTCATTTTATAAATGGAGGATCTGTTGGCTTAACGGAGTCCGAGGTCGTGACACGCACATGCACAAACACACACACAAAAATATATTTACTCTCAGAACCAGTAATCAGATCTGAATCCCATTAGTGCCATAAAATATTTACGATTGCACACAGACATTTTTTTTATCCAGTATGAGAAAAGTGTAGGTTAGTGTGTCTGTGTGTTTCTGGAGAGGGGGGGGGGAGGGGGTCCTAAATTAGACTGTAATTGAAAACAAATCCACATAGTAGTTTCCTCTGCGCTTTAATGAGGTTAAGTCACTGTTTGCCTCTTTGCACTCCGTCAGTCAGAGTGAGGAATCATGTGAGACGGAGACGTGCGAGCCGCTGCTCCTCTGTCATGGGAGAATAAAGCCAACATCACACCTCGTCCATTCGGCTGCTGGACAACTGCCACACACACATAAATACACACATGCACCGGCTGGTTTATTCCCAGAGGCCTTCGGCTTTCATGGGGGCCAAAGAAAAAGTTATTATTGTTTTGGCATTATGGCATTTTAAGTTGTGACACTTTGCAGGAACGTCTCGGCACTCTGCAGGTATTCTAGTTTCTCAGATTTTTGCAAAATCCTAAAGTTTAAGTGCCACTTAATCCCCAAATCTGCACGACTGACCCCAAATATTTCATGATGAATTATCCCTTGAATAGCTACCTTGATTTAATACAACAATTCCCTCCCTTTGCACAGTGTTTTTCAGCTTCTCCCCTCTGGACCGAGGTTTTTTTTTGTCCCAAAGTGCAGAAACAAAACGGTACAAAAATAGATTTGCTTGTTACTGAACAAGCTGGAGCCATATTTGCACATGCTATACTGTTATTGTTTTGTATTGATCTTATTGGCTGAGACTTCTCACTCCCTTATGTCCTGATTATTGGATCCTTGAGTTTTTTATTTTATTTTTTTATCACGTTTTAAATAGTTTACCTTCTCCATAATGTGTTTTGTCTTGTTACATCTGTTTTGTAATCTGTGTGTCATGATGGATGTCGATCTTGCTGTCTGCAAACAAATCTACCTTCAGGTACAATTTAAGTCACCTGAACGTGAACCCAAATGTTATTTTTGGACACCTCTAACTTTAAATAACAAGAAGAGAAATCCCAAAATAATAATAATATAATAATTTTATTTATATATCACTTTTCAAGCCAGAGGCGCAGCATGCTTCCCATGGCCAACATAGATCAACACAATCAATAAAGGAAGTTAAAAGTAGTTACTACAAAAAAATATTAAACGAAAGATTAAAAAAAAAGTTAAAACAAGTATGCATGACAAAATAAGTTTAAATCCCACGATTGCACAACATAGCTGTAATAAGTAGAACAGATACAATTAGTTATCACACAAAAAGGCAAGTGAGTAAAAATGTGTCCTGAGTCTGGATTTAAAAACAGAGACAGTGTCAGCAGATCGTACATCAACAGGAAGATGAAGTTGAGGAGCCAGTACAGCAAATGCTCAATCACCCTTTGACCTTAGTCTGGACCGTGGAACTGCTAGGAGGCCTGACCCTGCAGATCTCAGAGGCCGTTTTGGGTGGTAAGGAGTGAGGAGTTCATGGATGTAGTTTGGTGCTTGGTCATGTAAAGCCTTGTAAGTAAGAAGTAAAATGTTAAAAGAAAATGTGGAGAAGCACATTTTAAATTTGTTATCGGAAATAAAGGAAGACGGCCAAGGTATCCATATGTTTGGTAAAACACTCCCAAATTGTTGTCTTCAGGTTTCCACAAAAAGCTAGAGCATGCAGCGTTTTTAGTTATATAATCCTGCAGTTTACTCTATATGGAGTCCTCGCTGCAATATGTAGGTAGGTTACTGTAGCACAATAACACCGACCGTCAATGGACGGCAATGACTACAATTCTACAATTCACTTAGCAGACTCTTTCATCCAAAGCGACGTACATCAGAGAGTAAGAACAACACAAGCAAGGATCTAGAAAAAAGGGAACAATGTCAGTAAGAGCAAACGATCAGCTTTGAGTCTGATTGGACACACAGGTGCTGACAGGAAGTGACCAGAGGCAAAGCACAACATTGAGGGCAGTTCTTGAGAGCTCTAATCAGTATAGAAACCATCTTATAAGTTGTCGTTATCAAACAAAAACCATCGTCATTACCATCATCATCATCAATAATATGGAGACCATCATCATTAAGTTAGTAGGTATTCATGAAAGAGCTGGCTCTTTAGCTTTTTCTTAAAGGTGCAGAGGGACTCTGCAGATCACATGGAGTTTGGAAGTTCATTCCACCACCGGGGGGCGACAGAGGAGAAGAGTCTAGTCAGTGTCTTAGGACCCTGTTGTGAAGGTTGGATCAGACGCCTTTCATTGGCAGAGCGTAGTGGGGGGGAGTGTAGACCTGGATGAGAGAGTTAGTAAGGAGTAAGGTAAGGAGGAGGAGCCGTTTCTGTCTCTGTTTTGTAATGACTACAAGTCTTACTTCGATTGGGACCTCATATTTTAAAGGCCCAATGCAGAGCTCCCCCCTTGGCACTATTTTAGTCCCGAGTACTTCTTTACAGTCCTATTTCTTTTATGATAGGGGTGAGTTGAAGTCTAGTCCTAACAGGAAGTTGTACAACATAATTCCCAGAGTGCTTTGCATGTAAAGGCCCTGCCAGAAGAAAGATGGCCATGGTATCCACATGTTTGGTGAAACACTCCCAAATTGTTGTCTCCAAGTTTCCACAAAGAGCTAGAGCACGCAACGTGTTGAGTTAAAATCCTGAAGTGTGTTCAAGTGATTCGGAAATGTGTTGCACAGCACCCAAATGTGTTTCGCTTTCGATCCAACATATTCTTTGCACGCCTGAAACCTTTCCCAGGGGACACAGAGTAACTGTTTCATCTGTTAAAAAAGCTGTTACAGAAGAAGTGTAACTTTGAGACATGATAAATACTAAATAAATGTTCCTTTTTTATTTCTTTAGGGCCCTGGATGGACGATTCACGCAAACATGCTCGTTGGTTTGCTGTGCTGCTTGTGAAGCTGTCCGTGTGCATTGCATGTTGCTAGAATAAAAACGTATCTAAGGGGTAATACATCACATCAGCAGGAGTTTACTCCTCACCACATCTCCTCAGTTGGAGAATCCTCCACTCTGAGATATTAAACCCTGGCTCAGTGCATAATGGGAAACCTACAATGTCTGGCAACCCTTCGAAGCGCCAGCAATGCCCTCTTATTTAAGCAGAACAAAAAGCTTTGAGCTGTCAGAAAAGCTCCCATCTGGAGCCGGAGAGAGAGAGAGAGAGAGAGAGAGGCTTCATTGTTCCCACTCCCTCCACCTCTCTTCCACGACCCCATCTTCCTGTTGTGCTGGCTTGGCGGCGAGAAGGGGATTTTTTATTTTGGTTTCTCTGCTGGAGGTCAGAGTTCCCTGGGATGTGGAATCAGAGGAGACGTTGCCATGTTTCCCCTCCCTCGTTTTTTCGACCCCCTTCCCAGCAGTCCCTCCGGGGGAAGCGAGCAGCACATTTCATCTTCCATGAGAAACGGCAAGAGAGCAGCGGCGGCGGCACGGAGCTGTGTGATCACATGGAGAGCAGAGCGGGTCTGTGCAGGCACGCAACCCCATGTATGATGCGAGGCAAGCGAGGAGGGGCACATGTGCTGCTGCCAAGGTTTTCAAACACTTGCAGACACTTAGCTGTTGCTCAATGCTCACTTTTTATTGATTGTTTTATAACCTGGGAGATGTTGGTGCAGTTTAGGCCAAACGTATCTCTAGTTAACGGAGCATTTTTAGTCTTTAAGGAGTCCTCGCTGCAATATGTATGTAGGTTGTTGTTGCACGATGACACACACTATCAAGTCTTACTTCAATGGGATGTCGTCTTTCAAAGGCAAAATGCAAAAAGATTTCTTCTGGGAATGGGGGTTATTTGTCGTCTAGTCCTTAAAAAGCAAGTTGTACTAATAAAGTCGCAGTGTGCTTTGCAAATCGAGGACCTGCAAAAAAAGGAAAATGGCCACCGGTGTTGGGGAGACAAGGCTGTATTTGGCTTCAAGCTTGTTGTATTAAAACCCATTGGATATCTCAGACTGATTTAGATGCAAAATAATGTGAAATCAGGTGAATATAGCTGTACACAAAATCAAAAGAACTTGAGATTTTGTGAGCAAAAGTAAAGTTATTTTCACGTCTTGTGTGCAACGCTTGTAAAATAAAAAGTAACAAGAAGTGTCCAATTTCCCAAGGTGAAGGTTTCAAACATCCTGACCCCTGCAGCTCCGTACTGAAGGACCTCAAACCAGCCCAGGTCTGTGCAGAACGAGGAGAAGATCCAAAGGGAGGGGCTCGGGATTGGGTCTTATTATCGGTGGTTGTTGTAATTGAGTTTAATTGGATTTTTGATCATTCTTCTGCTGGGGAACGAGGGGTGAAAATGGGAATGGGGGGATACTTTTCAACAGAACAAGAAAATTCCCAGTGTGCTTTGCAAATGTGGACCCTGCGAAATGGAAGATGGCCACAAGTGTAGGAGAAACAAACCTACTTCCTGTTAGAGTATCATGCAACCCATGCATCTCCGAGGTGAAGGTTTCAAACATCCTGACCCCTGCAGCTCCGTTCTGAAGGACCTCAAACCAGCCCAGGTCTGTGCAGAACCAGGAGAAGATCCAAAGGGAGGGGCTCGGGATTGGGTCTTATTATCGGCGGTTGATGTAATTGAGTTTAATTGGACTTTTTGATCATTTGTCGAAGCAGCCGAGCGATGCAAAACCTGCGTTCACGTGTCTCTGTAATGAAGCCGCTGTGTAAAATGTTTTCATAACCAATCAGAGTAATGAGCCAAACTACAAAAAGAGACAGCGTTTTCTTAAAGTCTCCGTGTGGACGTGATGGAGCTCTTTAGGGGCCCCGGGGCCAATTACGTCATTATGTTAACTGAGCAGGGGCCTTGAGACCTTTTTTTCTCCAAACACAATCAGAGGATCATTCATCACAGGAAAACGCCTCACTCGAGTGGGACCAATGTTTTAAAACCACCGACGGGGACCGCATAAAGTGGCCATTTTAAAAAATGATAATAACACAGTTCAACAACAGTAAGAGACTCCAGAGAAAGATAAATATGATCGTTGAAGATGGCAAGTGTGACTAAAAAACAGCTCATCAGTCAGAGGTGATATCAATCCGTGTGGTCGTCTGTCAATTTCTAAACTGTAAAGTGTCTCTGGAGCAGCCACAGCCAATCAGGAGGCAGCTAGTCTTTCTTTACTGAAATAGATTCTAACCAATCGGAGAGCATTTTCCTCGAGCATCACACATTTTTGGTCTTCTTGTAAATGTCCCTGTGTGAGCACAGACCAAACTTTAGGCAATTTTGCAACAATGGAACAAACTGATCGATGACTCAGACCAAAGCAAACGATCTACAGGTGTGAAAACATGATGCAAACGGATATAAAAAAGGTGGTGATAACTGGAATTTAAGAAAACAAAAAAGGACTTTCATGGATAACTTGAAGGGACTGTGGTTGAAACAGGGACAAACACACACACTTTACAAAGTGGACCATCTGGTCACTGTTTCCTTTCTGTAGTGTTGTCGTCTTTGCACATGACTCATAGCGAGGATGTTTTGATGACACACCTCCGCGCGATGCCAGGTAAGCGTCTGACACACAGAGTGAGCACAGATGTGTTTGTGCTGCACACACAGACGGCAGCGGTGACTCTCCCTGCTTGTTTTTCAGCAGAATGATGAGTCATTAAGTGTTTTTAGGAGGCCCTTTTAGATGTCTTCTACACCTCCCCCCCCCCCCCCCCCACTTTCCTTGCCGCCCGGTTCAGCCCGGCTGTTCACTGCGAGCCGGGGTGGGGGTGGGTGGGGTGGGGGGGGGTTCATATTTTCCGTGCACTGTGTCCAGGACATTTACAGTTGGCGTCAGGGTACGCTGTTGGTCTGAGGAGAGGCACTTTGAAGTGTTTGCGGTTTCGCCACATCTGCAGGCAAGATGTGCATACGAAGATGAGGGGAGGGGGGGGGGGGGGGGGGTGAGAGAGGAGGGGGGGGGAGGGGTTCAGAGGAGGAGGCGGAGGGTTTCTGTCAGGGCTCTTTATGTCATGTGACAATGAACAACATCCTTTAACTCTTTCTGAGGATCGCTGGTCAATGGTTAAATTCAGATTTATTTGATATCAAATATGGAGGGCGCCATGTTTGTGTGCACACACACACACACACAGGAAGGGGAGGATCCTGATTTTCTGTGGGAGGTGGTCAAAATCCTCAAGACTCTTTAGATACCTCGTGTTTAAATAACGACACAATCTCTGTTTTTTGAATGATCCACGATCTCAAAACTTTAAATAATCAATAAATTACTCAATTCTGGTGACTTCTTTTCTTGTTGCCATGGTATCAGAACATTTTACGAACACTGAACATGTCAAATTGTTTACACTAAAATATCTAAGTAGGCTATATATTTTTTTGTTTGCGTTCTTACACTGCCTCAAATATTTCCAACAGTTATCAAAGCCAGAGAAATCCTTCATTTTTTAGAGTTGTAACGGAAGGCTTCTTGTCGTGGTGGCCGCCATGACAGAGCCGCCAATTTTTATCGTTGCTATGGCAACACCGCATGTTACGTCAAAGAACGCTGCATAGGGAAGCGTGAGCTGCTCCTGAAAGCTGCCGTACTGTTGCTGTTTGTGCTGCTGTGACAAAATACTTGTCTGTAAACATATTCTCTTCCTCAGGTCGGTTTCACCCGGTCGTCATGACAATATCATTCTGTTAATATTCTGGTATTGTGCCGACCCCAGTCTGTGTTACAATGGTGACAAAATGTCTCACATTGCTCCAGCGTTTAGCGTCATAACAAGAAAAGTGTCTGCGTTGATTAAACGCTTGTTAGTTTTAACTTTGCAGAATCATTAGTGCGTCTAAATTTAGGGTGAAACATCTATAAAAAGAGCAGAACAAACATCAGCATCATGGTTTTAAAAGTGCGACCACAGGGCAGGGGTGAAGCCGGGGTGGTGCCACAGTTCCCTCATTAAGCAGAAGCCGCGTCAGCCCGTTAAACGTCTCGTCAGACATCGTTTGTCTCCGTCTGCTCCTCTTCATCGGGCTTCAAACTTTGCCCCGCAGCTACCAGAGCAGAGCGCCTCTGCAGCATTAAGCCCCCGCCGCAGGGACATCGGTTTAATCATCAGTTTATGGAGCTGGATTTCGCTGAGCCCATAGTCGCTGCGCCCACAAGTATTTTCACATTTCATTAGCTTGTGGGTTTTGCCAGGGCGGCGGTGAAAGCAGAGGGAGGCGACGGTGAGCTGGTGTTGATCCCAGGGCTGGAATTTTGACTTCTCCGTTTTCCACACTCTGATTCCCGCCATATTCCTCTCCCTCCTGTGCTTCCAGACGCCGGGGGCTGCCATTTGCAACCATTATTGAAGTCATATTTCACTGCTTAGTTCAGAAAATTGCTCAACTTGCTTCAAATTAGAACGATAACGCTGGTTTCACACAGATTCTGCCGCCGAGCTGCGAGCTGCCACCTCAGGTCAGGATCACTCAGCTCACATCGGGTTCAGGTTTGAGTTTTGGCTCCTGAACACATGGCTGCAAATTTCCTCACATCATAAATAGTGTGATGATTGAGACTGTGAGCGTGACACGGCCTCTGCCTGCACACACACACACAAACACACACACACACACACACACAAACACACACACACAGGCTTTCTCTCACCTGCTGCTTGCTTAATTTTATACAAGAACATCTTCTGCACTTTGCACTAAACATTTTCAGAAAAGGCCCAGAAAGTTAAAGGTCTTCAGGTTCCTCCAGCGACAAGGAAAACAATCTGTAACAACAGTTGCAGCCGATCATAATCGATCCTTCTGCTGAGATGACTTCACTCCAAAAACTCAAATCTAAGCCAGATAAACCTAATGCTAATCTCAAGTCAAAAATATCTCATTACGTGGCGCCGGTAGCCTGATGGTTATGTCACACGCTCAATACACCGAGGCCGTTCTCCTCGTGACAGGTGATTTGGGTTCAGGTCCTATCCTGTAAAGGAACGGAAAATTTCCCCAAAAAATATATTTAAAATAATAAAATATGTCATGAGAAGCTCGAGTCCCGCTGGCTGTGTTGTTGTCAGAGCCGTGTTTACATGGACGGGACGGCCGGCTCCTCCCCTTGTGTATAAAAGCTGTTTTAGTCAAGAACTAGAGAGAAGAAGAAGAACATACTCACTGATTATTTGGATGTTAGTAAGAGTTTTTAGATCACGCTCATTCTGTGTCAGTTTACATGAAATGTGAAGCTACGAGCTAACTAAAGAGCGCTAACATTAGCATGCTAACACAACAATGTGAAGCTAGGAGCTAACTAAAGAGCGCTAACATTAGCATGCTAACACAACAATGCAGGACACAGGTGATTGCAGCTTGAGAGAAGGATAATTTGGTCCTCTGATTGTGCTAAATGTTGTTTTATTATGGTGCGTTCTAGTTCATAACTCTTCATGATAACGTGAGTGGAGGTGTGTCTCTGGAGGAGGTTTGTTTTGGTTTCATGCTGGAGCTCAAGGGTGACATCTACTGGATCAAAAAGTCGCACATTCTTCCTTTAATCTAATTAAGTATATTTTATTTTTGATGCAGGTTTTTTACTTCTTTATTGACCTCGTCTAACGTCTCTGGAACATGCAGCCTCTTTGACGGGGAAATTACTGCAGGTTTGTCTAAAAATGTCTCCCATGTGAGTCCAATAATCCCCCCCCCCCCACACACACACACACACACACACACACACACACACACATCTGAACCGCCGCGGTGTTTCAATGTTCCCCTTGTATACAAGCCCAGAACACGGCTGAACAATGTCTCCCTGCATCATAAAGTGCTTTAGTGTGGTCTGTAAAAAGTTCACATCCTGTTTTCCTCCACATGCAAACACCCCGTTTGAGGTCGAGGATCTTTCAGTGAATTCAAACCAGTAGAGGAAAAATAAAAAACACACACATAGAAGCTTAAAAAGATGCTGCAGATCTTTCCTGCGTGGGCGTCAAAGAAGGAGTCGCTTCAGACTGACAGAGGCGTTAACTGTCCTCGTTTTCTTTCCTCGAGTTATTGATGCATTAGAAACTACAAGACTGTCCTCAAGTGGAAAGTGACAGAATAGGTTGTGCCTAGAACAACTTTTATTTAAGTTTCTCTGAGGAAGGACTTCATGTAATTGTGTTGATAGTCTTGACCCAAATAGCTCTTAGGATCAAGAAATATATCACCATGTGGTGGACTCTGAAGCTTCAGTGTTTATCCAGCTCTGCATGGGTCTGTAAACCTTTCTGTGTTCTAACCTCTCTCCATTTTTCAAAAGCATCTCCAATATTGATCCTAGTTTGAGCACGTTTCTGCTCGTGGAGCTTATTAGAAACATGCAGAGGCTTTTTAGGTCGGGTACAATCACTTCTATCTGAACCACTTCTCTTGATCGCTTCCATCACTGCAACACCTGTTGACCTGATAACTGCTCTCATATCTGACAAACTGAGGGGCGTCCAAATTGGCTGTGTGGGTTGTCTTAAAACCGCCGCCTACCTTCTCTGGTCCAAACAAATCCAGAGCATTCAGGAGCAGAATGTAAAGTTAGAAGGAGGACATACTGGCTGCTGCATTGTTGTCAGAGAAGCCAACACTTCAACATAGCATGTTTCCTTAATGTCTGATCAGTAAGATACCTTTATCATTTCACTCGCTACACATCTCACTGATTGGTCCTTTAATGCTCCACTATATTCAGCAACAAGTCTCCAGTTATGTGCGTCTGCTGTTTAGAAGGCAGAGCAACACGACTTCTACCAGAGCTGAAAAGTTTTTGATTATGCGACCTCTCTCGCGTTACGAGAAGCTGTTTAATTTGTTCTTAATATCATAAAAATTTGACAATTGAAGGTTTAATGAAGGGTTGTGCTTTATGATGACCACAATCTAACCGAACTGTTGTCATCATGCAGGAATATTGTTGGAGGAACTGGCAGTAAACACACAAAGACGTTGCCAGTGAATGTAATATGAAGTTTTTACAGAGTTGTCCAATTACAGACGTTGTAATTGGACGACTCTGCAAGAAGGCAGCGTGCTGGCACTGTAAATGGTACACACACGCACACAGACACACCAGACTCCACAAAATGAAATTGAATAATAAACTGTTGGCATCAAACCCGTACTTATTCTGAAAGTGAACCCCCCCGCCGGCAGCAACCAGCTCGGCCTCCCGACATCAAGAGACAGGAAATACCTGCCGACTCTCTCAGGTCTCTGCAGATTTACTGGAGCAGCTAATGGCTCCTGCAGCGAGGGTCTGTTTCTCTGCCCCCCCCCCCCCCCCCCCCCCCCCGATGAATACATCACATCACACCCACCTAACACTCTTTATACTTTGCTTAGAAGATGTTGTTACTTTAAACATCACAAAGCTGCAGAAATATGTTTATTTACAAGAAATATGTTACCCAGCAGAGCAAACAGCAACATGTGTTTGTTTCAGGTACAACAAAACTGGATTCAAGAAGTCCTGCAGTCCAGGTCTGAAGCGTCAAATGGTTTTAGATGCAAAAATACACCTAAAGGTTCACTGCTTCTCAGTCCCAGGTCATCAGATACTGACCCTGTTTTTTTTGCTCAAAGCTTTTCAAACACGTTGTAACCTCCTAAACGTTTGTGAAGTTGTCTCATTTTGTTTATAATGAGGCAGCAAAGTAATGAGTGAGGTTTAGTTTAGTTCAAAATAGAACTCAAGAAGTCGTGAGGTGTTAAAAAGGGGAACCAACCCTGATCTCCTGAACTGATTTCACACATGCACTCCTGAAAAAATATCTAGATCATTTCAGGAGGACTGTTCCAGATATCCTCCTGATCTGGTTGTTCACACATGATGCTCAAACTGTAAATATCATTTTTGACATTTTTCAGGAGTTTTCTGCAACTGTGAAAGACCTACTTGAAACATTTGTCACAGGGGAAAAAGCAGAAATACAAACTTCATGTTTTTAAGTCAACTACAGAGAACTTACATTTTGTATTTTAAACATTTTGTCCGATCACTTTGCAGCTTCACAAGTTGGTTTTGCATATTTTCTGAAAATGTTGAGCCAAGTTAATTTCAATCAGTGCACGCTTTAAGCCTTTGTTTCACACTTTTTGTTTATGTGGGAATGATCACGTCTGCAGCAAATATTAAACTTTAAAGATCATAAAAAAGTTTGTTTTTGGTGTCTTAGAGGCTTCAAAAGTAAAATAAATAAGACGTGAAGTAACACAACTAAAGGAGTTTAGAGGAGAGAGAAGGGAAAGAGAAACAAGGCAGAAGAGAAGGATGCAAAACAAAACAAAGTTTCTGAAGTTCACCGAGTTACTTTCCACCTCTGATGCTCTCTGATCCACACACACACACACACACACACACACACACACACACACACACACACACACACACACTTGACTCCCTGAAGACACGTTCCAAACCTCTGCCTCTGCTCTGACTCACGTAGGAAAAAACATTGAATCATGGGAGTAAATTGGCGCGGTGGAAAAGCGATCGGTCGCAGCATGATGTGCATGTGCGATCCATTTGGACTCATTACGCCGCCGTCTGAAAGGTTACGGGATTGAAACCAGCGTGAGGGACGGAGCTTCCAAGGGCACAGAGAGAGCGCCGGGGCCCCGAGAGCGGCTCCACATGTTGTCAGACAACACGCTACCACGGCAACACAGAGGAGGGGGGAGGGGGGGTATGGATTGTGGG
Source organism: Labrus bergylta (assembly GCF_963930695.1). Taxonomy (NCBI): domain Eukaryota; kingdom Metazoa; phylum Chordata; class Actinopteri; order Labriformes; family Labridae; genus Labrus; species Labrus bergylta. The sequence goes on from NC_089200.1 coordinate 2,724,367, forward strand.
TAGATCTAATTGGGTGGCTCTGCTCTCAAACCTCACTCACTGCTATGAAAAGAGGTGTTTGTTGTTCCAAATTACACTGAATTAATGTACACACTCTCACTTACCGCACACACACACACGGATGCCATCATCCGCTTGTTTGTTGCCAGCTGTGAGTGGCGCTGTGTGTTTTCAAATCGGTTTGTTGTTTGTTGGAAAAGGGAGGGGGGAGGGGGGTGTATTTCTTGATAAAGAGGGTGGAAGTAAAGGTGAGGAGGTCGATGTGTTTGAGGAGATGGAAACATATTCAACATTAAAGCCAAAGTTTGGGTCCGTGTGTCCGATAGTTCATCTGGTTTGGGGCGCTCCAGTGAACTCTGGTCCGCTTGAAAACTAGTTTCTCTGTTGGCTTCCAGGTGCACCACAGTTCAGGTCATCGTAGGTGAGAACACGACCTCCATACCAACCAAAGGGAAGTGAACAAAAATATTTATTAGTAAGAAAACCCGACTAATCATAGCATCTGTAAACAATGTCAAATTGGTTTGATGAGCGAGGCTAACATTAGCATTGCTAACACAACCAGCCTTCCGTCCACCTTGCAGGTTAACGTCCACATTATCACATTAGTGTGGTTTAAATTACTCCGGTCACAGCCGACATATTACTTCAGCGTTAGGCCAGATGATGTAGAGTGAAATCAAACTGAACCAAGTGAAAAAAAGTTATGTTCCCCCCTGACCTTCAGCCCTGAATCGCACCAAGTCCACCAAACTTCATTTGTTGAAGAGTCTTAAGTGTCATCTCAAACCTTTATCTTACGTTTTCCTGGGATGCCGGATGCACAAGAAAGGCAGAGCGCACTTCAAAAAAGACGCAGGGCATTGCACTTTTCCTCCAGGCAGCTGTCGTCTGCTGTGAACGCTCTCTACTCATTGAAAACAATTTAAAGACGACGCGAGCGCTCAGAAAAAAAAGTTAGGTGGACACAGGTCCTAAAACTGTTGCTGCAAACAAAACTGTTGTTTTGGATATTTAAATGCACACGCACACGCACACGCACACGCACACGCACACGCACACGCACACACTGAAGTCATGAACTCTTTGACATCGTGGAGGCGTCTTAGTCTGGCCCTGCAAGTAAAGACAAGAATACATTAGCCATGCAATCCACCATCATAGTCATGCTGAATCACAGACACACACACACACACACACACACACACACACACACATGGGCCTGTCCTGCCAGCTTCCAGCCCCCTGATGGGAGGAAATTATTTTTGTGTTGTTGTGAGAAAGCTCAGCAGGAATCTCGATGTAGTGAAGAGAAATGATCCCTCCTCTTGCGCTGGCACACTTTCTTTAAGAGTGAACGCAGCTCTACAGATCTGAGCGGACGTTAACCCCGAGGCTTGGAATCGACTTTTAGAGCCTTGAAGCAGTCAGGATGTCGACATTTGTCATCGTTTGTTTGGCTCAGAGATCAAAACCCTCTGAGTCAGCAGCACCTGATCCAAACCCACATTACCTGATGAATTATTGCACGTTGAGAGCCGGGGCCATTAAAAACTCTGTGTAACTAATCCCTGCCCTCAGAGCTGAGGAGAGCTCAGTGAGGAGGGAGAAACACACACAACATCCTCAGACCCTCGACGACACGCTGTGGTAGATAAAAAACTCACACAGGCAGCCAGAGGAAAAGCAGCCCAAAAAAATCTTCAGGTCTCGTTTCTACTGTGACTTGATTTACTGTGAGAACCGCAGATGAAGAGGAGGAACATTCTTCTGCTCGATGTTCTCTCCAGGGATGGAGGTTAGACTCACTCCTCTCTCCGTCTCCTTGAAACCAGCGAGGCTCCAGAGACAGACTGAGGTTTCTCTCCTCTGCAGATTCCACAAAGATTCAGTCTGAGAGGATGAAAGCTCGGGCTGTCTGAGCTGACGGCTCTGCTGCTTCCCCCCCGGGTTGTTTTCTCTTTTCTCAGAGGGCGAGAGCGGCGGCACCATCACACGAGAGCGAAGAGGAACAACACCAAGCATTGTTAGCACCTCCTGGAGGCCGCAGCGTTCAAGACACCAAACATTAAACAGTTTAAACTTGTTGAAAAAGATAATGTCGGACCTTTCAGATTTTTAAACTCGATTCTCACTTCTCAAATTTCTAGCTGCTGGATTATAGACAATCGCAAAGTAGAAACAAAGATGGCTGATGCGTCTCCATCGCCGCTCACTGCACAAAAGTGAAGCCAAAATACCAACAGACGCATTTTTCTGTGCAGTTGGGATTGCCTAGCGCCGCAGTATTGATGCTAGCCAAGGCACACATATAACTTACCGATAAAAGGTCAAAGGTCACTCAGGTCTCAGAATCTCGAACATTTTGACTCGGTCTCACACTGGACGGACTCGGGATATTAAATCAAAACCGCCACTGATTGGCTATTTTTCCACGTCATCACTTTGATTAGAAGGACAACTTTTCTTTCTAAAAGAACAAATAACTTCAATTCATTTGTAGTTTGATTTTGATCCCCCGGTTACGGACGCAACCTTCCCGGTGTTACGGTCTAAATGACTCACCCTCACACGCCCGCTGCACACAACATGAGGACTTGTCAGTAATATATTTTAATGGTCTTGGGTCTTGACTGGCTCTTACCCTGCCTTGTTCATGGTTAATGTTCGGGATGAGTCTGGGTAATCCAAAAAGACTGACAGCATAAGAAGCTAAACTTTGAAAATGAGACGTGCAGTGCCTCAATCTGAGCATTTACAGGAAGGACGTACGGTCAGAGGTATTCTCTCTCTCTCTCTCTCTCTCTCTCTCTCTCTCTCGTGTGCATGAGGTGATGTTATGGATAAACAACAACAACAAAAAAGCTATATAATATCCCTTGGCGGCCCGCCCGAGCACCAAGTGGGAAGTTCTTTCACGCTAGAATGTTAGCCCCGGGAAGTTAAACCTTAGCACTTGTATACTCATGTCAGTCGATATGCTGTGATTTCTGAGATTGTATGTTTTTCTGCGATGGTAAAACAGACACTGAGGTGTCCATGAGGATGCCTGTGCACGCAGCTCGTTAGAGATGAGTCTGGGGAATCTGAGAAAATGATATGAAGCATCTGTGTTAGTAAAACTCTCCTCCAATCAGAGCTCTGGCTTCAGGCTGTTCTCAGCAGCTCTGCATGTCGAGGTGTTCAAACCTCCTCCTCCTGGTGTCTGCGAGCTGTCTGACATGTTCTCCGCGTGGACTCAGAGCCCACAGCTCTGCTCTGCTGACGTGACGGGACAAATTAGTGTCACCCCAGCTAATGTATTCAAACTGCTGCCGAGCGGCTGCAGAAGACATTGAGAAGCATTAAGAACGATCGCCCTGACTGTCAGCCATGCTAACCACTCCTGAAAAGGTGACGGCACATTTGGCTGCTATTTGCTAGAGCATAGAGAGAGAGAGAGAGAGAGAGAGAGAGAGAGAGAGAGAGAGAGAAAAACATCTACAAGTTTAACTTTGGGGCATTTTGATCTTTAATTCATACGGGATGTGGAAAATGTGTTTGGTATTTTCACGTCTCAAAAGAGTTCATTCTGAGAGGAGAGAAACACGGCGTGGGGATCATCGCACGCCATCGCGCCTTCACCACTTTGATGATTTTGTTCTCGGCCTGTGGCAGGGCTGCTCATTCACAAACTCTCCTTTCATAAAAAAAAACGCTCAGGGAGGGTACGGCTCCGAGCCACTCCTGTCGAGCGCTTACGCACGCAAAACGGTGAATATTTGAGGCGACTCCTGGATGTGTTTTATGCAGACAACATGTGACAGGTCTGACGTGAAGCCAGGGCCGATATGAAAGCAGGCAGTGTCCGTCAAAAAAGCAGGAAGTAATCAAAGCGAGCATCCACCTCAGGGCCCAGCTGAAAGTCATTAAGCGCGAAACAATGCGCCGCTTCTACTGTTAGCCTGAAGAAATAATAACGCTTAGAAGATTACCATAATGATTTGAGAGGATCTGAATGATCAGCTCCGTTTGAGCCCACTCTGGGGCGTGGACGAGCCGCGCTGAAGGAATGATTCCAAGGAAAATTATCCGGGCGTTTACGTCTCAGCTTTGATTAAAATAACCAACCGGTGATTACCCAGCACTAATCCTGTTAGCCTTTTGTTTGAAACATGGGACACAAAATATGAAAAGAGCATTCAAGAGTCAGAAAACGACATCCATATGGGTTTGGAGTTCGGCTTCTTTTTTTTTATTCATGAAAGCAGCCTCTCTTCAGTTTATACATACATGCACTTATTAAAGTATTAAAGCTTCTTTTAAATGTCACAGCCTGAATTTAAACATCAAACAGAGAAGAAAATCAATATAAAAACTAGGTTTCTATCAAACTGCGATATTACAAGCCACAGTATAAAACATACTTACATAAAGACGAAGTTCATATTTACAGAATCCTGCTCTAACAGATCGTCACGCCGTCCTGAAGGACGCCACCTGGTGTTAGCTCGAGATATGTTTCTGGATATCCGCTGATGAATTTGAACAACAGTCATTTTTGGCCGTCTACTGATCCTTGGCGTTGGCCTCACTCCCAATTTCCACATACTTTTTCTTTTAGATTCTCAAATTTAAATGTCAAGTAGCTGAATGCTAATGTTAGCGGTCAAGTAGCTGAATGCTAATGTTAGCGGTAGCTGACGGGTTATTAAGTATGACTTCTTTTTTTTTAAGGTCATTTTTTGGCAACAGGCCAGAGATATTTTTTACTTAAAGTTAGAAAACTGCACTCTCTTGGATTTTGACTTCTTGGAGTGAAAGCATCTCAGCTAAAGGATTTGTTTTGTAAAGATTGTTATGAACAGCTGAAACCATTTTCAAACCCACTGCTGCTACGAGGACTAACCAGAGCGTCTGACATAACCGCTAGGCTATCCTGCGCCCGCCAAGCATGTTTTTTAACTCATAATGTGTCTCTGGATTTTCAGCATCCACTGTCTGTGTACTTTCTCATCAACCGGGAAGCTTTGAAATGAAACAAGTTGCTCAAATGTGCGACGTTAATGACTTGAACTTTGAGAATACGTGGAAAGATACAATAACATTTGGGCTTCCTACCCTGAGCGTGATGTCATGGCAACATGGCCGCTGTGGGAATACGGTCTATTAAGATAGGACAGTGGATAGAGTTGGACATTGGGCAGCCAGAGTAGTGAGGACATGCAGGAAATGAGCTTCAAGTCGGACTTAAATCCAGGCCGTCTGCTTGCTATCTGCGCCCAAGTTGGTGTGAATTTTGGCACCAGGACCAAATGTGACTGGATTTCCTGACCCAGGATGGCAGGAACAGGGGATTTTCAAACCTTGGTTCCAGATTAAACCTTTGACTGACTCGTCCCCTCATGACACCGTGAGGATTTCTTTATGTGTTGTTGTAGACATTTCATCCAAGTCGTCGAAAATGGAACAACCTTTTCATAGTTACAATGTCGCACTCTATTTCATGGCGATCATCCAGACGGGCATGATGACCTCGGGGAGACCTTCCTGCATCTCTATGGCGAGGATCTCCAGGCCGGCCTTGGCGATGATGATCTTCATGATGTCCAGGTGGCGGCTGATGCTGCTGTCGATGGAGTCCAGCTTGCAGCCCTGCCGCGCCATATTGTCCTTCATGATGATGACTCCGTTTGGACGCAGACTCTTCTGACAGCGGAACAGGAAGTTGGTCAGGTCCTTATCTGTCAGGTGGCCTGAGGAGAAAGACGGATAAGGATGTCAAACATTGCAGTTATGTTGTTTGAATCATTCATTTTCCCTTTCCCTTGAGGCTTTACTTCTTGCCAGTGCCTGAATGATTGAGCGCCTTGTTCTAATTTTCACCTCCACGCCTGATTTGTGTCACCTGTAGGCCTCCCTGTTAAACATCGCCTCCCAGGTTCAGTGAGGGCCTTTTCACACCTAACCTGTTTGGTTCGGTTAAAACAAACTCCAGTTCATTTGCCATGTCTGTTCGGTCTGTTTGCGCTCTGTGTTAGCTGTCAATCAAACTTTAGTGTGGACCAAACAACTGTACAGAGACCGCTTCAAAAGGTGGGTCATTCTGGTGCAGTTCATTTTTGGTCAGAACATTAAACCACCTTGATCTGAACTAACTGCAGGAAGTAACCACTGTGCGCCCTCTCTGTTCATCACCACTAAACACTTGTTACAGACCACAGGCAAACCTGACAGAGCCTCAGAAACAGTTTGGGTGGACGAGCAGGTCCTGGATCAGGAGGATTAACATGGTCCTTCTCCTGAACTGTGTTGATCAGTGTGACTCCAGAATATCAACATTTTGGAACCAACCTGTCTTGTTTGCCTAAAGTGGTAAATGCAAACAATATGAAAACTGATGATCAGAGCTGACATCACTCTGTGTAATTGTCTGTCCATTTAGAGATTGTAAAGTGTCTCTGGAGCAGCCACAGCCAATCAGCAGTCTTTGTTTAAGGCAAGAAATTCTGACCAATCAAGGAGCATTTTCCCTGAGTATCACACATTTTGGTCGTCTTGTGAACGTCCCTGTGTGAACACAAACCAATCTTGAGGTAATTATGCAACAATGGAGCAAACTGGTACATGATTCAGGCCAGAGCAAACGATCTATCGCTGTAAAAACAACCCTTAGTTGGCTTGGACATCTGAGCCCCAGCGCCGTTTGCTTTTAACTCATTAACCCAATAAATATAGTCACGACATCACATGATTAGTTCTGAGTATGAAACGACTTTAAGCGGACATCTTTTCATACTCACATGCCACCCACTGCATCCAGACGACATCGTACTTGTTTTTGGGAGGCGTGAAGTCCTGCAGGTTGTAGCAGTAGTACGTCTGAATGCGGTCGGCGTCGTCACCGAGGTACTCCTCGTGTGCGTGGAGCAGGAAGTGCTCCATCATGTCGGCCATCTCCATTTTCTCAAACACAGGAAGGAGGACGCCTTTGGACACACGGCCGATCCCACAGCCGCAGTCCAGGGCACAGTGAGTGCCCGCCTTACCAGGACCCTGAGAGGGGGAAAGAAACATCATTTATTTTTATCCATCCATCCATTATCTTCCGCTTATCGGGTGCGGACATCCCTCTCTCCAGCAACGTTTTATACAGAGCTATCTGTAACTCCAAACAGGCTCGATCTGGGTAACATGATGGTTTAGGTTTTGCATTAGAAAACATCATGACCTTGGTTTTAGTTTCTCCAATCTTTCTCGACAGTACGAGTGTCTCCGGTTGGGAATCGGTAGAAACGTCCAAATTCAGAAGAGGTAACCTTAAAGAGAAGATCTGGATTTATGTTTGACAGAAACAGAAAGTTCCCCTGCAGCTTGTTATTAGCATACCTATAAGTCATAGAGGAGTGTGTGCTTTACTCTCTTGTGTTTCCAGATGTCCGGCCTCTGAAGCTCAAAGCGCCGACGGACCGAAACAAGAGGACCTCGGCTCCTCAGGGGTGAAGAAACTCTGAACTTTACCACGAGGGAACAAGAAGTCACCTCTCCTGAATCATGCAGCTTTTTCTTTCTCTTCATTTGGTATTCTGACCTCACTCCAACCCCTCGTCTTCAGGGGCCCCCCGCTGTGTGATTGTATGAAAGATGGGGCCCCGAGGAGCTCCGGGTTGTTACAGGAGGCTTCCTGGTTCGCTGAATTACTGCCATATTTCCCCATGTGTATGTAGCTCAGTTTAGTCTGGATGTAGTCTAAATCTTTTCATACTTGGGGATGTCATGTTTAAACAGGAGCTGTTTACGACCCAGCAGGAGGTTCTTGCTCAGGATGATGTGTGAGGGAATTGTAGAATAATTTAAGGAAAAGAATCTGGGAATCTGCATCGAAGTGAAGCGTTAAAGTGTTTTCTGTGACACAACACGAGGACAGAAACTGGGAAAGGCCTTTTTGGGATTCCTGCTCTAACATCCTGGGATCTGTTACCTGGAATCCAACTCAAGGAGCTGGTGTCCTTAAATGTTTTTAAATCTACAACGAAAAACCTTTGAAGCAGATTGTACAGGATGTCGATGTTTTTAGCTCTCCTGGTTGGACATCTGACTTCCAGAAAGTTCTTTTTTTGACTCATAGATGGTTCTCTTTTAATGCAAATGTTGTCTCTGTTTGTGTCTCTGCGATTAACTTTGTGTTTTTGCTGCTGACTGCCTTGGCCAGGTCAAGCTTGGAAAAAAAGTTCTGACTCTCCATGGGACAAACCGGGTTAAATAAAGGTTAAATAATTAAATTAAATGACTGGACATTATTTACAAATAAATGCAAATTGAAGCAAACACCTCAGACTTAATGAGGGGAGAATAAATGCATCTTTTGAAGTCTTTCTATTGAACTTGCAACAAAAGGAGTCGTTACCTGGAGAGCTTAAGGCCGTTATTTTTTCATTTTTAATTTATTGCAGTTTTTGCTTTATTTTTCATACATGTTAATTTCTGCTGTAAAAACAGGCTTTTTTGAATGCAGCCAGCCTCTAGTGGACACTCGAGGAACTGCACTTCAGAATCGGCTTCATTTTTCAACTAGAAAGAGTTGCAGCTTGTCCAGAATGCATCAACAGATTCAGCATTAAAGGTAATACTGTGGAGTTGTAGCCCTGGCCAAACTATTAAACAGTATGCGTCAATAAACGACAACAGAACTGGAAATAGAAAACTGGCACTAATAAAATAATGATTGCATTGTTTTGCATTAGTAGTGTTTAACATGTATTACTGAGCTGTGTTTCATCAGAGCTTATTGATTATCCATGAGCACCAGTGTAAAAGAAGCCTCTGAGCTGTCTGCAGTTTCTGTAAAGCATCCAATCTTAGCAGTTTATAATTAGCGCTTCTGTTCAACGGAGCCTCTAAATAACCCCGCCCCTGGGCCAAAGAGCATTCCCTTAAATTAGCACGCTGACTCCCCTAACATCTCAAAGATCGCCTCAGTCCACAGCGACACACTCACATGATCACAGAGATGCGAGAAAATGTTGTGACATCTGAGATTTCACCGTAATGAGGGAAGCAATGACTTGATTATCAGGGAAGGTTTGAGTTGTTGGATATTTATGTGATTATTTACATGCTTCACACAAGACTGCAGTTTTATAGTTTAAATGTAGATCTCATAATACATTTTAGATTGCCATAAAACTGGTGTTTAAACGTTCTTTTGTCATCTATTTTTTTTATCTAAAAAGTTGGATGGGTCCTTTTAGTATAAAACGCTGAGAAGTAATGGTGTCATGACTGGTGCGGCATTCAAGGCTTGCTGCAACCGTTATTGTCCAAATTATCCTCAAACGCGTGGCACCGGTAGCCTAGTGGTAGACTGTTCCGAAAGTTGATGACCGAGTTAGAATCTGACCTTTTGTTCCTTTCCTCGCATGTCATTCCCCACTCTCTCTCTCTCTCTCTCTAATGTCTGACTGTCAATACGATGATTTTACTGTTTCCGATCAAGTCGGAGCCTCCTCGATTATTGTGCTTCCAGCTGATCAGGCTGCCTCCAACAGAATCCTCTCAATGCCAATGAGAGCGAGCAGACCGGGAAGCGTCACCAACCAGATGTTGTGTACACAGCTCACAAAACATGGCAGCGGACATAAACACAGCTGAGCCCAGGGACAAGTGGAAGAAGAATAAGGAGAAGATCAGCTTGTGTAACTATGGCAAAAACACAAGTCTCATGAAGACAAGTCACACAGCCAGCTGTCCAAGTCCATCATCCTCCATGTTTGTTTCTCCTCTGAAGTCACATTTGATCACGTTAGTTTCTGTGAGATCTCGTGTCTGTGGATTCGTTACAATAAACAGCAGGTGTGTGTGGTCTCAGGGTCTGGCCGAATCGTCCAGTAGTAGCGTTTGGAGGATTATTACGTAAAAAGTTGGTTGAAACTGTCCTCATGTCTTAGGTCTCCCACATTTTTAAAATCAGTTTAAATTTGATTAAAGTCGTCCTGTGTGTAGCCAGACTTAAAGAGGACATATCATCCCCCTTCTCCACCTTTTCAAACAGTCCCCTGTGGTCTAAGTGAAATATCTGTGCTGTGCTTTGGTCAAAATATAACATGAATCAAGCACCAGAGGAGGTTTGTGACCCTGTAGAAACCAGCTCTCTCAGAACGCTCCGTTTTGGTGTGTGTGTCTCTTTAAATGCAATGAGCCCCCCCCCTCCCCCCTGAGTTTTCCCAGTAGACATCACTCCTCTGTAGCGAGAACAAAAATGGCCGCCCCGAGCATCATATTTCCCCTAGGCTGGGGGTGGAGTCCATGGGTGGAGATACCAGGGGAGATTAGGGGATATTTTCCCCACAATCCCACTGTGACATCACAAGGAGAGCAAATTTGAAACGGAGCATTTTTGTCTGTGTTGTAAGACTTAAGCAGACCTCAAACAAAGGACTGGATGGGTTTATTTCACATTTTGTGGGTCAGTAAACACTCAGGATACCCAAATATATGTTCACAAACACTGTACAAGTGGATTTTTCATAATATGTCCCCTTTAATCACACAAATGAGACATGAGAGCCAATCTTTTTTTTTATCTCAAACAAGTTCAAATCTTGAACTAGTCCTTTAAAATAAATGCCCTTCAATGAACTATACCCGACACTAAAGATATTGCCCAACCTAAATACACTCCTCTGTTATCACATCGGAGCTGGAACAGGATGAAAGTACAAAGTCATTAACATCAGTCGGCTGTGCTCGTTCTGTTTGGGTGTTAATGGGGCTGACATCATGTATGAGCTACTATTAGAAACTACACCGACGCCTCCTCCTGCATTCAAAGAGATGGAATTCATTTGCATTCAGGATGATGAATTCTTCCCCTCAAATAGATCCTGACATGTAAATATAGAGTGAGCTGCAGCAGTGTAAATGGATACATATCAGTGTTCAGCAGTCAGACGCCTCTGAAGTGTGTAATGAAGCTTCTCAGATGTCATCAGATTACAAGACTCACCACAAACCTCTTCAGAAACTGCCGGGAACCCTCCAGATCAACGTTGGATATCTCCACAAAATCTCCCATCATGCCTTCCTCGGAGGCAGGGACGTCCTCGTAGAACTTCTGAGCTCTGTAGTAGAACTGTTTCTCTCCTTTGATGTACTCGCAGGTGACAGGAAACAGCTTCACTGTGAGGGCAGGTGAGCAGACGAACAGAATGGTTTCATGAAAACATGTTATATTATGTCTCAGAACTGAGCCACTATGGTGAAGGTGATCAGAGGGGATTATCTTACTCCTATAAACACACATATTAGTGATGTCACTGTGTCCTCGTGACATCTGTATATTTCTACTGCAAGTTAAGAAGTTTGACCACCAGAGGTCAGCGAAAACAAGACTGTCAGGGTACGTAAAGATGTCTCAAGTCTTCTCATGACCTGGACAACTCTTCAGGGGCCCCCCGCTGTGGGACAGTTTGAATAATTCTGTAGCAGAGATAATTTATCCATTCATCCATCCATCCAACCATCCATCCATCCATCCATCCATCCGTCAATCCAGCCATCTATCCATCCATCCATCCATCTATCCATCCATCCATCATCTATCCATCCATCCATCCATCCATCCATCCATCCATTCATCCATCCATCCATCCATCCGTCAATCCAGCCATCTATCCATCTATCCATCCATCTATCCATCCATCCATCCATCTATCCATCCATCCATCATCTATCCATCCATCCATCCATCCATCCATCCATCCATTCATCCATCCATCCATCCATCAGTCTATCTATCTATCCATCCATCCATACATCCATCCATCCATCCATCCATCTTCAGTATTTGGGAAAGTAAATCCTTTCTGGTGATATCGTTTTTTAACCTTATAAAATGTCTTATTTTGGCAAATCTTCTGCAACAACCCGACTTCACGGTTGCCAGTTTGGTTTCTGAGGAATGTATTTCTAATCTGCAGCGGAGATAAGGAGGTGTCTGGTACGCTCAATTCCTTTTGACTCCACAGTTATGCACATGATGCACGCTATCCCTCGGGGTTAGGGTGATATCTGAAGGCAGACAACAGTATTTAACTTCCAGGTCAAAGCTCTGTATATTATATGAAAGTCCAGTTTTAGAACAGATTCCCAAACCAACTTACAACAAATGAAACTTAAATGATCAAATTGAATTCGGTTTCACGCAAGTAATGAAGAAATAACCAACAAATTATTTCAAGCGTTCGACACAACGAGACACTGGGCTTCTCTTTCTGGAGAGGAACGCTGTCCACTAAGTCTCTAAGGAAGAGTAGGATGATCATTTGATCACCAGAAGACTAAAAATAAAGACGTGCTATGATACTTGTGCACTCTGCTCAGCTGTTAAAGGATTTAAGAGCACATGCGGCTTCATTCAGTGTTGAGCATTTCAAAGCTTCTAAGATTACCAATCAGTAATGAGTTGATAAAAACTGGTAAATTTAAGCTTTTTTAGGATAAATCTTTAGCTGGAAACACAACAGTTGTTATGCTTTGTGATATGATGTGTTGCACTCCAGTGTTGTTCTGTTTCATAATGATGTCAATGAAATTCTGTGCTATTAAGAAACTAAACCGCAGGCTTCTTAAAACCATCCCAACCTCTCACTGCGTCCGTTCTGCTGAGCTCAAATAAATCCTGCAGATTGAACACAACATATCTGAAAGCTTAGATGACACGTTCCTGGCCTGGAGGGGACCGAGGCAGGGGGGGTTGGGGGGTTTATAGGGGAATGTCCGTCTGCTTGTCGAGGATCTCCAGTGGCAGAATTAGTGACACCAAAGTGAAACATTAAGAGGGGGGGATTTATTTCCAGCTGGACCCTCGCCTCGATACTAGAAACATCGGGACGAGGAAGACAGCCAAGAAAGGGACTGAATCCATCAGCACCTGGAAGTCTCGCTGTAAACAAGGTGTGCAAACAAGCAACGCGTGATGCCCGTCTCCTGGCACGTGCCCACTGTGTGAAGAATGTTTGAGTTTTGTTTTTGCAGCAGGTTTGATTGGAGCACTCAGAGCTGGCAACCCTGAAGAAGGCTTTCAGAGGACGGTAAGTTTAGATCCAGCGAGACGACGCAGGCGTCCGCCAAGGAAGTGTCACTCCAGAGCCACCATGTTCTTAATCTCACACCTTTGAAGTGAAGCAGCTCATTAGAAGAGGAGGCGAGGCTGACCGTTGACCTTTGATGTAACCAAAGAAGACATCTGATTGGATGACACAGGATCTGAGGGTTAATGTTTATTTCCAGCGCCTTTAAAAAACACTGTACAGTATATTTATTTTAGGTTCACTCTGTTTACTTTATCGAGACATAAAAATAGAAAAATCTAGATTTCAGTCAGTCTGTTTGAAGCTGCAAGTAAATAATCTCACCGCAGCCCTCTCACTGTCATGTAAGCACTGACTGACATGACTTATTGCCTCCATGCTGGACATGCCGTGCCATTAAAGGGCCTTGTATCGAGTGAGTGGCGTCCTAGAGTCAGAATGACCAGTAGGTCAGGATCTCCTGTTTCTGCAGGTTTTGGTCTCCTGGTGGACAAGGACACAGCCTGAGGAGGATTAGGTAATACTGCATGTTAAAGGGTCGTTCTAGTTTTTACACCACTTTTTACACCTTGGTGCTAGTTTTGCGTATTTGGGCGTCTAATTTACAAAGTTATTAAGTTAGAGTTTCATCATTTGTCATGTTGTCAAGCTGCGCAACTCTAAAGTCAAGATGGACCGGCGCAAGTCAAGAAAAGGTCAGCAAAAAATCTAAACAAGTCACAAATCAAGACTATCACGATCTCTGAACCTTTCGATTTTTCCTCTGGAAGCTACGGGCAACTTCTCCATACAAGCGGTGTATCCAGGGTTGACTTTTAAAGGACTTAAAGCTGAGACGTTCTTCCTGTGTGTCACCTCTGTTCAACTATAGCAGGTCATGAAAGAGAAAGGAGTTGGTGTTGAGGAAAAAACATCTTAAGCCGTTTTCTCATATGCACTCCAGAACATGTCTAGAAATGTTCAGGAGGACTGCCTCTGAAATCCTCCTGATCTGGTTGTTCACACATGCACCTCATAAAGGGAGACTTTCCCTATCAGACCGGGGGGGAGGTGAATTCTCCTGAACTCTGACTTTCTGCAGAATAAATACGAGGACGCTGGAGGAGAAACTCCGGGTGAGGAGAGAAACATTCAGCTGTTTGTGTTCACACATGCAACTTAGCAGGAAAACTTCAGGAGTTTTTTTTGCAAGTGTTAAAGCTCTACATGAGGGACTTTTTAGCTGTATCTTCATACAGATGTTTCTCCATAGAGATTGAAGCTAAATAATGAGTGTTTGTCTGATTTCTTGGCACAACAAACAACTCAAATTAGATAAATACACTTTGTAAGATTTTAGTTTTTGCAGTGACAGTGGATTTTGTTCCACCTCTTGTGCTCTCCAATCAGGATGTTTTTCAGAATTTGAAGTGATTAAGACCAACAAGTTAAAATCAAGATCAGCAAGTTCCAGGTCCAGAGAAGGCAAAATAATTTAGTTTTGGAAGACCAGCAGCAAACTGCCAGCTCACATGTTTGGTTGCTCTGATTGGTAACAGGGTCTGATGGCATTTGGCCTGCACCTGTTGCTATCACCCGTTGGGAATCAAATGAAAGTCAGAGGATGAGGAAGGTGTTTCCATGCACGTGGTGTTTGGTGTTAATTCAGATAGCTCATTTTGTTTTACACACAAACCACCAGGTAACGCTCATTCTCCAAACAGTGAGATAAATTAACTAATCATGGGCTTGCAAAAGCTTATAGATTTAGCGATGAGCCAAATTTGTCCTATTCAGATTATGTGGTATTATGTAAAAACATGAAGGATCCATGGTGCTATATAATCAAAGAATGTCTTAGGTTAAGATGAACCTGAGAAACTTGACACAGATTCATCACTGTGGATACTACAAAATAAACTTTTATACAAAGTGACAAACAACAGAGAGTAAGAGCAACATAAGCGAGGATCTAAAGAGGAGGAGACAACGTCAGGAATTGCAAAGAAGAGAGTTTTTATCAGTATCAAAACCATCCTAAATATCCTTATCATTAAATCTGAACAGGCTGTTTCTGTGTCTGTAGCTTTAAATATGTAAATGAGCTGTGTCTGACCACGCCCCCTCTCTAGAAGGATTTGGGTGTCTCTGTCTTTCTCGTTCCATGTCCTATTGTTTACGGTGAGAAGGCAGACTCAGAGGGCAGAACAAACACCTAGCTGTGGGAATGTCACCCACCTGGGGGAGGGGCTACTGCCCTTTGTGATGTCATAAAGGGAAAATCTCCAAACGGCCTGTTTGAGCACACATTTTCTGAAAAGTGGAGCAGGCAGAAGACGGAGAGGATGGACTTTTCTCATCATTGGGGGGTTTGTAGACAGACTAGAGACAAATATTAGTGTTAGAGAAACATGGTGAAGTGTATTTTACATCATATGTGACCTTTAAACCTTGTTTCCAATCAGTGTTCCATGTTTTTACAATGTAAGTTGTTCTGTAAATGTGACAAAAGAATCATCTAGTTATGTTACTAGCACATCGTTAGAGCATTTATGAAGCTAATGTGGTAATGTAGTTTCACTTCTTGATACATGAAGACCAACTTTACACTCCAGCACTCTCACAGAATCAGATTTTAAAGGTATGTGCCCTGTGCTCATATAATTGTTTGGTTATGATAGCAAAGAGTCAAATAAACTCTACCAATGTTGTAAACAAGATCACACAACTCCACATAGCATTGGATGTCTGCAAAACGAGTGTGTGGTACCTAAATATATCTTTATTTATGATAATGTAAGATGATATTTGATTGGTAACAAATCGTGTGACTCTATGCACACAAAGAACTGCCAGTGTATTGGGTTTTTGGATCTACACTTGACACGTGGGGACGGAGATGAACAGTAAGAATAATGTGACTGCAACCAGGAAGAACCATCAAAGTGTTTACATGGATATCGACCCAAATATCTGATGTTACAAACCACCCCTTCAGATCAGTCTCTTCTGATAGAGGTGTTTACGTGATGCATGGTTTATCCTGCTCAGGCAGTTATTCCAGTTATTAGTGCTCCATGTGAACATAGCGATCGGTTTAAGCAGCTTCAGATGATTGATCATAATCAGCTGTGCTTAGATCTCTGACAATCATTTCTGCATCTTTATAGAAACTCCAGTGAAGAGTTTTGAAATCAGTATTCACAATCAGATGAAAGACTTCATCACAAAAGTGTGACTTGAAAAATGTTAAGGATACGACGTTGGCTGAGCTGCAAGTTTGAGGCCCTCATAAGTCTTCTTGTTAGTGACATTTAACAGGTGCAGAGAAGCATCATTTTTCATGCATATAGAATACCTGAGACAAAATCACCATCAGCGTAAAACAAAACACACGTAAACATATGCATGCTTGCTTGCTCAGCTAACCCTAACCCTAATCTTTAATGGGATCAAAGGTCAGAACAAAGGTTGTAAATATGGACCTGTTGTCAGTGAAGCTGGTGTGAGGTTGGAGCCTTGTGTGACCCCGTCTCCTTACCCAGAGGAATCTTCTCCACCAGGTACAGGTAGCTGGCAAAGAACTCGCTCCTCAGCGTGTGGTGCAGGTGGAAAGACATGCTGTGGCGACACATGGTTTCGTCGGTATTTTTCCAGCGATCCCTTAGAGCCTGGTGAGCCGCCTTGTCCTCAAAGTTTGCCGATGTGCCGCTGCTTTCATCCTCAAGTGAAATCTCCATTTTGTGTTTGAAGGAGTGACAGTAGAGGAGAGTAACGCTCACTGGAGCTCGTTTGGGACACTCGTTGCTTCTATATCTGTCCAGCTGAGTGTTCAACTCGCCCCAGCAAGCCTTCAACTGCTGGTCTGAGATCTTTTTCCACGAGGGGGGGGAGGGGTTGCTCTGGACAGATCACCTGTTCAAGACTCTGACTCGGAGCAGGGGAGGGGGTATGGAGGGGGGACGCCTGCTGTCTAAGGACAAACAGAGGGGGATGAATTTCAGGCTGTAAATTCCAGCCAAACATGAGAATCCATACGTCCTTGTTGCCATGTCATCTGGTCCTAAATTTAGTAACGACTTCTCATGTTTGTATACATGGCTTCCTTTTGTTCCACCTGCAGCAGAGGACCAATACATCAGCTAGAAGTCGTATCGTTCTCTCACTACACGGACCAAAATAAAGATTTATTTGTTTTAATCTTTGTATATGAATAAGATAGACAGAAGTTAAAATTAACATAAACATTCACCAGTTTTATCAACAACAAACAGCCAATAATATCAGCTTTTTGTGATGTCAGTAGATTCAAGTTTTTAAGAGGCCGGTTCCCAATTTTCAACTGTGTTCTCTGTACTGATTCATGCACTCTGACCTCTTGATTGACACCTCATTAAGCCAATCAGGATCTTCCACTAACCATTCTTAGGCTACTTTAGCCAATGAGAGCCTGAGTAGAAACAGGACTTTCTTTCTCTTCCCTCCACGGCCGACATCGCCACATGATACTGATGTGTCAGTGAAAAAAGGGATAACAACAGTAACAGAACCAGACAGCCAAAGGACCCAAAAATGCAGGCTCACACCAGGCAGGATACAAATAGAGGGCAGAGTCTATTAAACAGTCGGTCCAGGGCGGTACTCCAAAAAATACAGAAGCAAACAAATCCAAGAGGGGCAGGCAATGTTCAAACACTAGAACAAACTCATGAGGAAAAGAATGCTGGAACGACGCGACACAAGGACGCAACGATCTGGCAACATGAGGAGCAGGATCTGAAAGATATAAGGGTAAGTACAAAAACAGCAAATGACCATAACACTGTAATAGATGAACAGAAACAAAACATGACCTCAGGTAACTAATGGGTTGTGTCAAACGGGGTCTTCTTCAGAACATTACTGATCTCACTGACGCAAGACTGGAGATCAGCCACCTTTGAATCCCCTCTCACAGCGACGTTTGGCCCCTGTTGTTGTACCAGGATCACAGATATTGTCACTATTGATCATATTTCATATTGGACGGCCCAAAATCATACAGTCTGTACCCGGATTTAGACATAAAACCAGGATTACATTTTATATACCTGCTGCTGTGATGTCACTCATCTGTGATAACATACATTATATCTGCTGTATGTATTTTTACATTCATTGTCCCTCTTCACTGAATGCAAGGTGTTTGTTTGCTGATGGATGCCTTCATGTCTGTGCACTTCAAGGTGAAGCATTTCTAATGTTGTTGTCAGATTGTTTAATGACGATAAAGACTTTCTATTCTATCCTTTGTCTGGTCAGGAAACTTCATCTACGTGCCTAATTATGACTTCAACACACAGACGATCTTCACAGGATCTAGTAGCACCAGGAGTCGAATGCTCAGTCGCTGGGGAATACTGTGTATTTTTAACCCCTAACATAAATAATATCCATCACGAGCCACAACCTAAATTTAACGTGGTGACATCAGCTGTCACAGAGGAGGAGCCTGACCGCTGCTGAGACGTGCAAATATCTTCTGGTGAGCAGATCGACCGTGTTACTGTATTGATTACACTTACGCATTGACTCGTTGCATGGTTTGTAAGCTTGAAATGAGAATATTAAAGGTTTTATTTAATTAAAATTAAAGATATTATCAACATGCTTTCAAAACAACCAACTCATCAACTTTGAATCTCTTTTTTATTCTGTTTTCTCTCAATATTCTGATACTCATTTATTTCTTTAAACTCTATCACGACATTGCGCTAGTAAAAGAGTATAATTTGTATTTAAAATATAAAGGTCCATTCAGTGAGATGTGTAGTGAGTGAAATGATAAAGGTATCTTACTATCTGATCAGACATTAAGGAAACATGTTGAAGTGCTGGCTTCTCTGACAACAATGCAGCAGCCAGTATGTCCTCCTTCTAACTTTAGATTCTGCTCCTGAATGCTCTGGATTTGTTTGGACCAGAGAAGGTAGGCGCTTTTAAGGCGACCCCCCACACAGCCGTTTTGGACGCCCCTCGGTTTGTCAGATATGAGAGCAGTTATCAGGTCAACAGGTGTTGCAGTGATGGAAGCGGGCAAGAGAAGTGGTTCAGATAGAAGTGATTGTACCCGACCTAAAAAGCCTCTGCATGTTTCTAATAAGCTCCACGAGCAGAAACGTGCTCAAACTAGGATCAATATTGGAGATGCTTTTGAAAAATGGAGAGAGGTTAGAACACAGAAAGGTTTACAAATGTAGGTGGACATGATTACATTTCCTGGTGTTGATGGTAAGTTTGGAAAAAAGATCCAAATTCATACAAGTTTAAGATTTCAAAATAAAACATTGTTGAAGACAACATTTACACACACATGATAAATAAAGACACGTTCATGTTTCTTGAGTGCAACAAACCTCCAGTCCACAGCTGAGGTCGTGTTCAGAGTAATCTGATCCAAACTCGCCCAGGTGACCTCTGTGACCTCCAGTCCATCCATCATATCTGCAGAAACATTCCTTTCTAAATGAATATGAAGATGATGAAGATGTGTTTGACTCAAATGTCCTCTGTTAAAAATAATAATAGAAGAAAGACGACATTTTTGTTTCCCTCCTGTATTTATTTATTTACTTATCCTCTTTTGTTACTTTAGTAAATACACTCAGGTCTAATTTATTTCCATCACGTGCTACAAGGCTCTTTAAATACAGATTAATCCTTAAAATATATCATCAAACACCCTGAATTTATGGGACTGAATCTGTAACAGTGAGTCCTACACCAGACCTCCGGGGCTGCAGGGGGCAGCACTGCTGTCTTGCCTCGCATTGCATGCCGGGAGCTGTGGTGCCGCCTCCCTAGCAACCACAAGGCTCTGCTAGCAACAAGAAGGAGGAGATCAATAACATCCGCCCTGTCCGTGTCAGCATCAGCTGGCCGTCGTTCATGAAGAAACACATCAGATGTTTGATCGTTTCTAATCAAAGATGGAGAACCAGCAGGCAGCGGACGCTCGCTATCTGAAGAGGTAACGGGCACTAACGGTTTGTTTGTAGCCGTCAGCGGGATGCTCATCCGGGTGTTTCAACCCCTGACTGTGCGGTTACTCAACGTTAAAAACAAGATATAATGTTGATATATATTTATGTATTTAATTTAATAAACGAGCAGATTAAAGTCGCCTTGTATTAGTTTACCCGTTTCTCTCAATGGAACGGATGAACATCTATAATAATGTAATAAATCATCATCATAATCTATATTTATTTAATTTATATCGGCGAATATTTCCTTAAAAATGACGTAAAATCTTAAAATAATTAAAAAGAAAAAACTCAACATGATGAGTATCTAAAAATACTTCTTAGAATATTAAAAAATCTTTAAATATCAGTAAATATAATATAAGTATGAACTGAAATAGTTTATTTTTTATCTGTAAATAACAGTTTTATTTCCTGAAACGATGTTAAGTTCGGAAAAATAATGACTTAAATTGTACACTTACGGCTAATTAGCACAGAATGATGACTTATTATCTAAAAACAATAACTTTAAAAAAAATATCTCAAAATAATGACTTCTTTCTGGATATCTGCACAAAATGTATGAAAATGAGAGGGACGTCCATTCAGCAGTGCAGAAAAATCGATGTGATTTGGGTCGAGTAAAGAATTAAAATGGTAAAATGATAAATTGACTTGAGCTTGTATATTTATTTTCTAATCTTCTGACTCCTCAAAGCTCTTTTACACCGCAGGTCACACCTACACACTCACACACTGATGGTAGAGGCTGCTGAGTAAACAGACCATCTGTTGAGACTTAATTACAGCAACAATGAAAGAGCATTTATTGACCTGATTTTTCACGATGTGATTCATTGTTCTTGAAAATTACTCAAAGACGGAGCATTACACTTTTTTTATAAGACAGATGTTATCAAGCCTTCTGTTAGAGAGGTTCACTGACATCTTAAAGGCTGACCAGCAGAGATCTCCTTTTATTAAATATGTTTAGTCATTAGACGTAACAGATGATTTGTGTGGACGATTTCTGAGCATAAAGAACTTTAATTTAGTCTTTAAATACGCTCTGTACTCAAACACTTAACACAATTCAATATTCAACGTTGTATCTAAAACCTTTTAAGGCAGGAGAAACATTTCTGTTTTGTTTAGTGTTATTATTTATTCATTTATATTTCTGGTTTTTCCTCTTGTCTGTTTCCTAGTTTTGTTGGTAATTGCAGCATTTAACATGTGTAGATAAACCATGAGAATGTAAAACGCTGTGTCTTCTTGTGCTAACATGTAAATGAAATAAGAAGAGGAATGACTTCATGTTTTCAGACATGTTGTATCTGTATCTGAAAATAGTGCCATGTTTGTGTGTGACCCCCCCCCCCCCCCCAGGAGAGTGAAGGGCTGTACCGTCGACGTCCACCCGACGGAGAGAGCCCTCGTCGTCCAGTACGAGGTGGAGGCGACCGTCCTGGGCGAACTCGGGGACCTCATGGTTGGAGAGCGCAAAGAGTGTCAGAAAATGTGAGAATGATCGCTCACTACGTTCAACATATCCTCACACTTCATTCTTTGAGTGGACAGGATTTCAACCTTAGAAAGGTTCTGTAATGACCTGGACTAAAAGGGGGAAACATTTTTTGTTAGATTGCTCTGATAGCTGCTGTGTCATCTTTTGGGATTTAACAAAGGTTGTCCTCTAAATATTGTTTTTGTCTCTGCCAGGCTCAAAGTGTCTGACGTCATGACAGAAAGAGGTAGCACAGTTCTCTCTCTCTAAAGAGATCCTTCACACTCTTTATAGCAATGTTTGTCCTTACTGTGACAGAGCTTTAAATCTAAATGACATATAACATGAACAAACAAAGAGGAGAGTGAACATGACGCAGGACGCAGCCTCAAAACCCAGTTAGTACAAGCCAAAACTAAACCAGGAGCTTGAATCAAAACAGGGGCTGTGACTATAAGCTGTCAAGGAGTGTTTCCAAGTCTTGAAAGTGAACATGTATTATCACCTGTATGAGAAAAGACCTGTATCAGGATATGAGACTTTGGCACAGCCCTGTGGGTTTGATGTCGACTTTAGGATTCTACAATTCACTTAGCAGACACTTTTATCCAAAGCGACGTACATCAGAGAGTAAGAACAACATAAGCAAGGATCTAGAAAAAAGGGAACAATGTCAGTAAGAGCAAACGATCAGCTTTGAGTCTGATTGGACACACAGGTGCTGACAGGAAGTGACCAGAGGCAAAGCACAACATTGAGGGCAGTTCTTGAGAGCTCTAATCAGTATAGAAACCATCTTATAAGTCGTCGTTATCAAACAAAAACCATCGTCATTACCATCATCATCATCAATAATATGGAGACCATCATCATTAAGTTAGTAGGTATTCATGAAAGAGCTGGGTCTTTAGCTTTTTCTTAAAGGTGCAGAGAGACTCTGCAGATCCAATGGAGTTTGGAAGTTCATTCCACCACCGGGGGGCGACAGAGGAGAAGAGTCTAGTCAGCGTCTTAGGACCCTGTTGTGAAGGTTGGATCAGATGCCTTTCATTGGCAGAGCGTAGTGGGGGGGAGGGAGTGTAGACCTGGATGAGAGAGTTAAAGTGAGGAGGAGACGTTTCTGTGTCTGTTTTGTAAGCGAGCAGCGAGCGAGTTTTAAATTTGATGCGAGCAGTAACTGGGAGCCAGTGTAAGGAGATGAACAGCGGAGTGACATGTGCTCTTTTAGGAAGGTTGAAGACCAGTCGTGCTGCTGCATTTTGTATCATCTGCAGAGGTTTGATAGTGCATGTAGGGAGACCTGCCAGTAGAGAGTTGCAATAGTCGATGCGTGATATCACAATCACGCATGATGTAATTTCATATCTTGGCCCCTGAAAACCCGTCCCTCACCTTTTCTCTCTGAATCAGTCACTGTGTGTCTGTCTTTGTGTTTTTTCTAGAATTCGCCTGAAAAGCCTGAACGCCCACACAGACACGTCCTCATTGGCCAGAAAGGTTGTGGCGGAATGTCGCCTGATTCACCCGTCCAAACTCAGCGAGGTGGAGCAGCTGCTCTTCTACCTGCAGAAACGCAGAGAATCAAACGGTACACATCAGATTCTCTTGACTTACTAAATGTTTGATCAGCGTCTTTGTGATGCTCATGAAATGAACCTTTCACAGACGAGCAGGAGAAGACGCGCATCAAACCTCGAGACTTCACACCTTATGCAGGAGTAGAGGTGAGCAGTCCACCATACAGTGTGTATGTGTTGGAGAGACGTTTCTGTCCATGGCAAGAGCTGACAGCGTCGTGGTTTTTTTCCCCCTCCAGCTGGACGAGGTGGCGAGCATCAACAGCATCGATGAGTACGTGGAGCTGCTGTACGAGGACGTCCAGGAGAAGATCAGAGGAGCCACGCTCATCTTCCAGCTCGCCCGTAACCCGGACAACCTGGAGGAGCTCATGCAGAACGGTACCTTAACACTGATGAAAGAATTGCTCCGTGATTATTTTATGGCTTCTAGGTCAACTTCAGGAAATGAGTTTTGAATGAAATGTTTCAAAAGTTAGGGGTTTGTACGCAACATGCACTCTGGTTCATTTTCATTTACTCACACTAATGCAGATCAAACGCTCTACATCAGAGGCAGCCATCTTCATTGGTTTTTACTTTGTTTTAAATTATTTTTTGTCTCAATGCCTTTATTTTGAAAGGACAGTGGATAGAGTAGAGAGTGGGGAATGACGTGCAGGAAAGGAGCCACAGGTGAGATTTGAACCCGGGCCATCCGCTACATGGGGTGAGCTGCAGACGCTAAGCTAATCCTCCTGCCTGATTTATGTTGTAGGTTTTTAAGATAGACTTTAAAAAAAAAATCCTCCACAGTAGCTGTCGTTTGCTGAGCTAGTCAAAACATGCGGGGAATGTGGACAGAGTTCTTGATCTTTTTTTTTAGCCGTCCAGTGACCGTCGGTATGAAAGCTATCTCTCTCTCTCTGTGTGACAAATGAAAACAGAGGAAGACCTTGAGACGTGGCTGACAGCTCTGAAAAGGTCCGCGATGAGCCTTCACACTCAATTATTCTGAATGTTCTCTCGTTATTTTTGGATCCGATCGCTCAAGTTCAAAAGTGCAAACCTCAGCAGTGATCCAGAATCAAACTGAACGTGGATGAAAAGTGAGTTTTTTTTTCTTTCTGTACGGAATACTTCTCGACTGTGTTGACTTTTTATCAGCTCGTCCACCCTGCTTTTAAAGTAAACACAGCTCGGCCTCGTTCCTGCTCCCCTCCGTGACAACCGGCCTGTTTCTTCTTGCAACAGCACGGAGCCGTCATCCTCTGCAGCCGCGCGGAGACGGCACAGCTCCATTCGTCTCTGTCATAACGCGTCCTCAGCTCGCTCTGTCTGCCGCGCCACATCAAGCCGCCCCGCTGTTGATAAGAGCCCGGTGTTCGTGTGAACCCCGGAGGCCTAGGGGGTCGCTCTGGAAAGAGGAGAGGAACTCTGGGACGCTACGTCTCTTACGTTGAGCAGCACCCATAGCTCAAAATCCTCAGGAGCCTCCGACCTCATCACATTCCCCCACGTTTCTTTAAATTAACCTCCAGCTGTACAGCTCCCCCGCTCCGTCTGACTCTGATCAAATTCCACACGCAGACGCTCAGCTCCAAGTTTTTCTTTTTTCTCGTCTGCATCCCCTCTTTCCTGACCTTTTCTGTGTCTGTGTGTCAGAGCCGGTCCTGGGAGCGCTGGCCAGAGTTTTGAGGGAGGACTGGAAGCAGAGTGTGGACCTGGCAACAACCATCACCTACATCTTCTTCTGCTTCTCCAGGTAAACCAGAGCTCTCCTGAGTTCAAACAGAGGGCCACAGCTTTCTGCATGTATTTTCCTCGTGCAGGCCTCAGATCTCGTTGCATTTTTTCTCCTCTCCTCTCCTCTCCTCTCCTCTCCTCTCCTCTCCTCTCCTCTCCTCCTCTCCTCTCTCCTCTCATCTCCTCCTCTCCTCTCCTCTCTCCTCTCATCTCCTCCTCCTCTGCCCTCCTCTCCTCTCCTCTCCTCTCCTCCTCTCTCCTCTCCTCTCCTCTCCTCTCCTCTCCTCTCCTCTCCTCTCCTCTCCTCTCTTCTCCTCCTTAACGGTAGTCCTCCTCCTTTGGCAGCAGATTTAGTCGTGAAGTTTCTCTCTCCAGCTGAGGGTTAGGAAACACTAAAATTAGCCGTGGCTACAATAATACATAAACGTCTGTCAGAGCTGATTCTTCTGAAAACTGATCGTGGCTCTTGGCTCGGCTCCATCTCCGTGTTATGCTGTTTGGATTGTGAAACGGTTCAGCTCGGCCTGATTATAAGTCGGACCAGGACATACTGTTTGACAGCATATGTTTTGACTTTGACGGTTTACTCTGTAAACTACTTCAGGGGTGACGGATCGGGTCATTCACTGACAGCTCCCAGCTGGAATCCCAACTTTTGGATAAATGGAAGCATTTTTCTCTTAATTTTCTCCTCCAGTTTCTCCCAGTTCCACAGCCTGGTCACACATTATAAGATCGGCGCCTTGTGTATGAACATGATCGAGCATGAGTTGAAGAGGTACGACCTGTGGCAGGACGAGCTGCAGAAGAAGAAGAAGGCCTATATCCTTTTCCAACAATTCAGCTGACAAATCTTTCATTTCACTTCAACTTGCTATGAAAAGCACGTTGATTGTAAGCTCCTCATATAGATAATAATCACCATGATGACAGTTTTCATGGTACAGAAGAGAACAATGTCTCCATGCAGTCGTGATTTTCTTTGACTGTTCTCACATGAAGAATCCCCTGAGAACCAAACCCTGAAGAAAGACCACGAGAAGTCTTTCAGGAAGTACCAGAGCCTGCTGATCAAACAGGAGCAGCTCCTCTCAGGTACTGTTCAAACTTTATACTTCAGATATAAAAAATCTTGAAGCGGTTGTGAGAAGTTTCTCTTTGTGATGATTTTGGCGCCCCCTGTGGACAAATAGCTTGCACCCTCATCAGCTCACTCTGACTTTCTGCAGAATAAATACGAGGAGGCTGGAGGAGAAATTTTGCATAGAATATGTGTGAAAAATGTGTCTGTTTGCGTTCACACATGCAGCTCCTCCTGAAAATATCAGGAGTTTTTCAGGAGTTTTTGTGCAGGTGTAAAAACACTACACATGAGTTATAGTTAGATGACTGAACATGAAACACTGATTCCTGTTCTCTGAAATTGATCCTGTAATCTGTTGACTCTGTAGTCGCTCTGTGTCTGCTGCTCAACCTGGCTGAAGACACTCGCACAGAGCTGAAGATGAGGAACAAAAACATCGTCCACATGCTGGTGAAGATCCTGGACCGGAGGGACCAGGACCTGCTGCTGCTGGTGGTCTCCTTCCTCAAGAAGCTCTCCATCTTCCTGGAGAACAAGAACGACATGGTGAGAGAGACAGTTAAAGGTAGAGGAGGAGGAGTCAGGGGAGCTCTTTATAAAACATCTTATTATTAAATATGCATGCCCTTCTTTGAGTTATATTTAGTCTCCTGATTATCCTTGCCCCTAAAACTAAGAGACAAATAAACACTCTGCAGCCACTTTTATGAGCAAATGCATCCATTCATAACATCCCTGACTTAGCATCTATCTTTACAGAGCTCATAATGTTCACCGTAAAGCCCTGCTCTACTCACATTTGCAGGATGCAGTTAAGATACCGAACGGTGCAGACACATTATCACGTTTGTAAATGAAGTCAAAGGCTCTAAAAACAACACAGGAACAATGGAGGAGCGTTTTAAAGAATAATAAAACTACTGCATGATATCTTGTAGTAGAGGTGTCGTACAGACAGATGCAGAGATAGACCAGCAACTCCTGTGTTCTAAAGTTTCTGGTTTGTCTGGTGGATGAGTTCCTTCTGATGGTCTCTTTACTCAGCAGCCTCTACCATCAGTGTGTGAATGTGTAGGTGTGACCTGCAGTGTAAAAAGAGCTCTGAGGAGTCAGAAGACTAGAAAAGAAATATACAAACTCAAGTCAATTTACCGCTTAGTTGAATGAAATAAGTCTGAATTTTTGGAGGTTGAGGTGTTAATGTGCTAAACAGTGAGCAGTCCTGAAACAGTTCAGGACTCATTTCAGGTCAGTCAGTCCGACCTGAAGGAAACCATCATCCTCCTTCTTCTTTTGTTCCTTCAAACATTCCTCGGCTCGTCAGTCTGTGGAAATGCCAGGGGAAAACCAGGCGTATCAGATTTCTGTTTAATAAATGTTTGTATGGTCCACTTTTGGCCACGTGTCCCTTGCAGCGCTCGCTCAGGAACCCCTCGCCGCTCCGCCTCCCCTCCCCCCCTCTTCATCCAGCCTCACCTGGTTCTAATCTGGCTCAGTTTGTGTCTTTATCAAAGCCAGGGCCGTGTTAGGGACGGGTTTTTATCTCCGTGTTTCCCCTTCAGCCTATCTTTGATTCTGTTTAAAGGACCCTTCAGGGGGGGGTTTAGACCTGATCCAGCATGTGTCCAGCAGGGAGATCAGGGTTTTTCAACACTCTGACTCAGAGTCTGTCCACGAGGGAGCTGAGGAGTCCATATAAGAACGTGGGTGATTAATCGACTCAAAAACACAGGAAGTCGGACAGAAATGTGTGTCATTGTTTTTTATTTACTCAGAGAACACAAGGATCTCCTGATCAGATCAGTCCTCAACGTGATCAGTTATTTTTCCTGCTGCTGTCACTAATGGAGGAGGGGGAGGGGGAGGGGAGGGGGGGTAATTGATACAGGCTGCAGTTGATTACGCAGCCTCCACGTCTGGTGTTGTGATGGTTGCGACTGGAGCTGGTTTCACACACAGTAGCAGCGAGTGCGTTTTTTTAACTGGGAGCAGGTTGTGTCACGGCGGCGTCTGGCCCGTGTGTGGGGGGGGGGGGGGGGAGACCACAGGAGAGGGGCGGTGGACGCGTTGAGGAGCAGCTCGAGGGCCGTCATCGAGGCACTGCTGCTGTGACACACTCACAGACACGGCGTCTAGCACCAGGATGATGAAGTCTAAACATGTGTTTACACAGCAGCGGTGATCCTGAAGGGAGGCGCGAGGTCGAGTTCGGTGTCATCGGCTCAACACCTCCACCTGCCTGTAGGTCAGGAGAATCTTCTCCAGCAGGCTCTAAAGAAGACACAGAAGTGTTGTTCACTCTCTGGTTTCAAAGACGTGTTGCTGCTTGATGTTTTATGATGGCTGAAATGTTGTTTTTAAACTGTTTTTTTGTTTGTTTACATTATTCTATATGTTGTATATTCAAATATTTCTTTTTTATTTCTTTTACATTATGTTTCTATATTACTGTATATATGTGAATTAGTAATGTGAGTGTTTATTGCATGGCCTTGCGGAACAGTCTTTACATTTCACTGCACATCTGTATGAGCATGTGACAAATACAAATCTTGAATCTTGAATCTTTTCACAGTTTGTCAGTTCAGCTGCATTATTTGGTCTTTTTCAATGTTGTACTTGTCGAGGTTCACTTTATCCCCTCGTCGTCTGCAGGCCGAAACGTTGGCGGTGGAGAAGTTGGCTCGGCTCGTTCCCGGCTGCGAGCACGAGGAGCTCGTGGGCACCACCCTGCGCCTCCTGCTCAACCTCTCCTTCGACACCACGCTGCGCGGCCAGATGGTGCAGGCGGGACTCATCGGCAAACTCTCCTCACTGCTTGGTAATCACGCTGAGATTTACTGTATATCCTGGTTGTGTCTGCCTCGCTTTCTGTGTGTCTGTTGTTGGATTTGTTTATTGTACTTCACTGTGTTAATGCTACGTTGAATACTCCAATGCTAACCGTGTGTCAGACACTCAGCCATCCAGAGCTGCTTAAAGAGCCTCTGATGAGTTCTTACTGAGGCGTCTGTGCAGGTGCAGCTTTTTAGCAGCACTCCAGCCTCTGGTGACCATTAGAGCAGTGACCTCCTGGAAGCTCGGTGCGATTGGTGTGTTGTGTCATCCCTGTGTGTGTGTGTGACACGCTCAGAAGCATCTCTGACGAGCCTTTTGAAGCCTCTCACGGGGAGGCTCGGGTAACAGCGCATAATTAATATAATATATTTGTTAGAATAACATGCCAGAGCCTCTGCACAAATGTTGTTTTTGCAGGAGCAGGGCTGGAGAGGTCTGCAGAGATTTGGGGAGGGAGGGGCTGTTTTTTTTTTTTTTTTTTGGGAAGTGGAGGTGGGGGCTGCTCATTCAGGAAGCGTGGCACACACATAATATAACTTAACACTGAAATATTACGCCTGCTCACAGCTCTGACACTGCTGAGTTTGTGTGTGTGTGTGTGTGTGTGTGTGTGTGTGTGTGTGTGTTTTCTCCGGTGTCATTAATCATGAGCTTTCACTGCCGACCGTCCTCTTTTAACTGTCACACTCTGCATGAGGACTGCAGCCTTATCTGTAGGGAGAGAAGACAGAGAGAGGGAGGAGGAGGAGGAGAGTCTGTCAGCCTCCACTCTCTCCATCCAGACCCGACCCGAGGTCACGACCTCTGATGATAAGATGAAAGACGAGAAGGAGTCTCCGCTTGTCATCGTCACCTCCCACTAAAACCATCCCAGCAGCACCAGCTGACCTTTAAGAAAGAGGAAGATTCCTCTCTGCCAGCTCATCTTTATCTTTGTATTTATGTCCCACAGCTGCTGCGGAAACATTTAGTGATGACTTAACAAAACAAATCAGGTCTTTGATCAAAGGCTCTTCTGGTTCTCTCAAACTTTTCTCCTAGTTTGACATATTTTGAGGATGAAACGATGAAATAGGTTTCTGGAAGTGTTTGGCGTTGCTCCAGCAGATTGTTTCTGCCTGCAGCAGTGAAACAGGACGTAACATAATCCTACAGGGTAGACCAAGACATACCCAAGACCAAGACATTTAGGAGTCAAGACCAAGACCATAAATATCACTGAAAAGTCCTCATCGCCTATCAGTGGTGGTCTTGACCGGTCTTGATTTAAAATCCACCCAGTCTGAGACCGAGTCAAGGCCGAGAAAAATGCTTATTTGAGTACTTCAGCACTGTTACAGTGGAAATGATCCGCATCGATAGAGATCCTCTAGAAGTCGTTTTTATCCCTGACAGGCTCCGACTGTCCTGAGTGTGTCGATGATGTCAAAAATCATCATCACGATTCTTTTGATTGATAATGAGGTCATGATTATTAAACACGATTGAGATGCAGCATCGGGCCGAGGTCAGATATGACAAGCGGGTGCTGTGACGAGGACTTTAGCCTCTGTACACATCGTGCTGGACATAACCATAAGTCTACCTGTGCCCCAGGAGTCTGACGACTTTGAAGAGATGGGAAGTCATATTTTGTTTAAAATTGACAGAAAATGTAAGAACAGTATTTTTTTATTTTAGTCATTTTAAAAAATAACAAACATTCAGTTGTTTTAGTTTCTCATTATGAACATTTGTTCCTTTACTGTCCCTTTAGTATCGTTGAGTTTGGACTTCTGGTGACATAAAATAAACACACGTGACTTTTGAAATGATGATGAGTGTTTAAAACTGTCTCTTACGTTTTATTAACGGGTGAAGCTGCGGTCGTGTTGTTTGCATCACCTCTCATTCTGTTTCTTTAATCGTCGTGTAAAGCGGCGTCATTATGTTGCATTAACAAATTAGGAGACTCGGTTTGGGGGGGGTGGGGACCTCTTTACGAGTACTTCGCTCGAGTTTGTGGTCTGTGACGTCTCCGAAGACCAAACCCAGTTTTTTTATTTATCCAGAAAAGAAGAAAAACCAGCGAGCGCTGACTGTCCCTCAGAGCGAGCCCCAGACGCCTCCTGTGATTTTTACGAAGGGGAGGCGGCTTTAAATCAGGCCGGGATGTAATTGGAGTTTAGCTCTCCCACTAACTGCCCATGAACAGTCTAGTTAAGTCTTAACGCCCCCCCCCCCCCACCACCACCACCTTTCTTCTCTCTCTCTCTCTTTTCTGCCCCTAACCCCACCAGTGTTTTGAACATTTAATGGGATCTCTCTCTTCGCCCGTAAAGGATCCTCCATGTTCCTGCAGCAGAGTGTGTGTGTGTGTGTGTGTGTGTGTGTGTGTGTGTGTGTGTGTGTGTGTGTGTGTGTGTGTGTGTGTGTGTGTGTGTGTGTGTGTGTGTGTGTGTGTGTGTGTGTGTGTGTGTGTGTGTGAGTTAAAGGATCACTAATGAGAAGCACATGTTGCAGCCAATCGCTGGCTGCTCTTTCAGGGCCAGAGCGGCGAGCAGCGAGCTCTGACTTATTAAAGGCAGTAAAATTGATGCTTCCTCCTGTTTTCCCAATTAAATCTGGAAGCCGTCTCTCGTCGGCCCTCTCTCTCCCTCCTGTGATTCCAGAGGTTCACTGAGCACATCTGGATCTAATACCGAGCGATAAGGCTCGCTGTACTGTACGGCCGGGCGACCGAACACGGCTGCGACCAGATTGAACCGGACCTGGTCGGGGGCGTCACTGGAGGTCTGCAGAGTGGTTCTGGTCCAGTGACGAGCCTCTCTCTTAACACTTCTCTTAATGAAAAGTTCCCGGGTTAAACTCTGTGCTGAACTCTGTTAATTCTCAGAGGCTGGCTCTGCCTCCAGGCCTGCAGACCCCCCCCAAACCCCCCCTTCAGCTGTGTTCAGAGGTCAAACTCATAAAGGTCCTGGTCTCCCTGACAGTCTAACACTCAATCCATTCTGTCTTTATCTCCTTCATGCTGCAGAGGCTTGATAAGCTCTCAGAACTGGAGTGACTGTGCATTTAATATATTTGATGGACGAACATTAAAAAAGTTATTTTCCACAAGTTTAAAAAAGAAACGTGTTTTTAGCCTTTCCAGCTGTTTCTTAACGTGCAGACGGTGCAGATTTTTAAACCTCTCGATGCACCAAAATGCAGTTAAAGTAAAGAATATTGTTTTTTGTGCATAAACCAGCAAATGTTCCTCCTACTGTAGTGACAGACTGAGACTGAGACCTACAAGATGCATCCTCTCTCACCTCACTGCAAACAGAACATCAGCTCTTAGAAACAAGAACAAATAAAAGATATGACACACTGAAAAGTACAGAGTGTGCAGATATCTCAAAGCATGCCGTTTTGTGATAAATAAAGGAATCCTGACTAGATGTATGAACTAACACTGAGACTGTCGTTCTTAAATTAAGCGATTTCTCATTTTGTTTGCATCTTTTGTTTATTTGGTGGAGGCAGAAATCTCAATAACCGGGTTGATTAATGAAAGGGAGGGAATATATATTTTGGAATCTGTAAGAACGATGCCTTTAAGCAGCATAAGTTCCAATTTCATTCAGCCGCCTGCTTCTTCTCCTCTGCCTAACTGACTGACACCCTGAGACACTGCAGTCCACTGCTGCTGATTCTGGACTAAACGCCTCCTGACCTCCGACAGGGATCGCTCTTAAAAAGGCCATTCAGCCCATTAATATTTTCAAAAAACACACGCCTCTCCTAGATGTGGTCATTGGCATCCCGCGGAGCGTTACGGCACAGCCGCTCATTCATGCATTGACTCTCCTCCTCCTCCTCCTCCTTCCTCCTTGTGTTTATGTTGCAGCTGACGAGGCCCAGAGACAAATCAGCATTTGCATCCTGTACCACATCAGCATGGACGACAGATTCAAGTCCATGTTTGCCGCCACAGACTGCATACCGCAGGTAAGACTGGCTAATGTACAGAATCCAGCAGACCAAGACAGACGCATTAGCATCAGCAGCTAACGACACCGGGGGAATTAATGCATGAGAAGCAGAGAGAGAGAGAGAGAGAGAGAGAGAGGGAGGGAGGGAGGGAGGGAGGGAGGGAGGGAGGGACGCCACATCTGGAGCCCAAAAAACCACCAGAGGACTCCTGCTCAGTCTTCACTCTCGCTCTGATGACAACTGGGTGTTTTCCCTTCTGGTCCTAAGAAAACACTTGAGCAAATGCAATCTTTTCTGTATCCCCTTCATGAAAAAGCCTCTAAGCTGAAGCTGCTACACTGAGACATCAACTTAACAAACAAGTTACATGTATATCCACCCTGAGCTGAAGAGAGCATATTTAAGGGGTTTAAATGACAAAAAGTACAACAAGGTTTTACATATCTCCAGTATATTACTTACATGGAACATACTGTAATGGCTGCAACTTAATTTACAGCCTAAATATGTCTGATCAGAGTGCATCCACTTGGAGTCTTTTTTTACACTTACAAGCTCATATAGTATCGCTCCAATAGATTCTTTTAGGCCCCGTGTCCACCTGGTGTTTTCTCTGGTCAGTGAAGCGCTGGCCGTTCGCTCAGGAGCGTTTGCATGAAACGTTTGTGCACTGAGAAGAAAGGCGCTGCACGTCCGTCCTGTCTCTATGACAACAGTCTGTTGATAACGGCCGCTGTATGAGTGACTCTGCTCCGTTACTTTTTACTGCATGTAACTGCGTTTATTTCCCGATCAGACACGGAGCGAGGAAGATGAGGGTACAAGACACGACCCGTTGGTGGGAAAACTACGGAGAATATCAAACATTGGAAAAGAGCGGCGGTGACGTCAGCAGCGCCTTTCTGAAAAGTTGAAAGATTTTCAACTTGAGCGCTCGGAAAAAAGACGTTGAGCGCTGAGCTTATTGTCCAGGCGGACGCTTTCTGCTGCGAGCGCTCTCTACACATTGAAAACAACTGAAAGAAGACGTTAGTTATTACTAAACTTATTATATCTTTTATTAAAATCTACCACAAAACATGTTAAAAAACAACAACAACTAAGATATCCTTGAAGATTTCTGCTGAAGCTGAACCCCCCCCCCCCCCCCCCCCCTCGGGCTGACTTCTGTTAACTTTCGATCCTAACATTTGCGTTGACGGTCGCTCGCTCCTGATTGAGCTGACCCGGTCAGTCGCTCGCTCCTCTCATCGACCATTAGCTAAATGTGCGTTGTGTTTGTTTGTTGAGATTGGGCGTAAACGCCGGCCAGATGTGGGGCTGGGAGAGTCGGCTGTTTGTGCAGAAGGTCACGTCAGTAACAGATCTGAACCCTGGGGTCTCCATCACCCCCCCTCCCTCGGCGTTAGAAAAGAGGCTGGCTAACAGCATGACCAGGATGTGACCTCCAACCCCGCCCCGAGGCGAGCTGACTCTCCCACTCTGCTCTCTTCCTCCTCCGTTTCTCTAATTTGGTCGATCCATCTCTTCCTCTGAGTTATTATTCTAAATGTGAGGCTCCTTACATCCCGCTTCATCCTGCATGAATCTTTCAAAAATCTAACAACTCTATACGCTTGTTTCGTTTTCTGGTGTTGCCGTTAATAAAGACGGTTAGAGATTCATCACATGTACTTCATAAAGCTCCGAGGTGTGTGAAGCAAGAACGACACAGTTCTCTTTCCAACAATTCAAACATGAAACGTCTGGTTCTTCTTTTTTT
The DNA here is from genome assembly GCF_963930695.1 of Labrus bergylta. Lineage (NCBI taxonomy): Eukaryota > Metazoa > Chordata > Actinopteri > Labriformes > Labridae > Labrus > Labrus bergylta. The sequence continues at coordinate 2,758,873 of NC_089200.1, forward strand.
TTTTTTTTTTTCTAGATTTATTTTTGGGCTTTTGGTGCCTTTAATGGAGAGATAGGACAGTGGATAGAGTCAGAAATCAGGGAGAGAGAGTGGGGAGCGACATGCGGGAAAGAGGCCACAGGTGGGATGCGAACCCGGGTCGCCCGCTCGAGACAGCAGCCTCCATACATGGGGCGCGCGCACCAACCACCGCGCCACCAGGGCCCCACGTCCGATTCTTCTTATCTTAAACTGTTTTTAGGACAAAACAAACGTGTTAGTGATTCAGGATCCAGGATATCCTCGCAGCAAACCACGCTCGGACATAACTGGCAGGAGAAAGAATTACAAACTTGAAATAATTGAACAATGAGACTTTCGCTGACAGTTTCATTGGCTGAAGGTCGATTAGATTCAAGATTGATCAAAAAGTTCAAGAAAATGGTTAGAGGCTCAAACAACATGAAAACAGTCACACCAGTTAGACTCACATCAAATCATCAAATCAAAACCAAGAAACTTCTAGAAACACAGGCACATAGAATGTATAAAAGCGTCCATAACACCATCATTTAAAGAAAGAGTGTACGACTTTTTGATCCAGTAGATGTCGCCCTTGAGCGCCATCATGAAACCAAAACAAACTGCTGTTTGGCCACGCCTCCCCCAGAGACACGCCTCCTCCATACTGAAACTCTCCTCCAGAGACACACCTCCAACCCCCCTCCACTCACGGTCACATGTAGGAGTTATGAATTAGAATGCACCATAATTAAGCACAAGCGGTTGACAAAATTGTACATTCCTCGAGCTGCAATCACCTGTGACCTGCATTGTTGTGTTAGCATGCTAATGTTAGCGCTCTTTAGTTAGCTCGTAGCTTCACATTGTTGTGTTAGCATGCTAATGTTAGCGCTCTTTAGTTAGCTCGTAGCTTCACATTTCTTGTAAACTGACACAGAATGAGCGTGATCTAAAAACTCTTACTAACATCCAAATAATCAGTGAGTATGTTCTTCTTCTTCTCTCTAGTTCTTGACTAAAACAGCTTTTATACACAAGGGGAGGAGCCGGCCGTCCCGTCCATGTAAACACGGCTCTGACAACAACACAGCCAGCGGGACTCGAGCTTCTCCCTCATTGTAGACAGTCAGGACTCAGAGACACATTTACACAGGATAGACTTTATGATTTATTTATGTGGAACATGACACAAAGTCTTCCTTTAAACCAAATAAATCCATCATCAGTCATCAGGGTCATCATTAGAGCTCGGAAACTTGATGGCCGGAGTTATAAAATAATTTTTCAACCTGTTGGACTTTGCTTTTGGTGATCAGTATCTCAAACTCACCAAACAGAGGACTCTGTAAGACGTGTCGAGCCTTTAGCTGCAGCTCGCTTGCAAGTGAGAATAAGAGAGAAGATTGATAGAGTAGAGATGGATACTTTTTATATTTTTTTCTCTTCTTAAGGTGTGTTAGAGTACGGTCCAAGTGCATTAGTACACTTAAATAACATTTTTAAATTCATGTGTAGACATGGTCACAGTCTTAGACGATTCTATCATTTCACTTTTTTTCCTGAAGGCGTTCTCAGGCTTCATATCATATCTCAATTTACCTCCATCAGTCTGTAAAAATCAGTCTTTAACAAACTGCTTCACCTCATTTCCCACCTTTCATCCTCGCTCACCTATTTTGCACTTTTAAGACCTCTCTCACTCACTCTCTCGCTGTCTTGCTCGCTCACTCTCTTTTATCACTTTCCCAGGCCGCTGCCTGACCTGCCCTCTCCCCTTCTCCTGCTTTAATGGGGTCAGCGTTTGGTGCTGGATGTGGGTGTCAGGAGCGAGGGAGAGAGGGAGGGAGGTGCAGAGGTAGAGCTGGGGGCTGGGGGAGGAGGTGGCTGGTGTGGGTCGGGCTGCAGCGTGGTGCTGCTGCGGCTCTGACGGGGCCCCCGGTGGCTGTCTGTGGTAAATAAGCAGAGGCAGGTGCCAGAGAGTCTAGACGGGGCTGATTTTGGGGTCCGGGGCCCCTGGTATGTGATACCTTACCCAGGCCCGGCCCAGCTTCTCACTCTACTCTCCCCCCCCCTCTCTCTCTCTGATTCCTGACTCCTCACAGGGACGCAGTGCACCTCTGGCCCCCATCACCCCCCTCAGCTCAAAGCTTTTCCTGTTTAATGTTAAATCAGTGCAGGAGGGAGGGACAGGACGAGGGAGGGAGGAGGAGGAGGGAGGATTGAGAATGGAGCTGCCCTTCACTTTTTGTAGTTTAAAGTGTTTTGTCTCTCACGCTCCTTTAAAGCGCTGATGATCGACTTAGACATGAAATCTGTTTGTTTGTTCTTCTCCGAATGAGGAACAACATCCAGGGACAAAACAAATACATGTCATAAGGCCAGAATTTTAAACTACTAGTAAAAATCAAACAAGGTCAATAACAGTTTCGTTACCATGGCAACAAAAAGTCTTTGGCTCAAAATATTGGGAAATTTGTTGTTTTTAAATACAGAAAATTTCAAACTAAAATGCTGCTCACTGATTGGTCACATCAAGTTCACACCTCATTTCTGACACAATATTTTGGTTACTATGAATGTTCAGTCGTCAGAATTCTTTGTTTGATTGACATGTGGGACTTGTGATTGACAGCTGATGAAGTTGGTGTTTGACTGCGGCGAGACGATGGACATGGAGCTCATCTCACTCTGCATCAACCTGGCCGCCAACAAGAGTAACGCCCAGCTCGTCTGTGAAGGTGCGAGCGCCACGGAGCAGCTCAACACTTTACGTCCGGACGTTTTCACCCCATCCTGTGTTAGAGAGATAAACTTCCTGTATCCCTGTTGCCATAGGTAACGGTCTGAAGATGCTGATGAGGCGGGCTGTGAAGCTGAAGGATGTCCTGGTGATGAAGATGATCAGAAACCTTTCTCAGCACAGCGGAGCCACAAAGAGCCTCTTCCTGGTCAGAACTCTGTCTTCTAACCTCTGAGCAGATTTTTGACTCCCTCTTTAAGATGCATTTCAAAAACTCTGTTTGCAAGGTTTCTGGTCCCGAGTCCTTGTTGCATGCTTGCCCCTCATGGACTTGAGTATCCCGGTCATGAGTCTCACTCGTCTTCAGTCCCCCCTGTGTGTTTTTGTGACCTTCTCCTGATCCTCTTTCTAGGACCACGTCGGTGACCTCGCCGCTCAGATCAGTGAGGAGGAGACCGAGGAGTTTGTGATCGAGTGTCTCGGCACGCTGGCCAATATGACCATCCCCGACCTGGACTGGGCTCTGGTCCTCAAGGAGTACAACCTGGTGCCCTACCTGAAAGATCGACTCAAACCAGGTGGGTTTAAAAAACAAAAAAAACTGATCCACATTCTGAGCTCCTTCTTACATTTCTGCTGTGTGTTTTAACCCACTGATACAGATGAGCGTGAAACAGATTTAATGCATCTGTACTTAGTCCTGCAGGATAAACCAGATCTCCCATGTGTCTCCCTATAAAACCAGAGACCAGGTCGATCCCATGCCCCGTCTTAACCTCTACCCGCTCTCCCTCAATCACACTATCAGTGAGGTGTCAGCGCCCTGGATGATATGAGGACAGAAAGACCTCATTAGAGCTCTTATCTTTACCTCTGACCTCCTGACCCAGAGCTTCCCTTTTGTGTCCTGATTGAAGTCTGAGAGGAGAGAGAACCGTGAAGGGCCTGCGTCCATGAACAGCTTCAGAGCGCTTCTGCCTCCCTCCTTATTGCTACGTTACAAAGGTTAACTTCTGCTTCCCCTCAGTAGTGACCATCAACCAAGTCAATGAGTCGTATGCTGACATTAGAAGAAGCTCTAGAATGAGTCAGATAAGTTTCTCCTCCGCCATTGTTGTCAACAAAGTTGATATCTGAAGTCCCGCCTCTTCTTGGTTTTGATTGGTCGGTGAGGGAGAAGTGATTTAGTGTGTTTACACAGACTTGAGTATCTTTTTGATATGCGCTACAGAAAACACTCTGGACCTGAAAACCAGCCCAGAGTTCCCACGTTGTGAGAATTGATTGATGACATAAAGAGATATGATTGGTCCTTGGTTGAATCCAAAATGTAAATATCTCAATCAACACGTTATTCTTGAACTGAATGGACTGATGAGTCGGTCATTGGTCGAAAGATGAGACACTAAATAAAAGACGAATACAAATACAAATAGAAAACAGCCTTTAGATGTTTCCAGACAACACAGCTGTGTGAGTGAGCAGAAGAAGAGCCGCTGTGTGAGCTTCTGAAAGGATCAGTGAGGTTTTTATGTCCCAATCATCCCGCTCACCTCGCTCTTCTCTGTGACGTCAGGTGCTGCTGAGGACGACCTCATCCTGGAGGTGGTGATCATGATCGGCACCGTGTCCATGGACGACTCCTGTGCTGCCATGTTGGCCAAATCGGGCATCATTCCTGCTCTCATCGAGCTGCTCAATGGTGAGAACAAGGATGTGCTGGACACCTGAATGATGTCCATGTTGTTCGGGCCTACCCCAAAACATTTCTTCACCCAAACTTGTATTTTAAAATGTTGGGTTGGGTTGCAGACCTCTAATACCGGCCCTCGTCAGATGCTTCATTAGCAACACAGCAGAACGCAGCTTTGGTTCTGTTATTACATTCATTCATTCATTGACAACGGTTGCTATGGAAGTGATGCGATAGAAAAGAAAGAGAGCAAAGGTGGCGCTAAAAAAGCTAGATTAAAAAAGAAAAGGAAAGCTTTAGAATCTGACACCAAACTCCACAAGGTGAAGACGTTACAGGTAAGTTAGCAGTGCAACACAAAAACACAACATGGAACATGAAAACCCACCGATCAACTTTACAGTCAGTCAATTATTATTATTATGATTTTTTTTTTTCATTAAAAGTAACACATGAACACCAAGACTCCTTCAAGTGTTTGTGTCGTCGTGTCGGCATGTCGGCTTGTCCTCACCCCCCCAAAGCTGTAAACCTAGGGGAAACACTGAATTCTTATATAGCCATATGTATAACCCACCATAAGAAAAAGTGATATCTAAATAGTATTTGATTAAAAGAAGTGTACAACTATGTCATGTAGCTCATCGTTCTGCTGCTGACAGGGAGAGTGAGGAAGACGCGCTGCCAGGCACACGCCATGAGCACATAACTCCAGAGTGGTCAGGTAGGAAGGTAGGATTTAGTCAGCAGTGTTCATATAATAAGAGTCTGGACCGGATCTATATGAGAAATTATCAGAAATAATTCATGATTTACAGCTTTATGAATAAAAGAAAGTATGAATAGGAGGGAAGTTCAGTAAAACTGGAAAGACTTGTTCAAATTAAAACTTAGTCTTGATTAAAAAGGTCATAATTACGAGATAAAAAGTCGACATTTGATTTCCTATTTATGACTTACTATCTCATAATTAGGAATGTAACGATTCACTCAGCTCACGATACGATTCTCTCAGGATTTATTTGACAAAATGAGACAAATTATGACTGAAAAAGAGGAGCTGCTAACCCGCTTGTCAGTGTGGTTTGACCTTTTAATGTTTTTCTCTCACAAGGGGAGGTGATTGGAGCTTCTCATTGTGGTGTTGATTAAATGCTGCATCATGTTGGCTGTGCTGTTTGTGTAGTTCTCTGTCTTGTAATATTTGCACACAGTTTTTGTCTCGTCTGTTGTCTTCTCACCTCTTTCTTTATCTGTCTGGAAGCCAAAATGCTTCAACACCTCCGATTTAAAAGACGGTGGTCCGTCCTCAATTTATAAATCTTGCTCTACAGCTGCTGACGCTCACCATCCTCATCATTATTGAGATTTATTATTCAGAGTACCGATGTGAACTTTAACTCCTTTGAATCGATTTATCTTGACTTTACGATTCATCTTTACATGCCTAGTCCAAAGAAAGAGAGCGTTTGTTTTGGTGTGCTTTAATTGGTGTTTAAAAAAAGAAACGAAACAGGATGAGTACCATTTAAAAAGGAATTCTTGTTTATGTTTCCTCCCTTCCTGTTTCGTTCTTCAGCCCAACAGGAGGATGATGAGTTTGTGTGTCAGATTGTCTACGTCTTCTACCAGATGGTTTTTCACGAAGCGACCAGGGACGTCATCGTCAAAGACACTCGTATCCTTCAACTTGCAGAGTTCCTGTCTCATTAGATAAATAGCACGCGTTCAGAGATGTTCATGAATACAATCCATCTCCCTCATGCTGCCACAGGGCTCCTGTCTCTTTTCTCGGCTTCTAAATCAAAGATCAGTGATCCATGCAGCGCTGAAATGTCCCTGAGATGATCAAATGTTTTCTTTCCTTGAGTCCTGATCTCAGAAGCTCCAGCGTACCTCATCGACCTGATGCACGACAACAACGCAGAGATCCGCAAAGTGTGCAACAACACGCTGGATATCATCGCTGTGAGTAAAGAGACGCACCCTTAACAACATTTAACACGGTTAAAAACACCACAGCTTTCCTCCTTATCACTTTCATCCCAATAATCCCTCTTTCTGAACAGCATTAAAAACAGCTTAAAACCAGAAAGTTATGCTGTTATCACCTTGTTAGGTTGGTAGTCCAACCATGTTTTTGAAAACTTTGTATTTTTCTTGCACTCAAAGTTCCTTTGACTCTTTGAATAAAAACAAACAAACAGTTATCACTTGTTCATTCATGTGATCATGAGGCAGTTCAAAGGTCAGACTCTCTGTTTACACTCAAACATTTTTGCAGCAGCTCTCTCTCAGCCTCTCTCGACGTGCCAGAGACAAATTTGACATCGACGATTAACTAACCGATGAATTCCTGCGTCCGCTGGTGACTGACAGGTGTGGTCGGCTCGCAGTCGGCGTGTGAGCGCTGCCAGGCCTCAGATCAGCGTAATGAGCTGAAGATTACAGGCAGGCGGCGAGCGGGGGGGCAGAGGAAGTGTTTCATTGAAAATTATCAGTGAGACCTATTAAACTGTGAACCACATGAAAGGAAGGCTGGGAGCTCTGGAGAGTGTCAGCGGGCCGGACAGCAGAGGAGGGAGAGAAAGCAGACACACACACACACACACACACACACATACACACACACACACACACACACACACACACACACACACACACACACACACACACACACACACACACACACACACACACACACACACACACACACACACACACACACTGAATCATTACTGCTGTGTGGTGTGCAGTCCTTTGGCAGCACACGCCATAACTGTGCAGTCCTGAGACGTTGGCCTTTGATCACAGTGGCCCTAATCATGCACACACACACACACGCACACGCACGCACACACACACACACACACACACACACACACACACACACACACACACACACACACACACACACACACACACACACACACACACACACACACACACACACACACACACACACACACACACACACACACACACACGACGTCACAAGCAGCTTTGTAACCCCTACAAGTGGGACACAGTCTTAATTCACAGCGATATTCTTAGCTCGGCCGTACGTCCACAGAAATATGATGAAAAGTCATATTTCTGCTGTGATGAGCTCATCCAGTCCTGAGCTCAGCTGCTAATAACTAAAACAGTCATATTCAACTAGCATGAGAAGCTAACTGAGTTGCTGAATGATAAATCTCTCAGGCCAGGGCGTCGCGGTCTCATAAGGCCGCCTTTATCGCTCCCCCCCCTTCAGCGCCTGCAGAGAAAAGAAAACAGAACTCTGCGGTCGTCCTCCGCAAAGGAACACACGAGGTTAAACAGCCGAGCCGGGCCGACGGACAGATGGAGGATTTTACAAGTCGTTGTGAAGAGAGGATGAAGACGAATGAGTCTCACAAACATCGACCTGCACACACACTTCCTCTCTTTTTTTTAGTTTTCAGATCGAAGTGATTTATGGATATAACCTTTTTAGAATCATCAAGATAGTTTTAGCCAGCCGCCGTGCAACACGCTGTAATTAAGCGTAATTAAGTTGTAATTATTACAACATTATTCCTGCCAGAAAATGCATCTAACTGAAGTATTTATTTTGTACCTTTATTAAGATCCCAATGAATGTCAAACATAGAGCTAAGGGATGAAAAGTTGAACACTGACCCTCTCTCTAATTTTAATAATGCTAGTAGATGTGTTGATGAAGATTACATTAGTCATGCTTTCTTAAAGGAGCAGTATGTAACTCTGACACCTAGTGGTTAAAACAGGTACTGCAGTCTAAATTCTAAACCTTGTAGAGAGCTGTCTCTCCCCCCCTCCTCTCTAGAGTGGATGCTCACTCAGGTCACCATGTGGTGGACTCTGAAGCTTCAGTGTTTATCCAGCTCTGCATGGGTCTGTAAACCTTTCTGTGTTCTAACCTCTCTCCATTTTTCAAAAGCATCTCCAATATTGATCCTAGTTTGAGCACGTTTCTGCTCGTGGAGCTTATTAGAAACATGCAGAGGCTTTTTAGGTCGGGTACAATCACTTCTATCTGAACCACTTCTCTTGCCCGCTTCCATCACTGCAACACCTGTTGACCTGATAACTGCTCTCATATCTGACAAACCGAGGGGTGTCCAAAACGGACGATGAAGTCATCCAAATGCTTATCTTCATGTCAGTTAATACTTGATGAAGTTAGTTAGTTTGCTAATGATTTAATAACTGGTATCTTTGGTCCCTCCACATCCCTGCAGGATTACGACCAGGAGTGGCGCAAGAAGATCCAGTCGGAGAAGTTCCGCTGGTACAACGGTCAGTGGTTGGAGATGGTGGAGAACCGACAGATGGATGAAGCAGGAGAACCCTTCGTGTTCGGGGAGGACGGAGAATCCTTCATCGGGAACGAAGACATCCTGGAGAGACCCGACCTGTTCTACAGCGCCGGTACCGATAGATTTTAAAGAGACAGATCACTGATTTAGAATTCATCTGAAAGTGAGAGAGTTCAAGACGATAAGATCATTTGACCTTCAGATGTTTACTGTGTTTTTTCATCCAGATGGGATTCTCTCAGCAGACGGTGCAATCAGTCCTGAGTTCTACAGCGACTTTCAGAACGGACAGCTGGCTCAGAGCGGATACATGAACAGGTATGAAGCTCTAAGTTCACCTAAACCTGCACTAGAGGGAGGAGTGTGTGTGTATATGCACAGAGGGGGGGAGGGGCGGTGCCTTGCTTAAGGGCAACTCGGCAATACTCAGGAAGCTATCAGACTAATTGCCAGACCTTGTCCGCACCAGGACCAGTGTTAGTCTCGTCAACGAAATAAATGACGAAAATATTCATTGAAGAAGGTCTTTCAAATTATTCCCTATGACGAGACGAAACTCCGCTATTTGACGATTTGACAAATAATATTACTTCATCATGTAATTGACGAAAATGTGACGAAACGAAAACTACATTACACGTGAGGATTATCACGCACCCCCCTCAGCTGTTCTAAAATCATTGTAAACCATCGCAGACTTCATCAAAGGTGTGTGTGTGTGTGTGTGTGTGTGTGTGTGTGTGTGTGTGTGTGTGTGTGTGTGTGTGTGTGTGTGTGTGTGTGTGTGTGTGTGTGTGTGTGTGTGTGTGTGTGTGTGTGTGTGTGTGTGTGGTGAGTGCAACAATGTGCAGCCTGGAGCCTGCAGGTCCATGAAGCCCCGCCCCCTGGAGCTTTTGATGATAAAAATAAAAGCTTGCGTCTGATTTTGTTGACTAAAATATCTTCTTTTTTCGTCAACTAAAATGATGTGCAATTTTAGTCAGTGACTAATTGACTAAACTAACTAATATCTGACTGAATATGAATTACATTTTCGTCAGGAGACTATGACTATGACTAAATTAGAAAATGGTGTGAAGATTAACACTGACCAGGACTTGAACCGGTGACCCTCAAGTTCCTAACCCAAGCCCCTAAAGACTGAGCTACTGCCTCCACCTTGGTTTGTGTCACCAGGTATCCAGTCATGCTTTTGCAGCAAATTGGCCATTGACAGTTCACCTGTGATTGGGTGTTTGGAGTAGAGCTGCTGCTCGAGCCAGATTAGCGTCCTTCCTGCTGAGCTTTTCTGAACTGAAGTTTTAAAGGGACTTATATATCTCATCCGGCCTGAAAACATGGTGGAGCTTCAAACTGTTGTCTGAGACGTCTGGAATACCTGGAAGCGCTCCTTCACTCTGCCCCGACCATGAATATTTAAAAGACTGGAAGGATGGTTGTTAGTCTTGGTGTTCAAGGAATAAGGACGCGTGAGGAATCTGTGTGTGTGTGTGTGTGTGTGTGTGTGTGTGTGTGTGTGTGTGTGTGTGTGTGTGTGTGTGTGTGTGTGTGTGTGTGTGTGTGTGTGTGTGTGTGTGTGTGTGTGTGATTGTGAAAGTGTGACGGCGGCTGTCAGCGGGGCAGGTTGTCCTCGTCCACAAACTCTCACTGTGTCACAGAGGAAACGCTAACCTGTGAGTGTTTACCTTCAGCTCGTCCACCGGCCCGCGCCGCCCGCTCGTCTTGTGTTTCCTAATCACTATTCGCTGATGTGCGTTTTTTGAAGCGAGCCAGGCCTGAGTCAACAAGGCCTCCGCCGCTCCCAGAAGGCATCGCTCAACCCTCAACAGCAATACTCCAGCTCTGAGAACAAACACTCAGCTGCCTTCTCCCCGTCCTCATGTTCATACAGTCTCCATGTTTCCCTCGCTCTCTCATTCCTCCGTGGCTCCGATACATCAACTGTTCAAATCCCGATACGCCGCCGCTGGAATTCCACAGCGAAACATGAAACTGAAGGCTAGGAATGAAAAATCAGTCCTGTTATCACGAGAGCCTTTTCTGCATCTGTTTTTGGTCTTTTTATCAGCAGCAGCTTTTTCAATTCACTGCTGAGATTATGAATAGTTGAGGAAATCGAAATTTTATTAAGGCCAATTAATCTTATTTATTATAAATCTCTCTCCTGCTCCTGTCGATGGACTTCCTCTTCAGCAGCAAAGTTCAGTTTGGCTTCAGACTTTTACCATCTGTACGCAACTGAGTACCACGGTAACATTTTTAAATCTTTGATATGATTTCATGTGCGACATGTTCCACATGAATAAATCATAAATCCAGTCTGTCTTGTGTAAATGTGTCTCTGAGTCCTGACTGTCTACAATGAGGGAGAAGCTCGAGTCCCGTTGGCTGTGTTGTTGTCAGAGCCGTGTTTACATGGACGGGACGGCCGGCTCCTCCCCTTGTGTATAAAAGCTGTTTTAGTCAAGAACTAGAGAGAAGAAGAAGAACATACTCACTGATTATTTGGATGTTAGTAACAGTTTTTAGATCACGCTCATTCTGTGTCAGTTTACATGAAATGTGAAGCTACGAGCTAACTAAAGAGCGCTAACATTAGCATGCTAACACAACAATGTGAAGCTACGAGCTAACTAAAGAGCGCTAACATTAGCATGCTAACACAACAATGCAGGACACAGGTGATAGCAGCTCGAGCCAAGAACAAATATGTCCACCGCTTTCTGCTAAACTCCTTTGTGTGAACTTGAGTGGAGGGGGGTTGGAGGTGTGTCTCTGGAGGAGGGCGGAGGCTTCAGTATGGAGGAGGTGTGGCCAAACAGAAGTTTGTTTTGGTTTCATGCTGGTGCTCAACGACTTTTTGATCCAGTAGATGTCGCCATCTACTGGATCAAAAAGTTGTACATTCTTCCTTTCGGGTAAATATCCTAGACACCCAATACTTGTTAATTTCTTGTTTTTAATGACCAAACATTCCAGGCACACTCCTGCACACTGTTAATTGCTCAAATACATTGGCAACATTTGCGTGTTCGTGCAATGAATACAGCGCCCTCTGTCTTTCAAACGCAGCAGCTTTTGTTTAAAAGAATGTCTGAAGATTTAAAGCTTTGGTATTTCCTGCTTCTATCAATAATAACACAGATTGTTTCTTTTTAAACACATTGTATCGAAGCATTGAAAATGCTGACAACCTTTAAATCCAACGACAGCAGAAAAGATGTGGCCTTCATTTCTTTATCGTCACGTTTCACTCCCTTCCCCTCGCCGCTCTCAGCTTTGTAAGTGACACCGTCTGAATATACGGCGCTCGCCGGGGGAATCGGCGTCTGTGAGACTGTTTTAATTTGGCCGCTGCACTCCGAGTGATCCAGGTTAAGATAATAATCAAAGCCAGCTCCAGAGCTTGGTTTAAACCATGTGTGAAACATGGTGTGAATGGAGCCTTTAAAAGAGATGTTACACTCTTACAGTATGGATGTCAGAGTCAAACAATAAAGAGCCTATAATCTTTATTTATAGAACAAATAAACTGAAGTGCTCGACTGGATCAAAAATAGAATTAAGGATAAACATGATGGGCCGAATTCAAATTTAAACACACAGTATGTAGATTCTGCCACCAGGGGGTGCAGTCGGTCGTCTCTCAACCGGAAGGTCAAGGGTTCAAACCCCAGCTCCTGCAGCTACATGTCCAATGAGTCCTTGGTCAAGACACTTAACCCCAAGTTGCTCCCGCTGCTTCGTCGCCAGCATCTGAGATGGACTCTTTACTCAGCAGCCTCTACCATCAGTGTGTGAATGTGTAGGTGTGACCTGCGGTGTAAAACTGCTTTGAGGAGTCAGAAGACGAGAAAAGAACTGAACAAAAACATGAGCCATCTTTGGGCTGGTTAAAAAAAATCGATTCATCAATGCATTGCAATTATTATTTTCCCGATTCAGGGAAATCCTGAGATTGATTTTTTTCCGTTGTAATGACACCCCTCTCCACTAGGGGGCACTGTTGATTCTGTGAATTCAGCTCAGGCAAAATTGTGCACTTTAAATCATACTGAACTTTAACGTTTTATTCTTTGTTTATTTAAGAATAATGCAACGATAAAATATTTTTTTGAGTCAGATTGTTCCAAACCTATCAAAATCAAATCGAGAAGTTGTGGACAATACCCAGCTCTAGTTTTGGTGTCGGTGTTTGTGATATTCCGACAGTGTGCAGGTGTTTGCCTGCATGTTTTGTTCCTTTAAAACAAGAAGTGACTTTATAATTGGTGCAGGGAACTTCTACTTGTGTTGCCGTGGTATCGACACTTTTAGATTATTATTCTTATTGTATTAAAGTTTAAAATGTTGGTATCGTGATAATTCTAGGGAGGAGAGAGGGATGGATTTCAGAAAGGGTTAAAGGAGATTTTTTTCAGGTTTCCAAGAGAGAGAATCCGTGTGTGATATGACTAGAGGACTGTAAGAAACGCCAGCATCAGAATGAATGAGCGCTTTGAGAGGCCGTCAGGATGTGATGAGGCGCCGGGAGCGACGTGAGGTCAAAATAAAGAGTCCCAGTCAGGTGAGAGGTGAAGATACGAGTGAAGGTGGGGATGGAGAGGACCCGGGTTTCTTAAAGGGCCTGCGTGTTGGTAAGCCGTAACCTGAGCAGTGACGGCGGGGCCAGATCAAAGCGGGCCACGCCGGCGCCCTGGAAGAGTTGGATGCAGACGGGGCGAAGGGTCACACCGAGGGAGGAAGAGAGCCTGATCCCTTTTTCCTGTTCACTGCCGAGGAATGTTCTCTGCGGGATGGGACGCGTCCCAGCCGCTCCGCTTCAGCCACCTCCTGCAGCCGCCTCCGCCGGGGCCAAACCGCCATTCATGGGAACACTGGGCCCCTTGTCTCAGCGGCCCCTGAGCCGCCCTCTGCTCGTTTGGTCGGCGTGTCACAACACACGCTGACGCCCGTGTGACGAGAAGAAGGTGGCAGCCGGGTTCCATTTGCATGTTTCAGAATGAGACATATCACAGCTGACTGCGTCGGGAATCGAACCTGCTGCCAATCTTTCTTCACCTGGGATCAGATGGATTTTATCTGCTCCAGAATTTAAAAATCAAGACGGACACAGAATTCAGATTTGAAAACAATGGGACCATTTTATCAACATGTTGGGGAATCTTTATAAAAGCATGATCGATGCTTATATTTATCAAATCTGAACTTTAAGAACAAAGTCTGAGTCCTAAACATCGATTTAATTTCTTAATTATGGATACGTATATTTCTCTTTAAATATGTTTTTTAAGAGTCTTATAATAATAATAATAATAATAACTTTATTTATATAGCACCTTTTAAAAACACAGGTTTACAAAGTGCTTTGACAAACAGCAAAAACAAGAACAAACTAAACCAAACACAGAAGAACATAAACAACAACAAGAACATAACAAATGCAAAATACTAAAAATAATTAAATACAGTTCAACAGGAAAGAACCCAAAGTGCACAATACCTAACAGACATATAGAACCCGACCATCACAAGAACCATCACAAGAACCATCATAAGAACCATCATAAGAACCATCATAAGAACCCAGGAACACAAGAACCATCATAAGAACCATCACAAGAACCATCACAAGAACCATCATAAGAACCATCATAAGAACCATCATAAGAACCCAGGAACACAAGAACCATCATAAGAACCATCACAAGAACCATCACAAGAACCATCACAAGAACCATCATAAGAACCATCATAAGAACCATCACAAGAACCATCATAAGAACCATCATAAGAACCATCATAAGAACCATTACCATTATACCATTATAATCAATTATTTAAAGAAACTGGAACATTCCTGACTTCATTTTCTTTGAATTAGTTTACAAACACATTATGTTTAACTGATGACACAATACAAATTGGTTTAGATAAAAAAAATGTTTCTATGCGCCGTCGTCAGTCCACATCTCCAAAGTGATGTCACACTCGAACACTTCCATGTAGTGTGTACTTAACCTGAGTTTCCAAAGGGTTTATATTCACTTCTTCTTCTCTGTCTTTTCCTTCTTCGTCTTCTTCTACTTCTTTTCTGTCTCCATCTTTTTCTTCTTCTTAATATTTGTGGTCTTCTTTTCCATCTTTTGGCTAAGTCTCTGTTTTCTTTGTCTCCGTCGTCTTCTTCAGCTTCATCTTCTCCTTCTTCGCCTTGTTGTTCGTAGTTCATCTTCTTTGTCTTAGCCTTCGTTTTCTTCTTTGCCTTTGTCTTTTTGATGTCTTCTTTTTCTTCGTCTTCTTACTCTATTTGTCGTCTTGTACTTCTTTGTCTTCATCTTGTTCTCTGCTTTTGTCTTCTTTGTTGTTTTCTTCTCCCTCCTCCTCATCTTCATGTCCTTCTTCCCCTTCTTCTTCTAACCATATTCAGTGAACATTAGTCTGCCAAACTATTATCCATTGTAGCGTTAGCTCGCTAAACTTCATCACAGTTTTATAACAATGAATACAAATGAAAAATGCTGGAATCTCTACTTTCTCTTCTGGGCCCCCTGCTTTCATCCTCTTCTTCTAAGCAGCAAAGATGGCGGCCGTTGAGGCTGAGAAGTGTCCACCCTAAACTTTTGTTTACCAATACTAGAACACTATCACTTCCTCAGCATTTTTACATTTTAGTTTTCCTAAAACAGAACCCAAACTGAGACCCCGAGTGGAACAGATGTTGATCCAGCGTTAACTCAGAGTTTCTAACAATCAGGCTGTCACGTCCTCACTCGTGTGTCAGGACCAAACATCCGGTGGAGAACCTGGAAGTCTCAGCCTCGGGCGTAAGCAGCCAGTCAGCCACAGAAACATTCAAACAGGCGGTGGGGTGGATGGTGTGACTCAGAGCTCCAGTGTTCCTCAGCCTCCTTTAGCTCGGCTCTCAAATCCCCCCTGACAGCCGTAGCGTGCGGAGAGGAAAAAGTCATATTTCTGCCCACGGAGGAGGAGGAGGGAGGAGGGAGGAGGGGGCAAGGGCAAACTAGAAGAAGAGATGAGGGGGTGGAGGGTGGGGGGGCACGGTGCAGGCTGTGTGTAACTGATCGCTGGAAGTGATTTGGCTAAAAACAACACGTCATTATGGGCGCTCGCAGGGGCAAAGCAAACAGCTCGTATTTTAGGAGGTTTGAGGGGGGGGGGGAGTCGGGATTGGTGTGAGATATGGTGTCATCCATCAGAGCCCAGTTTATCCTTCACCCGCTCCACCCTGACAAGGCGGTCAGGCCCGTCACTGTGACCCGACCACAGGACTCAGACTTCCCAGCAGCTGGTCAGAAGATGGAGCGTGAAATCAGCCCCCCCCGCCCTCAGCATCCACACGCCCATAGGAACTGATTTATACGCTGTAGATACATGTCTTTTATCATCCCCCTGCTATAGGCCCCTGTTCCTGGGCGGAGGGCAGTCAGGTCCTCCTGGTTTGGCTGTCAACCCCCGCCCCCCCCAAACCCCCCCCCCCCCGTCCGCCCGCCGGCC
Source organism: Labrus bergylta (assembly GCF_963930695.1). Classification (NCBI taxonomy): domain Eukaryota; kingdom Metazoa; phylum Chordata; class Actinopteri; order Labriformes; family Labridae; genus Labrus; species Labrus bergylta. Next base: position 2,775,146 of record NC_089200.1, read on the forward strand.
GCCCTTGTCACGCCGTCGTGTTTTGACATCTCTTCGTTCTTTATGACTTGGCCGCTCTGCTGTTTACCCCTCCAGCCATGAGCCGTCTGTAACGCACACACACTCAACCAGGACGTCCAACACCTGCAGCAGGGCGGACGAATATTACTCTTTTTATGAGGGATATTTTTTCATGACTCAGCGATTGGTCCGGTCCCGGGGAGGAGGGGGGGTTTTCCTGAGAGATGTCTGGTGTTAGAGCTCCACCTGGTGGTGTGGTGTCATACTGTTCAATCTGTCCCTTAACTGTGAACCATTGAATCAAATCTGCACGTGTTGGATGGTCATCTTTGTCCGAATGCAGACTTTAACACCGTCATATTCTTAATTAAAGTCTGTTTTGGGTCTACTTCCTGCTTACCTTGTGACCTCCATCAGTTAGAAGAGTGTAGGAACTTACACCCTTCAGTCTCAGGACCTTTTCTTACTGCGTTTTCTAAAAGTCAGAACTGTGGAGAAAAAGCCGTTTTAGTTTTAGTTCTGAAAAGTGGAGCAGGCAGAAGACGGAGAGGATGGACTTTTCTCATTATTTGAGGAATTGTAGACAGACTAGAGACACACTTGGGTGAAGTGGATTTAGCATAATATGTGACCTTTAATGTCTGTATGTGTCTTCTTATCTACTGAAGCAAGAGACGTTCTGCAGTCAATTAACAGAAGTTAGTTGCAGATTGCGCCCTCTGCTGGTTCAAAAAGAGTATCACACAAAAAATGTCTCATCGATTTGAATTGTCCTTTAACTTTAGTTTTTTTGTATCTCGACGTTTTGTTTTCAGTTTGACTCTGCTGAACATCTCCTTACTTAATGAAACATTGATGCTCCTAGTGAAGATCTGTGTGTTTTATATTTTTATCTCACTGAATTAAACTTAACACTTAACTCCTCCCCTCTTGATTGTTTTTATCCCCTCAGTATGACGGAGCAGTTGGTCCCGACAGATCGACCCGTCAGCTCCTACGGCTTCCGCCCTGATGAACAGTTTTTCCTCAACTACAACAACGGCTCCTCTCGGTAAACCAGGAACGTCTCACTCTCACACACACACACACACACACACACACACACAGACAGTCTGTCACACATTAATGCTTTATGAATATATTCACTCTGTACTTATCAGTATCAATGTGTCTTACGCTTACATTACACTTTATAAAAGACATTTTTAAGTGGTTGAAGAACAAATGCTGCGTAACAAAGTTCAATGTTCTGATAATAAACGAGGCAGCTGTTGATTGAGCACTGAAGATTGTTCTGATTTTACTGTCCTGTTTGACACGAGGGAATGTTTTCTTTTGAACAAAAAGTTTTCTGCTGTGATTCAGAAGTCTGATATTTCTGATTTTGTCAACACATCTCACACGCAGACCCAAAACCAGCAACATGTCAGTCTGTCTTTCTTTGCTTTCTGATTTTATTTGTCTCTCTAAGCTCCGAGCTTAGCGTTGTCACGATACCAGAATTTTGATAATATCTTAGAAAACAAACAATAATCGAAAACCTGTTCAATACCTCAGGAACAAAATGTAAAGTTCTTGTTTTCAATTATCAAACATTGCAGGCAAACTCCTGCACACTGTCTCAAATGTCCAAAAACAATCGCAACATTTCGGTTATGGAGAGGTTGGCAACTTTTTTGTGCATTTTTGACAAGGCAGCAATTGAATTTATAAAGCATAGATAAGGCGTTTCAGCTCTCAGCCTGTCGTTAGGTTGACTGATAGTTAGACTGAGACAGCATTTCCAGCGTGTAGATCGCCATCGATGGGACTCCAGCGCCCCCTGCAGGAATAGACGGGTGGCGGCACTCAGGTTGCATTCTTTAATATTTACAGTCTATGAGTTGAAATTGCCTAGAAACATTGGCAACTTTTTGGTACTAAAAACTTTGTACAATTAAGACAGTGTGCAGAAGTTTGCCTGCAAGTTTTGAAGCATTCTTTTCCCGCCACACACGTCTTGTGAAACACATGTAGATGTAAGTTTCAGTGCTTTTCGATTCCATCAATCATCGTTTATAAAACCTCATTACACCGAAAATGTGGGACTATAAAATAAAAAGTGCTATTTATGTTCTTGTTTTGCCTTAAAACACACACACACACACACACACACACACACACACACACACATGGAATCACTGCAGTAGTCTAGCTTAAATTGTCGTCCATCTTTCTGTGAATGTAATTGAAGAAGAAACGTGAACTGCCTTTGTTGTAAACTGTGTTCTGAATTATGAAATATGAGAGAATCTGCTGTTTGATTTTCTTATGTCTCCTCGATGGCGTCTTTGATGTGCCTGCTGCTGCTGCTCTGCTCAGCCGGCTGAAACACGAGACGCTTCTCTGAGCCGAGATAAATCGTGTAACTGGTCGGAGCTTTATTGTTGTCAAAACTGTATTTTAAACGGTCGCAGATGTTGGATCATTCGCAGCTTTTTGATATTTCTGCATCCAGTGGTGTCTGTGATGAGTTATTAAAATGTTGTGCACCGTAAATAAATAATCAAAGCATCACGCTGCATTTGTTTTATTTGCATATTAAACAGTTTATTGTTTATGGTTGAATAATGGAAACCAGAGAGAGTTTGTTTATAGACTCTGTTTTTTTTATTATTCATATTTTCACACAATGTTTCCATCAACAGCTTACAGTCAGATAAATGTGTCATTAACCAAGTCTGAATGAGATGCTCTACAGGTGAAGGCACGCACAGGTGTACAGACCCAGTTACTATGGCAACCACATTCACGTGGATGAGGTCGGTTTCCGTCAGCATCAGGAGGCAACATGGAGGTTACTGGAAAGGCACTTTGATGAGCTACTTCTTCAGTTCTGTTCGTAGGTATAAAATAAATCCTTTATGAGGTCAAAAAAATAATCACATTCAAGAAAAAAATATATAAATTCTTCTGTTTTAGTCGGAGTTTCAGGGGATATTTCCTTCAGATGATGCATGCATATGGTGTGATATCTGTCGGAGGGATTTCTAGAAGTGACTGGAGAGCCATGACATTAACATCCATCTTCACTTCAAAGCAAGACCTTCCCATAAATATTATTATTTTTTACTTTTTTTATATAAATCTACCACAATTTAACATTTCTTCACGATCATAATAAAAAAAAAAGTTTTCCTAATTCTAATTAAAACTAAAAATCATTTTAGTGTTAAAAACAGAGCAGTTGGTTTAAAAACACCCGAACAGCTGATATATATCGATTTGTGTAAATGATTCATATAAATAGTTCACCAACATTTCATGCATATGTGTTTAAAAAAGTTCATGGAAGCTCCTCTGGATGACTCTCAGGAATCTTTCTCCTGCTTTTGTTTTAAATTAATGATGATTGGATGAAAGCTACCGTCACATTCAGGTGAAAAAACAAGTTCCCTTTGGTAGAATAACGTCTCGAGTTATCTTCGTTTCTCGTCTTCATTCTTCTTCTTTTGGGATTCCGCTCGGGTAACGCCGCACCAGCTCCTCCACCTCGATCACCTCCTCCACCAGGTCCCGGATCTGCTTGATGGAGTCCAGAGGTGGGGCTTCAGGGCTGGAGGGCGTGTCCTCTTTAGCGTCTGCCGCCACCTCCACCGGGGACTCCACGCTCGCTCCTGCCTCGATGTTCCCGCTCACAACGACGCTCACAGCTTCTTCCGTCTGCGCCTGAGGAGACGGCTCATTGCTTGTAGATTTCTCCTCAGCGGGCTCGTCTGAGCTCACAGGCGATTTACTCAGGTTGGCCTCATCTTCCAGGACGTCCGAGGTGGTTGAGACTTCGTCCTCACTGCACGGCGTGCCTTTGACCTCCTCAGTGGACTCCACATCTGACGGAGCAGACTCACTTCCCACGGACACATCCAGAGAATTTGGGTCTGAAGCCACAGGTGGTTCTGACTCCCGTCTCTTTAAGTCCCGGCTGACTTCTGCAAGTGTGACTGCAGGTGTTTCACCACTAGAGGGAGCCTCTAGGTTGATGTCTGAGCTTGCACAGAGGGTCTCCTCCCCACTGCTGGCTGCAGGTTGTGAAACTGAACCCTCCTCTAAAGTGTTTGCCGGTTCATTTGTAGGATCAGGACTTGATACAGGTGCGTCTACCTGCGCTGCTTCTACATCTGTTTTTATACTTTCTATAACAGCGGGGATTGCTGACACAGCGATTTCTGCTTCCGTTGGAGCGTCTGTGCTCTGTGTTTGAGGCTCAGCAGCCGCCTCAACTTTCTCTGTTATGACAGAAACCACTTCAGTCTCTGGAGCTGCTGCAGCTTTTACTACTGGTGTCTCACTCTGAATTGTTGTTTCTGCTAAAGCAGGAGTGTCGGCTTCTTCCTTCACTGTTATGAAGACGTCTTCTGCTTCAGGTGCGATAACCTCAGCGGCCTCTACCTCACTGACGACGACACTCTGACCATCTTCTTTTTGCTCTACCTTCCCCAGAGGTGTTCCAGTGACCGCCACTTCCTCATTCTGCGGCAGCACGTCAGTCCCCTTCACCTCCCGCTCCTCCTCCTTCTTCTCAGGACTGGAGGACAAACCGTTCACCGCCAGAGGAGATGGGGGCAGGGGCTCGGAGGAGGAGGAGGTTTTACCCGGCGAGGTTTTAGGCATGGCAGGGCTGCCCGGAGTGGAGGCGGACGGGGAAGAGAGGCTGGAGCGGCTGGACTGACTGAGCAGGTCTCTGCTGTCATTGAACAGGTTGTACTTCTTCAGATTCGCCGCCTCCTTCACAACTGCAGGAGGAGAGAACAAGAGAAGTTAGAGGAGTCACACCAAGCTGGGTATCAACTCGATAAGTAAACCCAGAGTTTCTATAGTATATTGATTTAAAAGGTAAAGTAACCATCACACGACCAGTTATACACAAGTCTGTAGCCAGAGCAAACTCGGATATTTGAAAAATGTGAGAAAGTTAAGCGCCTAATCCAGACTAAAATCACAGCTGCAGCGACAAATGCAGGAAGAACTTGGAACAAAAACAATCGCTGAGTGGGAAAGCACAATGTAAGGCTTATAACATGACTTTATCATCATTAGTGCAAGGCCTGTTGGACAGTTTTAAGATGTAATATTTCAGCTAAAAAGATGAGCATGAAAACATAAATAAGAGCAGTATATATCCTTCATTTGAATCTTAAAGGCCCTGACACACCGAGCAGATGTTAAAGAACTAGATGCGACAAATGCAGACTGTGATGTCTCGCCTCACGTCTTGGCCAAAAAGTTGCACTTGAACACACCGCAAAGACTACAGCCGACGGCCGACCACCACATACGTTCTGCTCATGCATGAGAGGAAATAACTCTCCATGCCAGCAGGGGGCGGTAGCTCCAGAAGACATTTTCACACCGCTGTCGGTCACCACTCGTATTATAGGTCGTCTACTAATGGAGAATAATGTCTGATAAAAAGTTGAAGATGCCGCTGGCGTTGTCAGCTCTTGGTCTTTTAGTGGAAAAAAGAAAAGAAGAGGAGGAGACAAATAAGGAGAAACCACACTAATGGGTGAAAGCATGGAGACTACAGCGACATGCTCAACAGGCTTTACTGAACCTGAGAGGAGAGCTGGAGAGAAATGAAACCTCCCAACAGCCAATCAGAGAGATTCCTCTCACCGACCAAATTGGCCAAAAAGACAGACGGGGGGCCGACTGGCAGCGACTGCAAAAACTAGGGCAACCACCGCTCACCGACTCTCCTTGGTGTGTCAGAGCCTTTATACTTACAGTAAGAAGAAAGCTTTGGTGCTTTGATAAGTTTCTGTTGTTTCTCAGTGTGGCTTCAATTGCAAACAAACTAAACCAGCATCCTGTTTCAGGTTTGTGCTGAGGTTCAGTTATGTTTATTAGATCTCCAGAGTGACAACAAGAGAAGATAATGTCTTATTTTACCGCTTTATTTTCATGTACGCTGCACGGTACTTTTGTCTTCGTCTGAATGTAAAATTAATAAAGATTGTATTGTTAAAGACAGAAGATGGGAAACACATGATATCATACCTGTGGTGACCTCTTTGTCCAGCGTTTGCAGCAGGATGTCCTCATAAACGTTCTCCACGTTGACGAAGTTGGAGTGGTCGGTGTAGATGGATTGTTCAAGTCCCTGAAGCTCCTGAACAGAAACAAGTCATGCTTGAGTTTGTCTTTTGTTATTTGAAAAGTTCTAAAAAACTTTAACGCTGAATGAAATATATCGGCGTAGATTTCACAATGATTTTACACCTAAAAATTCTTTTCTAAATCCTTTTAATTTCTGTCAGTACTTCCTACTGGAGTTTGACATTTCACTTTACTTAATGGTAGCACATTATTGACCATTTAGGGACGTACTTGCATCCTTGACAAACGGAATAAACCTGACTCAGACTCCTTAAATTCTAGCTTTTTGTGAAAAGAAAATGTATTCTAAATTCTCAGTGGAAATGAAATCTTTTGCTGAATACCATACAGAAGAAATGTGGCTGTATGGCAAGAAAAGGGTCACAAGTATTTTTTAAACATAAAATAAAAACCTTTTAGATGCTTTAAACTGCAGTAGAGATTTCAGGCTGAAAGTTAAAGGTTTCAAGATAGCAAGAATTTTCACTTCAATATGATTCTTTTATAAATCAAACAATATCTATAACCATTTCAAAACCACAGCCACAAAAAAAAAACAAGTCCCACAGCCAATAAACGGTAATTTCTTGATTTTAATCATCACAAATTGCAAGCTAACTCCTGAACACTGTCTATATCAGTGGTTCTCAACTCGTCTAGCCTCAGGAGCCACCACCGACCCCTCCATGAGAAATCGCGACCCAACTTTCTGATATTTTACAACTGAAAAACTGCAGGAGGCAAGAAACTGAACAAATCAAACACGTTTAAAAAGAGCTCTGTAGACTTTTTGAAACCATTTTTATCCCAGGCACACATTCCTGACCAACTGAAAACGGCTTTGCGACCCACTTTTGGGTCCCGACCCCCCAGTTGAGAACCTCTGGTCTATATTGTACAAATATTCTAATAATTTATACAGCGTGCAGTTTGCTTGCAATCGTTGATGGAGTCAGTCCTGTCCTCACGAAGTAAATGTTTGAATGTGATTCAGTACTTTTTAATTCTGTCGTTCAGTAAAAGAAATGAGATTGTATCCTTCTGAAACAGCTGGTATTCAAGAACCAAAACATTTGTCCACTAAGGCTTGTAATGAGTCGTTTGTGTTGTGGATCTGAACGGATTCTCTGTGTCCCACTCCCCTCTCTTCTGGACCTCTACGGTACCCGCCTCACCCACAAAGCAACCAGCATTGTGCGTGACCCCACCCACCCCTCACACAGCCTCTTCAGCCTCCTGCCATCGGGGAGACGGTACCGCAGCCTGCGGGCCGGCTCCACCAGACTGAGAAACAGCTTCTTCCACCAAGCTGTCAGGAAGCTTAACTCTCTCCCTTCTCTTCCTTCTCTCCCCTCTGCCCCCACGAACACTGGACGTTGAAACCCCCTCCCGTTTGCCACCAAGAACTCTGGACTAAAAACTCTGAAGCTAACTATTCAAAAGTACACTCAGTTTACTGCACATTGCACAAGTTTACTTTTTCTTTCAATTTTATTTATTTTATTTATTTTATTTATTTTATTTATTTTATTTATTTTATTTTATTTTATTTACCATTTTGTACCTTTTGCACAATTTAGAATGTATTACTGTAAATATTATTTATCTTATTTTTACCTCATTTTATTTGATGTATTTTATTTATCTTATTTTACCTTATTTTGGTTGTATTGCACCGCAGGACGGAGACAAACGCAATTTCGATTCCACTGTATGTCTGGCATATTTTGAAATTGACAATAAAGTTGACTTTGACTTTGAGTGGTTCTAACGATATCTCAGGGTTAACTGAGGCTGTGGTTGAGGCCCTCAAGACCCCCCCAGCTTCCTCGAAAGAAACAATGCTTATGTTTTATATCTGTGAGCAGATGATTCAAAGATCATGTCTGTGGAACAGTCGGTATGTAATATGTTGTTGAAACAGTGTGACTGTGCGGGTGTTTGAGTGAGGCTCACAGATTTGCAGGTCGGTGCGAGGTTCTTCTTGATGAAGGGCAGAGTGATGGAAACCAGAGCCTCTCTGGAGATCCTCTTCCTCACTGTGCTGCTGTCGTAATCATATTGCTGCAGGACACACACAGAGGAGAAGAAGCACTTGATGTCTTTGGGTCAGGTTTTTAACAGCTATGGTCTTTCTTCTTTTTTTGTTTTATTAATTTACAAAATCCCAAATTTCCCTTTGCAGAACAACAAAGTTTCTGTACTAAAACTTCCTGATAGGACCGTTCTTTTGGATGACCCTTTGATACACAAACATGGATCAAAACTAACCAATCAGGGTAGCAGTATTTTACAGTTTTACAGATTTATTTTCCTGTCTGGGGATTTTGAAGACTGAGTTGTTCATCCATTTGTGGTTTCAAAAAGCAACTTACTCTCAAACAAAAAGGTTTATCTCTGTTGGGATCTTTTTTTATGATGCTTTCAGACACTTAGAAATCGATCTGTAGCTGAGTGGTTAGTGCCGTGTACAGAGGCTAAAGTCCCTGGAGGCAGGCCGCGCGGGTTCAAATCCAATGGTGGCTCCTTTCCCGCATGTCATTCCCCTCTATCTCCTTCTCTCACCATGATTTCTAACTATCAACTGTCCTGTTTCTGAATAAAGGCATAAAAAGCCCCGAAATTAATCTTTTTTTTTTTTTAAAGGATTGTAATGCAGCCATCAATCTGCTAAAGCTGTTCCAAAAATGTCTGTAACTATGACTCAATTAGACCAAAAAAAATAGCTAACATAAGGCCCCAGTTAAATTAAAATGACTCCCACTTTAAATACATTTAAGAAACTTTGTCATTATTATGAAAAAGAAAACAGTGTTTCTAAAGAAAAAAGGCTGAAGTTTGTGTTTTTTTGTATCTTAAAAGTCTAATTGGAGCTGTGCTGCGTTTTTGGAGCTTTGAAACTACTTTTACTAATTTAATTTAATTTCCAACACCAACATGTTTATTCAGCTCTTGAGTTGTAAATGTCTGACCTTCAGCACTCTGTGTTTGGCCTTTTCGATGGCAGAGCCGGGGTTGTACGGGTTGTCCTGGACGGCTTTGTAGAACAGCTGCTCGAACGTGTACGCTGCATTCTCCATCAGCTGAACACACACACACACACACACACACACACACACACACACACACACACACACACACACACACACACACACACACACACACACACACACACACACACACACACACACACACACACACACACACACACACACACACACACACACACACACACAGGATGAGATCAGATCAGATCAGACAGCTGCTCCCAATACAGAGCAGAAACAAAACATCTGGAAGTCCGATCAGTGTGAAATAAAATCAGCAGCAGCCCACGTCTGAGCTGAGTCTGTCTTTGTTTTAGCTCGGAGACGCTGAGTCGATGTATTGAAGGAACATATATTACAATCACAAGTGTGTCATGAATGTCTGTTAATAAAATGAGTAACATCGTCCGCCCACTCCGCCTGCCTGAGCTGAAAAATGAAAGCGTCGCTGTCTGTCTGAAGTAGACGTTGAAGGAAGAACACATGCTCTTTGTGTGTGTGTGTGTGTACGGTTGAAACATCATTAAAGGCAGGGTTGGTAATTTTAAAGAAACTAGCATGATTTTGAAAGTAGCATTCCCTCAGTGCTCCGTCTGCACCCCCTCCCCTCTGTGCTCCCTCAAAAGCCACGCCCCCTCACTTACATGCACAAGCGCCGTCGCTCCAGATGTGGACCTCAGCTCAACTCTTTGAAAGAAAGGAGTTTCTAAATTTGGGTGCACATGAGTTTTTTTTAAAATTTTTTATTTGGTGTCATGTCTCGCAACAGGTAACCATATCCTTTGTTTTTTAAAAGAATCATAAAGTTTTGAAGGACAGCACTAATAAACATTGCTCAGACGCATTTCCCCTTTTGGGAATTTCTTTAAAAAAAAATAAAAAAAGCATAAAATATCTTTGTTAAGATTACAACAATTGTATTTGTGTCTTTTTGAATTGGTCAGAAATAGAGGACCCCACTTTGTCCATTTACAATAAAAGTCCCCACTTGGTAGTGTAGGCATGAACGTGTGTGTCCACAGCGGTCCTGATGTGGTCCGTGTAAATGACGGTCCCCGTTTGGTAATTAGGCATGAATGTGTGTGTGTGCAGATTCGTGTCACTGTACCTGCTGCAGGTCGATCTGAGCGCTGTGGATCACTCCTGTGATGTTTTGGAAACCAAACCTCTCCTGCAGGTGCTTCAGTTTCTCCTGCAGGGAGCCGATCATCTGGTAGCAGCTCTGCAGGTTCGGTCTCGCCATGTTGGCCAAAGACTGCAAAGGGAGAGAGAGAAATAACCAGCGTCACTCATCAGCTGCGTTTTTCACCACAGAGAGGCCCGTTGCATAAGGACCCTTATTAGGAACTCAGTTTTCCACTAAAGGAATGAGAACAATTTTCACATTTCCCAAAAGGCAGGGTAGTTCATTTCCTCCAGATCTACTTTTTCAGATTTTGGTTGAAATTGTCTTTAGGTCCTGACAGACATTAATAACTCATGTTCTCTGAAAAAGGAACAAATAGAATCCGTCATCTGTATCAGTTTGTAAGTCTGTAAAAACTTCCACCAATGTCTGCCACGAGGTACCAATCTGATGAACCAATCAGACGCCTCCCTGTCTCCCTGCTCGCTCTCTACCTCTTGTGTGCACGAGTCCACACTCAAAGCATGAGCTGAGGTCCGCTTCTGTAACAACAGCGCTCGTGCATGTAAGTGAGGGGGCGTGGCTTTAGAGGGAGCACAGAGGGGAGGGGTTGGGTGCAGACGGAGCACTGAGGGAATGCTACTTTCAAAATCATGCTAGTTTTAGAAAATTACCAACCCTGCCTTTAAGTGTGTGTAAAGATCGCTCTAAACAGAGTGACAGTCACAACTTTACAACATATGACAAATCACATGTGAGCATGTGAATTCATTGAAGGTTTGTAACCGTAAGCAACATTTATTTTCCATCATCTTTCCCTCTGCAGAAGAGGACATCTGCAGCTTTTTCTGCTCATGTTGCTCCAACACATAAATGGAGTTATTGAAGCACGGGGACAGATGGATAACAAAATCATAAAAATAACCACTTGTTCTTCAGAAATCTCATTCTGTCAAACCAACTGTCCAAAAAACAAAGTCATCCAATTCATAGTTGCACAAGACGGAGGAAATCAACGAGTCGTAACAGCTGACAGCAGACACTTGAGTATACTTCTCCTTTTTATTTAAAATAAATAACGCCGCAGCAATTCTTCAAAGGTTAAAAATAAAATAGCTGTCGATGAATTTTCCATGAGATGCATCAATAAATGTTTGATTCTGTGTTGTTTTTACTGAGATAAGTCAGGTTAATGTTGCTTATTAAAAACAGACAAACAAGCTAATATTTTTGTGACAGTAAAATATTAATTTGTCGACTTCTTTCTTATTACGTCAGCTATTCTGAACAAACCTTTTTCAGTTGCTCGTTGTCGTTCACCTCCTGACACACCTGGTCCATCATGTTCTCACTCAGCTGACGCCCCTCCTGGAAACCCGAGCTGATTGGCTCCATCAGCTCCTCCAGGACGGAGGCCAGGTACGGCTGCACCTTCTCCGAGCTCAGCTTCTCTGCCGGCTCTGATACTTTGTCTGAAGAGAGAAATTAAATACTTCATCTCAGGGAACACCGCAGCCACAGTATCATTTATATCAGTAAATGCAGCTCATCCTGTGTGAGTCACAAAGCAAAGATATGAAGAAAATGAAATTCACCTCTGACTTTTTCCTCCAGCTGCCGTCTGGACCCGAGGATCTGGTCCATGTCCGAGTGGATCAGAACCTCCTGCTGCCTAACTGACACGCGGCACTCCTCCTTCAGCGCCGAGAGTCCCTCCAGAAGATGCTCCTGAATCAGGAAGTACGCCGCCTCCACCGTCTGGGAACAATCAGTGAATTAAGGAGGACGGCATTAAATCCCTTTACATGAAGATTTACAGTTTCACAGCCTGAGTTCAGTGCCTGCAGCATGAATGCGTCACATTTTATTTCAGATTTAAGTGGCCCATACAAACCTGAAACGTACATCTACATGGATTTTCAAGTTCTCTCCATGTGCCAATTTACAAACAATAATAATTTTTCATTTACAAGGAAAAGCAGTATCATCAGATATAAAGTCAGAGTGAATATTGAGAAGTTAAAAATAAAAGTCGACTCACAGCGAACCAAACTCTCTTCTTCTCCGTCTTCTTGGCTTTGAGTCGAGGCAGCATTTCTTTCTCGAGAGACGGCAGCAGCTGCTCCATCACCAGGTTGGCCATCACCTGCACACAAACACACAAACAGAAACCAGAATTAAACTTTTTGTTCTAAAAAGTGTTAAGCAGGGGGCGGCAGTAGCTCAGTCCGTAGGGACTTGGGTTGGGAGCCGAGGGGGGTTGCCGGTTCAATTGCGGACCATAATGTGGACAGAGGAGCTGCTCGTCAACAGGCAAGGCAGGCAACTGCTTGGGGGCCCAGACCAATAAGGGCTGACAAACTTTAAACTCCAGTACAGCAGTGGCTCAAAATGCACAAATTTACAACGGCAGTAGAAAACCTACCTAAAGGGGCCCTATCTGACAGCACTCATCGTCGTTTCCCTGCTAAGCGTTGCATAAATTATTGCTTTTAAAACACTAGAAAAAATAATAGGTAAAAAAGAGGAGTAAGTGTCAGGCAACTGGCGGACATGATGGTGATGAACGCTGGTTGGAGGGGCCCCAAATTTTTGCCGAGGGCCCCAACAGACTCTCGAATCGCCCATGAATCTTGTCTGGTAGCTGGAGAGGTGCCAGGACATTTCCAGAGCAATGCACCTGGTGTGTAGCAGCCCGACTCTGACATCGCTCCACTAATGCATGTCCACAGGTCCTGTTTGTGCATGTGTGAGATTCGGACCTATGTGTGTGTGTAAGAAGCATGTCTCTAAATAACAGAGTGTAAAAGCCGGATTTCCCCTTGTATATCAAAATCCAAAAAAGAAACACCTCAGGTTGCTTGTGTTGTACTTACTCTCTGATGTTTGTCGCTTTGGATAAAAGCGTCTGCTTCATGAATTGTGGGTTACTAAAGTTAAGAGATTTCTAATTGTTGTCTCGTCTGCAGCAAAGAGGACTGAATCAAGGCAGTATGAATGAGTCACTAGTCTATTTATGGTCCAAACTTTGTTTGGTTTTAATATGAATGGACTCAAAGTTATTTGAGACTTCTGTAAGCAGGTTGTAGGATTGACTGAAATCTGATGAATGACTGTTCAATGGTCTTAAAACGACACGTTCACCAATCAATAATTATATCACAGATTGGGAAATTCCAACTGAAATAATTGAAATCTTTTATTGGTGACAATATGATTGATGATATTCCATGAGTTTACATGGAATTGAGGATCCCTGTTTTCATCGGGTTACCTTTGTCTTTTCTTTTTTTTTGTGCATGTCATCATATCCCGATTTCAGGACGCAGGATAAGCCCTTATCCTGATTTTGTTTTGCTACCTGGAGAACTCAGAAAGAAAATGAGATGCTGTGGCCTGTTTACGCCTTACATCTGTACTGAAGGCTGCCGACTACCTGCACAGGCGCCGCCTCAGCCAAGAGATGTATCAGCAAAACAAACATGGCAGCTTTTGGAGCGACGAAGAAACTGAGTTTTGTCTCTCTTCTCGGATCAGTGAACTCCTTGATGACGACCCTGTCCCACCAATCACATCTGCGTCTCTTCACCCATTGCTCCCGTGTGCTAAGCGCTGGCAGGTGAGGACATGTTTGATACTGTCTGTCACTCTCCTCTCCTCGATATGAGATGGATACATCATAACTGCAACACCATGTCATCATTTTAGGCTAAGCCTGCAACATGCCTCAGTGGTCTCATTTTTCTCAGATTTCTTAATTGCTGCAGTTTGTGTTGTAAAAGATAAACACCACAGGCGCCTGCCTGGATAAGATGCAGTAATGAGAAACCAGGATTCTAGTGTTAATCATGTTTACGGGGACATGAAGAAGCAGGTTTCTCTGTGTGCATGAAAACACCAGGTCCTGAAAATGATCAGAACCAGGAGAAGACTCAGAACCAGGATACTCGAGTCTAATCAGATTCTCTCTCTCTCTCTCTCTCTACAGATCGTTTTTTATTTAGCTCATGGTATAGTAACCTGACAGTACACAAATCGTCTGTCCAGAATCATTAAACCAGCCATTAAAATAATCGGCACTCTCAGCAGTTTTCAAGAGGTCAAATCAGACCCAAAATCGGTCTTAATATCATCCAGGGTATGACCAGCTTAATGCACTTATTCAGCTTTAAACCTATAATTAATTTTCCATAACACATTTCTCCGATTGTGTTGCACTGTCCTTATGACTTTTAATTTGCTGTGTTTGTGTTTTTACCCCGTGCAGTTAATCTAATCTCCCTTCTCGGGACGATAAAGATCTGAACTGAAAGTCTGCTTCGAAAAAATGTAACCCTACGATCCAATATGCAATATCCTGAGTATGGAAGGATAAAGTTTAGAACATAAAAAAAAGTCTTAAATAAATGTTTTTGACTTCTCTTTCCAAACGGATTCATTGTATTGTAACTTTTACACATCTGAGTTTTGTGTTTTTTCCCCCACAAAATGAGTCTGTAACTCAACGTTGGAAAAAATCCTTAGATTGAAGAATCGACTTTTTGGAAATAGTTGGGTGCTTCTTTTATTTAAGTAGTCCTTTAAGTGAACACTGTGCACACACCGAAGGCCACACACACATGTTCTGTCCAAATAACTGCCCTGACAACGTGACAGATTCATGGATTTGCAGCTGTGCTTCTAAAAGTCGGTGCATCAGTTTGTGTTGTTCCTGCAGCCAACATTTCATTCATTCCTCTCATTTCTCAGCTCTGACTCGTGGGCGTGTGTGTGTGTGTGTGTGTGTGTGTGTGTTTATGTGTGTGCGTAAGATGAGAGCTATGCAGAAGGGGGAAGAAAGCAGGTTAGTGAGTGTGAGTGCCGTGGTGTGTTGTTTTACTGCACGTGTGTGAACAGCAGAAAAAACAGGAAATGTCCAACTTGTTGCTAATGCAAATTGTCTTTAAGTTTGTGTGTGTGTGTGTGTGTGTGTGTGTGTGTGTGTGTGTGTGTGTGTGTGTGTGTGTGTGTGTGTTTTCCTGCAGCGACTAAAACTTCCTCTCACCTCCGACTAATTGTGAACACAATGGAGCGTTTCTGTGGGAGGATTCCTGCTCTGTTTTAGACGGAGCAGAGAGGAAAAAAAGAGCAGGAAGCATCGTGGCGAGCAGAGCAGCAAAAAGAGAGAGAGAGAGAGAGTAAAGCGAGAGTAAAGAGGACAGTCGTCTCCTCACTGAGCATGCTCAGACTGTCTCTGCTGCTGCTGCTGGAAACCACAGATTAAAGCAAGCAGAGTGAGAGGATGCAAACAAGCCACAACTCTGTATGACACACACCCTTCATGCAAATACTCTGCGGTGTGTAAACAGGAGGAGAGCTTTTCTCTTTCTCCTCTCTGAACAACAGCACATAAAAGATCAGGAAATAAACCATGACAAAAGGGTTTAAGAGCCGACTTTGAAGTTTTTAAGACGGAAAAACAAATCCAGAATTCTGCAGGAAATCAGACCCTCGATGAAAAACTTCTTTAGATCCGCAGATGAAAATTAACTCGCTGTTGAATTTGTCTTTTCTTGACTTGACCTTTATAAAAAGACTTTCAGGTGAAGGAGACTGTGACGATACTTCCAAACATCATTTAACACTCCCAGGTCTACACTCCCTCCCCCCCACTACGCTCTGCCAATGAAAGGCGTCTGATCCAACCTTCACAACAGGGTCCTAAGACGCTGACTAGACTCTTCTCCTCTGTCGCCCCCCGGTGGTGGAATGAACTTCCAAACTCCATTGGATCTGCAGAGTCCCTCTGCACCTTTAAGAAAAAGCTAAAGACCCAGCTCTTTCATGAATACCTACTAACTTAATGATGATGGTCTCCATATTATTGATGATGATGATGGTAATGACGATGGTTTTTGTTTGATAATGACGACTTATAAGATGGTTTCTATACTGATTAGAGCTCTCAAGAACTGCCCTCAATGTTGTGCTTTGCCTCTGGTCACTTCCTGTCAGCACCTGTGTGTCCAATCAGACTCAGAGCTGATCGTTTGCTCTTACTGACATTGTTCCCTTTTTTCTAGATCCTTGCTTGTGTTGTTCTTACTCTCTGATGTACGTCGCTTTGGATGAAAGAGTCTCGTAAGTTAATTGTAGAATTTGTAGAATTCTGTCCTAGGATGGATGTCCTTTTGTTTATTTGCGTTTAGAAACTTTATTGAGCACTGAAGGTAACGTCTGAGAGGGATAAATTAAATGCACATGAAGAAGAAAACAAGACGTACCCTGACGTCACTTCCGATCAGCATGTCCCAGGACTCGTATCGTTCTTTGTCCTGCCTGTAGAGCTGGATGGCCTTGAGGAACGCCTGCACCTCGCACGTCTTCTTCTTCAGGAAGTCTGAGAGCAGAGAGACAGATAAACAGGCAAGGTGAGCAACAAAAACAAACCTTGTATAATGTGAATAGTCTGGGTAATGTAGTGTGTCATCATCGGTCTGCGGTCACTGACAATGAAACATTTCAGCTTCTTCAGCACTCGGCCAATCAGAGATCTTTTTACAACCTCGAGCCAGCGTTCTGCTTTGACATGATTAAATATCTTGTCTGCCTCCCGGAGCTGGTGTGGTGAGGCTGTTACCATGGAAACAGGTTCATGTGATGGAAAAAAAAAACAAAAAAAAAACTAAAGTATTATCTTTGAGCATCAAACACGCCACTCCCTGCAGAAGTCTGCAGCCTCGGTGGTGAGAGAAACATTCAGTAATGAATCATTACTGTTGATCTACTAACATCTGAATGTTGGGACAAGGATTGAAAATGTGTTTTTGTCTGATTCACAGTCTTTTATAAGATTTCTATTTCTATTATTATATATCAAATAGAAATACAAAAAAAATGTACCCCTTCCATACCCACTCATGATGTGTACTTGTATGTGTCACTATTTGGCAACATAAACATTTTCTTAGCTTGACTCTTGATGGATGAAAAAACGAATATGTGCAAATACACAATTTTAAGTACTTTGCATGCAAACTCTTGCACGCTGTCTAACTTGCAAAAACACATTTATTTGCATTAAAGTCCATTACAAGAAAGATAATGTGCACAAGTTTTTGTTTTGACATTTAAAGGAAAGAGCAAAGTATTATTTTAAAACTGAACGTATTAACAAACCAAAAATACTACATTAACGCGTAAAGAAAACTACCAGCAGCCTCTTGAAAACAGCCAGAAGAGTTGATTTCAACTTAAGTCCTGGATCTGATTCAACAAATAGCCAATCATAGATTTGGTTTTTGGGGTGGCACATGGGGGGTGCCAATTAGATTTCAAGGGGGGGGCTACCCCTCTGATCACCAGATGGCTCATTTTGAGACTTTGTTTTTGATTTATTTATTCTGATATGACACAAAAATCTGACTTAAATAGACTGCTAAAATTTTAAAGGTTTTTCGAGAAAAACAGGTTCATCATCCTGCAGCAAGGTATCAAAAAAGGAAACAAATTACAGGTCTTGGTATCGTAAAATCTGCAAAAGAAAGCCAGACGCTAAAAGAGAAGTTTTTGTATTTTTGCAAACTGTTTTGATCCCCAGATAGATAATTGCAGCAGAGGATGTTCAACCCACTGTGTGTTTGGGTCCTACCTTGGTTCTGGTGCCGGATGCAGTCGGACAGGATGGAGAGGAAGGCCGCTTGTTTGGCCTGCTGTTTGAAGCAGAAGTAACAATCTGTCCTGTAAGGTAGCCGCAGGTAGACAGGGAACTGACCCGGCATCCCCGTCAGAGGGGGAGCAAATTCCTCCTTCACATCTGTAACACGCAAAAGAAACAACATTTATTTGAAAATGTCAACCCAAACACAACCTTTTGTAACGGCAGAATGAGTCACTGCGTCCTGTTTTTGTGTGTTTTCTTAAGACTCCCACCTGAGCTGCTTTTGGCGTCATTAAGCACCTGTGGGTGGGAGTTTATTCTTCATAATCACAGTGGGAAACAAGTTTCTCTTCTCTTAAATAAAATAATCATGAAGGCTTAAACACTGATGAAGGAATAAACAGACATTAAAGTCCAATAACTCAGCTCAGATTTTCCCTCTGCATGAAAACAACATTTATAAAACTAATTTAGAAGCAGATTTACCAGAAAAAGTTAGGTATGAATCATAAGTACAATGTTATTATTGCATGACTTCTGCATTATATTACAGGTTTACATTTGTCTGCGGGTAAATCTACAAAAAATAAGGAATGCATCAGAGCTATGGTAAGTTTTTTTTTTATACCAATCCCTTAAGGAGAGCGTGTTTTGTGTTCAAACAGCCAAAGAAAACTGTACGGAAGAAACCTGTGATCTGCAGAGGTCACTTTCTTATCAGGAGACAAACGTCTGTTTTGAAAACATCAATTTCTGAGGCAAAAATGATGGTTTTAAAAGAAGTCTGATATTGCATCACAAGATTACAGTCTCAGACTCTACTTTCAAGTCTTCTTCAATGCAGCATGATGTTTATTTAGTAAACGATGGTCCCATTAAGAGTCAAATAGACCACAAAGAGGGGGAGGGGTTAAGGGGAGGAGGGGCTAACTGCAACTTTCAGTGTTTAGCCAGCTCTGTAAACCTTTCTGCGCTCTAACCTCTCTCCATTTTCAAAAGCAGTTAGAAAACAACACAAAGTCAAATGTCTCAGACGTCTACTTCTTGCATGTGGACTTATGAAAAACCAATCTCTCAGTTTGGATCGGATCACCCATTTTTAACACGGATCGGATCGTTTTTTCCGACCTACAACTAAAAAAAGACATTTATTATATAACTTTTACCCTCCACGGCAAGGCATGAGGACTCAAACTGTGGATTCTAACATCACTGCATATCAAAATGCTTTCGCATGAATCTTAATAATGTATCACATCCTCTCTTTTTTTTTTTTAAGTAAGGTAAGGCATTTATTTCCGTTATTGGGAAAGTATCTGATGAAATTTCCTGACTACTCCCCACTCTGGCACCTTCATTTTGGGGGGCTGAAAAGTTTGGGACCACATGAGCTCAAAGACACTCTGAGGCGTCGGATGTTAATTCTTTCAGTATGTACATTTAGTTCAAAGCCATTTTAATTGTTGTTGCCAAAATAGGCATCCCAATTACTGAATTACCCGGGCACCTTGCTAACGTTTGACCCTCTTCAGCTTCCATCCAAAAAATCTTGTCTCTTCTAACTCCAACAGACAAATATGGCAGTGGCCAGGCCTGCTCACAGAAATGGCTGGGCCCCTGAAAGTCCCAGTGAATGGGCCCTCCCAGTAGACGATTTAAATCAACGCTTTTGATCAGTTAGCGCTAGTCTCCATTGCCTATGGTGCCGTCAACACCATACTTCAAAATCAGGCTTAATGTTAGCATTTTAAAACTATTTCCACTTTAAGTATTCTTTTACTTCTGTCACTGGTTCTGGTTCTACTCACTGGTATCATCAGGGAAGCACTGGTCCACCATGGCCATATACTTCTCCTCTGTAGTCAGAACAGTGCCCCCTGTAGGCAGCAGTGTCTGCCGTGGAGGAGCTCCTTTCATAAACATCTGATAAAAGAAAACAGAGAAATGTGAGCTAGTCGTTTTTTTTGGTAGTATTACATTTGTATTGTCAGCGTTGTTTTCACGCTCACCTCCAAGCTGTCGTGACACTCCAGGCAGTAGTTGGCTCGCACCACCATGTACCTCTCCTTCCACTTCCTGGTTTCATCAAAGAAAAGGACGAGTTCCTCGTACAGGACAGCGCTCGACTCAGGAGAATCCTGATTATCACACGACAAACACATAACGCAGGAAATTAAAAACACAGCTGAAAATGTGACAAGTACGTCGATTAGTTGTCTGGACTCTCTGCAGAGTTCGTCTCGTTCTTGGAATTGACGCCAATAAAGGAAATGATTAAAAGGATTCTTTTAAACCTTGGTCCTTTTTCTAAATAAATATTTCATGTGCTAATGAAAAGGTCCAAGTTGCTTCAGATTGCTCAATATGACAACCACAAAACATGCTGTAATGGAGGTGAAGGGACTCAGGTGGCCGAGTAGTTAGCTTGAGCGCCCTGCGTACAGAGGCTGTAGTCCTCTTAGCGGGTGACCCGGTTTGGGATGTCATTTCCCATTTTTAGAGGGTTAAAGCAAGAATATGCGACTTTTTGATCCAGCAGATGTCGCCAGCATTAAACCAAAATAACTTGCGCTGCATTGTTGTGTTAGCATGCTGCAGCCGCTGTAAGGTGGTCTAAACGTCCTCACCCTGTGTTTGAGCAGCTGTCTGGTCTGCTCTTTCTGCTGCTCCAGATCATCTTCCACCTGAGAGAAACGAGCCACCGAGAACTGCTTCCTGTAGTACGGACTGAACGCCTTCAGCTCCGCCTCGGCCTGGCCTGCAAAAACACACACAGAGAGAACACGAGTCACACACACTGGTTTTACTGGGAAACCTCAGCAACAGAAAACAGATTGACTGCTTTGATAAAACTCGAGGATGTGAATACTGAGTCAGCCCTGTGTGTTTAAGTTGGATGTTCAGATTTCAGTCCAACAATAAAAGAGAGAGACTTGCTTGGGGTTGGAGGTGTGATGTTACAGGTCGAGAATGAAATAGGAACCAGGAAGTTCACTTCAACGGCTTCTCCAACACAAAGGAGGTTATTCATGGCACAAACAAACACAAGCCTACAAGTTAGAGGCACAGAGGGAAGGACGAAACCCTTCACTGACAAGATGAAAGTTCAGTCCACACATATGTACTCCCTATCATTTAACAAACAAAAAACATGTTTGTTCCATAAAATGTCACACCCTCGATATCGGAAAAAAAAAACTCCTCAAGCATATTTGGCTGGTAGATGGCGATAAAGTCTACGGCAACAAAGTCAAATTGAAAAGAAAATTCAGTTTTACATAGAGGCTAAAAGACAGTTACATTAGTCAATCAATCACCCGAGCAGGCTGTGCATGAATGAGGACGGCGGTGGTTGTGGGGGCGACGCAGTCCAATGGTGGAGGCTGGGCGTCAGGGATGTCGAGTGGTAGTAGTGCCCAAAGACATCATTAAAGGTTGGGGGGGCTACATCGACTCGAGGGCCTGGCTTCTTGTAAGGAAGATGTTAGGGGGCGCAGGAAGCCTAGTGGTTAGTGCTTGACCCTGCAGTTCCCAACCCAAGTCCCTACAGACTGAGCTATTGCCGCCCAGACGCTTGATAGCAAACCTTGAAGGGTAAAGAAACAACTGCTTTTCCTGCATTAGAAAACAAGTGCTGAAGGAAAATTTAACAGCTACAAAAGGCCACCAGGTGATACGAGTCTGGTGCCAAAAGGGCCAGAGGAGGTGTCGTCTAAAATCTCTGTTGAGGGACCAAATGAGCATATTTATGTGAGCAGTGTCTCAACCGTAGAGGAAAGAGCTCGTTTAAGAATATATCAGTGTATGTGTGGACAAGGGTTTAATAAAGTGCTTGCAAAGCCTTCAGGACCAGGGGGGGAAACTATGGATCAGAATTAAAGACGAATGAATCATTTGAGTCATATGGGAACGACAAGCATACAAAACTGATGTGACCGATCTTCACGACAGCAGGACTTATTCAGAAAAGAGGAACTACATGTAGAGTTCCAAGTGGACCCATACGAGCGAGTTAACTGCATGAGTCAAATCCAAAAAATAACCGAGTCCATCTGGAGCTGCTGCTGTCATTAATAGAAGATACTTTAGTCTTTAGTTTGTAGAAAATCACAGAGCAGATATGAATGAAGTTTCCAATCTATCGTCAGTGTTTGCTCCCAAAAGGAGGACATGACTGAGAAAGATCGAAGTAAAGAAACAGACAAACAGGGACGATCTGCTGCTGAGATCTCTGCTTTGTGTCATCCAGTTGGAACCCTTTAAGTTCACATGAAACATGATGTTGTAGGTTTTCTTCGTGGCACTCAGAACTTGTGATTCATGCACATTTGAACATCACTAATCGTTATATCCTTATTACTATCGTCCCCTCAACCACCGCCTGACGCCCAGCCACCACCACTGTGTTGTCCCTCAAACACCTGATTGTTGGTTGTGTCATTTTTTCTGATGTGATCTTTCTTTTTGATGAGCTGTGAAACAGGAACCACTTGTGAAGCCGTTTTAACTGAGTCAGGCCCGTTTAGCTGTAACTTTTGTAATGTTACTTTTAATCTTTTCATGTATAATAAATAAAATGAAATGAAGCAATAAGCACCCGTGGCAAAAAAAATCACAATCTTCTTTGAAAATGCGGAAATCTCGAGCAGAATCCGACTTATTGGTTGGAAGCCATCTGCTGAGGCTGGAAGGGAAAGTTGAACAGAGGGGGAGAGAGCGAGGCACAAAGGAAAGAAGTGTGGAAGAAACTTTTATGCAATTTTGCCAAAAAGCTTCAGGCACAACAGAGCTTTGGAAAACTCAAACCTGAGCTCATCCTTAGGCCCATTCTTTTTGTGGAGGAACATGCCAAAGTCTTCCTCCAGCCTCGGTATCAAACACCAGATGATGTCAGTCTGAACCTGAGCTACAGATGCTGTAATCAGGTCAGAGAGGCTAACGTTTGAGTCTCTATGAGTCTATTGATCGCTCTGAGCCCCTTTCCTCAACCCCTCCTGGGATGCATCAGCCTACGACCGCTGGCAAAACAAGCATGAGATTACTAAGAGGAAAGTCTGTTTTCTCCCCCTCACTCCTGCTGAACTGAGCCACATCCCCGACGCTGAGGGATTCAGTTTCTTAGGAAAAAAAAAACACAAAACAAAGACAGAGAAAAGCTCCGTCAGCATCACCGGAGAAAGTTTTCTCCTCGTCTGTAAACCACATCACACAGAGGGAGGAAAGAAATCCATTAAATTAGTATTTACCCGGCTTTAAATGCTCAATATCCCCTGACTGTTATTGGTAATTGTTGGTGACGCATCCTGCTCTTAATGGACGGACGTGTCTGAGCATGCGACGGCTGCTTTGTGTCTCTCTGTGAAGAGTTGGTGTGAATGTCAAGTTCACACTCTGTCATTATCTCTGCCAAAGAGCAGCAGCGGGATGTTTAACAGCCGAGCTGATGGCACAGGGCCACAACAACCGGCTGTACATTGCTATGGAAACAGAACCTGAGATGCTCCACACAGTGAGTGTCCTCTGGGTTGAAGACATCTTCAAAAAACTTGAAACACACTAGCTCCTCACAGAGAAACACCTGTTTAATGATGATGTAATTTAATGTTATTAAGGTATTTAGACCAAATTGTAATGCTTTAATTCATTATTCAGTTAAAGGATCATTACACATTTAGGTCGTTAATTAAAGGGTTTATTTCTATGCACCATCTCTGATTTCTCTTAATATGAGAACAACATGAAAAGCTTTAGTCAAAATTTAACTAAATCGCTTTGTTGTAATCTCTTAATTGTTCAGCAAACATGAATAACGACCATTATTATTAATGGATTAAAGCGATCTGAAGGGGATTTTAAAGGGTTTAAATGAACAAACCGTTGATTTAAATAATGTTAGGAAGTTGTCAAATGTATTTTAACCCTTAAAAAGCTACTTCACTCACTTTCATTATGTCACAGACCAGTAAAGAAAAGGCATCACTCCAGAGTTCTACATATTCAGCGTAAAATATCAGATATCTTTTTTAAAGATTTATTTTTGGGCTTTTTGTGCCTTTATTGTAGGGATAGGATAGTGGATAGAAATCAGGGAAAGAAGTCATTTAGGATTCCTTTCCGACAGAAAAGGACATCTGTCATTAAAAGTAACACATTAAGGGGCGCGCTGGTGGCACAGTGGCAGGGCGCGCGTCCCATGTGTTGAGACTCTCGTCTCGAGCGGTAGGCCCAGGTTCGCTTCCACCCGTGGCCCCCTTCCGCATGTCATTCCCTGCTCTCTCTCCCTGGTTTCCAACTCTATCCACTGTCCTCCCTCTGAATCAAAGGCACGAAAAAGCCCAAAATAAATCTTTAAACCACCAAGATTCCTTCAGGTGTTTGTGTCGACATGTCGGCTTGTCCCCACCCCCCAAAGCTGTAAACCTAGGGGAAACACTGAACACCTAAAAAAATGACTTCACTAACGTTCATTGTGTTACAGACCAATAAATAAAAGGCATCATTCCAGAGTTATTCATATTAAGCCTTAAAATATCAGATATCTTGTTACACAGATGACATTGTAATGTATTTCAGAAGTATTCATCTGTAGCAGTGTTCAGACCAAAAACAGATTTAATTTAATGAATCATCCACACACTTAAACCAACTTAATTAACAAGCTTAATTTCAATGAAGTAAAAAAAAAGCATATTTAACCATGTATACAATCATCTAAAATCTTTCATTAGGTCACAGGCCAATAAATTAATAAAATGATCCAGAGTTATTCCAATTCTTTGTCAAGATAAGATATCTTGTTATGCAGATGAGAACCTAATGTATCTCAGAAGTTTGCATCTTTAGAATAAAAAAGTAAAAAAAGTAAAATACAAACACAAACTTCCCATTTTGAAGCTGTGTTCAGACATACAGCAGACTTTGACAGAAAGTCAAAGCTCAACATTTCAATCACTGCATTAATGTGGATTTTATTAATGCAGCGTTATCTCCAGTTTGTATAACAAGCTAACAAGCTTTACTGAGTGAGAAAAACGACTGCCTGTGAC
Source organism: Labrus bergylta (assembly GCF_963930695.1). NCBI lineage: Eukaryota > Metazoa > Chordata > Actinopteri > Labriformes > Labridae > Labrus > Labrus bergylta. The sequence goes on from NC_089200.1 coordinate 2,800,142, forward strand.
TTGTAGAGCCACTTCCTTCCTCGTCTGCGATGACAGAGGAAATAGAAACGGGGCGTTGGGGTAAAAACAGCTCTCTGCTTTTAGAACTCTCCAATAGCAAAACAACAAATTCAAGAGGTTTCTGTTGCTGACACTAGCCAAGTCGCATGCTGTTAGGCACCAAATGTTTGGCAACTTTTTGTTTTTAATACCAAAAATGTGTTGGAAAACTCCTGCACACTGACTGATCAATTAAGAGAGTGATTTCTCGGTTTTTACAGGCAGCTTTTGGTTACGAATAAGACAAAAGATCTAAAGGTTTTTTTAAAGCTTTGTAACTTTTGGATACAATCAATCATTTATATAACAAAGACTGAAAGGTTTTAAAATACACAATATTGAAATGTTTTGCAGACTGAAAACTTTCGTCATCCTTGTGTCTTCTTCTGCAGCCTCAGTTTTAAGCTGTTGATTGTTTAGGGTGGAAGGGTAGGATCTCCGGGGAGCTTCTTGTTTTTTCCTCATTCCTGAACAATGCAGCAGCAGCAAGTGTGAAATAAAGGTTCAGCTCCTTACTCTTGTGAACCTGATGACCCCAACAAGGTCAGGTCAGATCTCTGATCAGCTAATCACTGTGGATATCCTGCTCACAGTCCTGGGCCGTCTCCATCCTCTGACCATGAACCCTCCACAGAAATACCATCTCATTAAATATAAACATCTGTTCAAAACACTGAACCAGAGCTAAAACACCTTTTGTGTATGTTAATCCCATGGGGGAACTTTAAAGACGGTCCTTTACCACATCGAAAAACAAAAATGTAGTAACCGACAGAAGGAATGCACAACCCAGCAGGACACTCAAATATCTAAACTGAAGAAGTTATTTCACTCTCACTTTAAGGTTAGTAGCATAAATCTAAACAAACACTCCCCGTCAAAACTGGAGATGACAAAAACCAAGAAATTTGATTCACTTTTGGTCTGAACAAAACTTTAGCCCTGCTGATCAGTAGGGGGCGCTGTGACAAGATCTAGAAACACTCATCACCCCCAAAAAAAGCTCAAAGTTAAAGACTCTTTAAATCTTCACATCTAGACAACAAGAAGTCCTCTGCAGACACTGAAACAAAGAGCCGCTGCTTATGTAACGGTGAGTACACTGATGTAAACTGCAGCCTGCTTTTCTTTTTCTGTACAGCATCATCCAGTCAGGTTGGAGAGGTTAACCTTAATCCAATAAAAAAGAAGCAGTGAGTCACTCAGGGAGGATCATCACAGCTGCAGGTTTCCTCTCACAGACACCAGAGACGTTTTAGTCTGCAGCTCTGACCCTGAGAGGATGGGTACAGTAAATCTGTCTCTGCTGTTTGAGCGACAGACGGTTTCTCTGCAGAACAAACTCAGGCTGGAAGAAGAGCTTCACTGATTCCTCGTCTGAGTTCATGTTGGTCCACGCTGCTCGGAGTCGTTTTGAATGTCCATGACGTCCTCGGCCCTCATCTGCTGTTTATTCAAAATATCTGCAGCAGCTGTTTGTTTAATGTAGTCCCTTTTCAGGTTAAGTGGTTATGCAAACACAGCGAGGAGGGGAGGAATATCCACAGCAAACCTTTAGATGACCTTCAGAAGGTTTTATAAAGAAGATTTGTGGATTTTAGCTTTCTATAAAGCAATCATTGCAAATAAAAAAAAACCAATCATAATGTGTGAATTATCCAGAAGAGAAGGGAAAAGTGGAAGTTTAGTTTCACTTTAAGATAGAGCAGAGCCACTTTTTATGGCTGAAGCCCCAGAATCATATTTATGTTGGATGGATTCTGCATTGATTTGAAGAGGAACTTTTTGAGAAAACAAGCTCCTTGTTGGAGTCCATTTCTTTGGTTGCTTCAAAAAAGGTCTGCAATCACACAAGACTCCACACTGAGTCAAAAAGCAGAAAAACTTCTATTATGATGCAGAATCGAGGCCCACCATCTAACTCTGCATACTCTTCCAGTGTTTAGTGGTGACATTAATTGTGAAACTTTTAAAAAAAGTTTAAAAATCCCAGATTATGTTCCTTCCTTATAAAAATCTCCAACATGACGATCCAGCCCCTCCACCAAGCAAAATCATTTTCCAATAAAAAAATGTGTTCTGGCTGATATAACTTGGGTTGGGTTTGTTTCTAAAGCGTTGTTGTGTATTCAAACTCGTCTCTGTCTACATGCCTTAAGAATTCTCTCAAGGCAATCTGAAGCTCATGTTTTTAATTTGTTATTTCAAAGATCTGGACTTTACTCTGTCCCGCCTTTTCAACAAATGTGACAGGAAGCAATGACACCAACTTTAGCTTATGAGACCCCAAAATGGACTTCATAGCTAAGAAGTAAAGCCCGACTGATTAAACAGCCAGCCGATAATACCCACCAATATTAGCATATCCAGTGACTATCGGTTTTGGCTAATTTTAACGCAGTAAACACAGATATTACTAGATATATCCATCAGTTAAACAGCATTTATTTTGAGTTTAACTGTAGTACGCTAGCAGTTCTCTGTCACCAGCAGAGGGCGTTATATGGATTACAACAAGCATCATCACTCTGCAGAGTGTCGAGAAGTGATGCACGTACATGCTCAGTTACTTTCCAGTTGAGTGACCATCTTGTCTTCATTTTATATCTTTTCCACAAGTGTTTGATAACTGCATTTGAGGAATCAACACAATAAATGTGTATATCTCTGCGGCTGGAGCATAGATCCAAGAAAGATATCGGCCGATATGTCGGTATTTTTTTTTCCTCCCCAATATTGGTATCAGTCATTCATATCGGTTGGGTTAAGAAGTGACAAATGGACGGACCAGGACTCTTAACCATGGCTATATTTATCTAAAAACAATCAGCACTAACTCTAATGCAGCTCTGTTGTTTTTCAGGGACTTTTCTCATAAGTCAGCATTACTCTGTTAATGAGCCCTCTGCCTGCTTCTCATTTGTCGTCCCCTAGAACCATTAAAACACAAATCAAATCTGAACATTGTGCAAAGTGTTTTGAAGGGATTCTAAGGAGGTTATAAAACGACAATCAGAGAGAGAAAACAGAGTCATAAAAGCAGCGTTAATTGGTTTATGTAGAGATAATGAACCGCAGCAGACGGACCTCGCCTCGACATGTCAAACCTCCACACAGCTAACAGACTAATAATGTGGTTAGAGACTGTAAACATATATAATCACCACAGAGACTCTACATGTGCTGATGACATCATATGTCATTCCCTCAGGGATTAATAAAGGATATCAAAAAAACATACACAGTGAAGTCATTTGGGGAAGTTTTCTTGGTTAAGTCTCATTTCTGACGGTCGCTCCCGTCTCTAAATGTTCTGTATTGTTAGACAGTTTATTCCACCTCAGTGCTTCACGGACGCATGATCATGATCGTCATACCCAAACATCAGCGCTAACAGCCACGCTCAGAGTGCAAAAATTAGCCGCTGCTGAGAGTTGGCGGTAACTGCGCCACAGTATTTATAGTAGATGTGAAGCTCAAACTTTTCAGTGAATATGAAAACAATTCCACCTCTGTGTGACTTCAAAATAAAAGCTCTATAACTAGGACTTTGAGATTACAGCTCCGTCAGCGTGAGAGTGCAGCTCTGTGCAGACTGAAGGTGCAGATAGCTAATCTGTGTTTTTAGATGTTTCTCAACTTGAAACCTACAGAACGATCCTGCAGTGATCGTGCAGCTTCTGTCAAAATATGCAGAAGAGTTAATCACCTAATTCAATCTGTACGTTGCATTTATTTAACACAAACTTTATCTAACTTTCCTGCCACTGTGACTTTTCACTCTCGTTCTACATATCTGAGTTTAAGGAGCTGGATGAGGACAAACAGAACGTGCTGTATGTTGGTATGTGAGGGTTTGGTATGTGTAGTATGACTGAGCCTCTGAGCTGCAACTCAACAGTAAAAGCCCCCGTTTCTCTGGAGCAACCTGCTCGTCCGCCTTCGACATTCAGGCAGCCTCGCAGCAAGAGATAAATCAGTGAATGAACCTCATAAACCTGGAGGATGTCATCTCCAAGACACCTTTAAACCAGGACAGTTAAAGAGAACGATGATGGAACTATGATGAGACAGAGGAGAAGTTTGTTGCCAGTTTGTTTTTGTTTAAAGTCTTATTCTTTGTGCTCATTTTTCAAAATGTTTTCACTCAAATGTATCGTGTAGTTTTTGCCTACATTTATGATCAAACACTTAAAGAAAACAGAACCACCTTTGCAGAGGTATGAACAGTTTCTCAGTGTTTGATTACAGAGTTTTTTTTAAACGGAGCATGATCCCCTCAGGCCAAAGAGAGCAGAAGTTTTTTTTCACACAGGAAACATCAGCAAAGTCAGCGAGAGCAGCTTCTGTGTGGGGGCCGTCGTCTGCTCACTGAAATAATCACAGGACTCGATCTGCACGCTTTATCGTTGTCGCCTCTTGTTGCACAATCTGCACAATCATAAACAACACGACAACATCTCAGTCAGATCTGGGACCAAAGACTGTGAAGTGCTCCTTTCAATAACTCAAACCTTAGAGTCTGATTTATAGTCAAAAATATCTCGCTACACTTAATTTAAGCCAAATTGTTCTGACCAGTCCAACAACATCTTATTATTTATTTAAGATATTACAAAATGTCCGACGATCCCCTACCCACTCATAAAAAGCAGTTTATTCTGCTTTTTATATCCTGACATAAGGTGTGTTTGTGGACTTGTGGTAATGAGATGTTTTGGTCTGGATTTGGAAGAATAAACATGTTCAGATTTGAGCACAGGACGAGTCAAAAATGCACACGTAAACAAAAAGAAAGGTGACAAAGAAAGAGCCGAACATGAAACATGACACCGTCTGAAGATGAACACTAGTCTCACAGCAGGTCTGGTAAGTAGGCACAAAAATATGAAAGTCTGTGCGTGGGTTTTAAAAAAACATTGTTCATACCCGGAACAAGAGGAGTTCAGGAGGTTGCACAAGGTGGGTTCATTCCAAGCAGCAACCTCCGGTCTTGAAAAATGAAGCCAATGAGGAAGTGTCAAATCCTGCAGTCCGGTCCCCAGCTCCTGCAGCCACATGTCCGATGTGTCCTTGGGCAAGACACTTAACCCCAAATTGCTCCCACTGCATCGTCTGCAGTGTGAGAATGTGTATGAATGGATGAGTTAATAATGATGGACTCTTTACTCAGCAGCCTCAACCATCAGTGTGTGAATGTGTAGGTGTGACCTGCGGTGTAAAAGTGCTTTGAGTACTCAGAAGTGTAGAAAAGAAATATACGAGCTCAGGTCCATTTAGCACCTGGTCAGAACTATAACAAACTCGACACCAGAATCAACACCACAGCAACGAACAACAGAAGTCCAAGACCCCCAACGTTTGGACATTTCTCGTTTTCTATTGTAAAAATTTGCAGGCAAACGATGACAACATTTTGAAGATGAACAGATTCACTCCTCTCCTTTACAGTTGACTCATAAAAGAGATGTAGTTTCAGTGTTTTTTTTCGGACACTATCAACCGTGAAAATAGCAGAGATCACTTTGTTTGAAAACACGTGGTATCAAAAAGGTCTTACAAACTTTACACCTCTTGAAACATATGTAAAGTTGACATTCTCCAGAGAGTTCAAACATGGATGAACTGTGGAGGATTCATCGGGTCTGTTAGAGTGTGAGGTTCAGAGAGGAGCCTCTCTCTGTGTGTCGTCAGCCAGGAAACTCTCGAGACACAGAACAAGTTACTGCACGGCAGAAAAATGTCTGACAGAGACACAATGAGTGTGTGTTTGTGTGTGTGAGGAGGAGGAGGAGGAAGAGGGGGCTGTGTGTGTGTGTGTCTTTGGAAAAATATGAGTGTGTGTTCTGTCTCTAATTTCCTTTTGTTAAGAACACACACACATAAAGTCCCTCCAGTCATGTGAAATATAATCCACCACATCAATTAATCAATTATTCCTCCTGGCCTGGTTGTTCACACATGCACCTCACAGCAGGAGACTATCCCTGTCAGACAAGAGGGGGGGGGGGGGGGGGATCTCCTGAGGTAAGACGGACCAGCAGAGTCCTCTATACAACGCTACAATGAGAATATGTGTCTTTCTATCAATTCTACGTTGAACAGAATCTCAATGTGAAGAGTGGAGAAGAACATACTAGAGAACAGGAAACATGCAGCAGCAGGTTGATTAGAGCACGGAGATGATAGAGGTGGCGTGCAGACAGTCTATGGTCGTGCAGCGATCACAGGGAGTAAAGGTCACCACCCCCACTGGCTCCTTCCACAGTGTTTGTTCACCACCTTATTTGCCTCTATGAAGGTTTATTCTCTGGTGGGCCCACTGCCCAACAGACCTGTAGTATTGCTTAATATGTAAATTATGTAACCTGAAACTTGGCTCCTCCCACTGGCTCCAGGTGAATTCTCCTGATTATATCCTGCTGCGTTCTCACATCAGCTCACTCTGACTTTCTGCAGAATAAACACGAGGAGGCTGGAGGAGAAACTCTGAGTGAAGAGAGAAACATTCATCTGTTTGCGTTCACACATGAAGCTCAGCATGGAAACATCAGGAAGTTGTTATCTTTATTCATTATTGTTGAACTGTTTTACAACACCACAACAACTTTGTTTTGATGTTGGATTATTTTCAGGAACGTGTAAGCAGCCATGAGCAGCTGTACACACATCACATGAGAACTACAAGATCACAGGAGAACTACAAGATCACAGAAGAACTACAAGATCACAGGAGAACTACAAGATCACAGAAGAACTATAAGATCACATGAGAACTACAAGATCACAGGAGAACTACAAGATCACAGAAGAACTACAAGATCACAGAAGAACTACAAGATCACAGGAGAACTACAAGATCACAGAAGAACTACAAGATCACAGGAGAACTACAAGATCACAGAAGAACTACAAGATCACAGGAGAACTACAAGATCACAGAAGAACTACAAGATCACAGGAGAACTACAAGATCACAGGAGAACTACAAGATCACAGGAGAACTACAAGATCACAGGAGAACTACAAGATCACAGGAGAATAAAGAAAGAAGTGTGCAAACATCATGTTGCTTTGTCTCTTTGAGGATGATTTGTTGTTCATTTAGTGCCTGTTCTCATGTTATGTTGATAAATTGATGGAGAATACGGTCTGTATGTTGTGTTTTATTTTGAAATTGACTGGACCGCTCTGTGCATTTCCTTGTCTGACTTCCTGTCCGGGTCGATCTATTCTGTCCAGCTTGACGCGTTCTTGCAGCGAGCTCCGTCAAAAATAGACTCGCAGCGTATTTGAAACGGAGCAGAGCGGTGTGGCGCTGCTGGCACGCTCCGCAGACGGACCGCGCTTGCTGTGGAAACACAACACTTGACTGGAGTGGAGGCGTAGTGCGCGGCGCTGACGGACCGCGGCGTGCATGGACTATGTGGAAATTTTGGGTGAAGCCGGTGACGGAGGAGCATGAATGAATGAAACATCACAGAATCATTAAAGAGCACTCAGTCCACCTGCAGCAACATAAACATGGAGCCTGCTTCCTGGAGATTTGCTCATTAAATCAGAGACAGAGATAAACACGGGTCAAAGATCTATTGGATGCTCGTCTCTGTGACGTTTATAGAACGAGAGCACGCAAACAGCGCAGGGAGACGGGAATGGCACTTGGAAAGGTTACAACAATAATCATCGCTCACAGACGGACAGGTTTTACTGCCCTGATGCTCTCTCTCTCTCTCTCTCTCTCTCTCTCTCTCTCTCTCTCTCTCTCTCTCTCTCTCTCTCTCTCTCTCTCTCTCTCTCTCTCTCTCTCTCTCTCTCTCTCTCTCTCTCTCTCTCTCTCTCTCTCTCTCTCTCTCTCTCTCTCTCTCTCTCTCTCTCTCTGAAACAATAACTTATCCGTGTGTCACCGACCTTTTTACGAGCCGCAGAGCCTGTTTGACTCTCGCATACCGTCATACCTGCATGAAGTAAGAAAGTGTGATGAATGCCCAGGGCGGCACTTCTGCAGAAGCTCCTCGTGTTTATACTCAAAATATAGAGAATGCTACTGTGACCTTTGAAATGTGGGACGGAAAAACCTTCATCAGCACTGAGATCAACGTTTTCAAAGGACAAGAACTGAGGGCAGGAAAAAGCAAGTGGCAACCCATCATGGTTCTGGACCACGTCCATAAAAACTCAAATCAGGGCTGTCAGGGCTTTTTTGTGCCTCTAATGGAGAGATAGGACAGTGGATAGAGTTGGAAAACAGGGAGAGAGAGAGAGAGGGGAACGACAAGAAGGGAAGGGAGCCTGAGGTGGGATTCGAACCTGGGGCGCCTGCTTGGAGGACCATAGCCGCCATACATGGTGGCGCACTAACCACTGCGCCAACAGCACCCCACAATTGACAGTTAAGAGTTTTTAAAAACGCCATGTGGACACGGGGCCTATGGCAGCAGATGTTTCAGAGCTTCCTTCCCTTTTATTTTTTATGCAAATTTAGTGGCAGCGTTTTTTGCAGCTCATCAATGCCAGTTACGGCGTGCCAAGTTGTATGAATGGCGTTTGAATGGCAGGACATTTAGCCGTGTGTGCATTGTGTTCAGTCGGTCAGTAAACAACAGGTGGGTTTCCAGTGTCCAGAGTCCAGAGTCTGTGCGGCAGCAGCTTCCTCTCTCTGTGGAGTCAGACTTTAAAAGTGAGGGAAAGTTTCACAGTCCCGCAGCTCCTCTGAATATCTGAGTGGTTGTGTAATGGCAGCTGGAGGCAGAGTGACACAGCATGAAGAAGGGCAAGAAACTAAAGACTGCCAGATTCCTCTACAAGTGCTGCGACCACGAGCGAGGACTTACAGCTTTGTGGGAAAAAGGAAACATTCAAACATTTCTTAACAGATGATGTAATGCTGCACTGAGCTAAATATTGTGCTTTGAAAGCGGTTGGAGGGAAAAGACTTTTTTTTTTTCAGTTGCTTGGTAGTCTTGCAAACATGGAGGTTTCACTTCCTCCCGACTGAAAACACACGCTGCAGCTCAAAACCACAACTCAGTGACTCAGTGTGGTTTTTAAGACGTAGCTGCTTTAGAGACGAGTGCAAGACAACGATGTCACGATACCAGAATGTTTAACTTTGGTACAGTATTAATACCTGTTTTGTTACCATGGTAACTAAAATGTAAGTCTCAGGCTGTTTCTAATTACCAGTTATGATGGAGTCCCTCCTCTCCTAAGCGCCTGTCCTATGTTAAAGATGTATTTATTTTTAAGTTTCAGCACCTGGAGGAAACCTTTGCCATCCAGCTTGTGTGATCATTGCAGGTCACCTATCTGTGGATATGGTCACCTTTAGCAGGAACCAACCGACCATCACAGCCTGTGTGAAGGAACTTGAGCCCCAAAAGTCAATCCAACACATGAGGTCTTAAAATGAGGCCAAAATAGTTCGCTTATGAATCAGTTTTAACATCACAGTCCTAGTCCTGACTAAAAGCATCAGGTTGTAACAATCACATGAATAATGTTTGAACACTGATCGCAGGACCAGCTCACACAGGAGCTTATCCCTCGCTGACCAATCAGAAACAAGCAACAATTTAAGACTTACTGGTACCCATCGAGGTGCATGAGTCACTGAGCTGTCATGATGGGATGAGCTGTTCAATGATGAATAATGCAGAAACTCCACGGAGAAAACAGCAGATGTTTCCTCTGCTTGTTCAAAACGTGGACTACAAACATGAGGCATCACTCTGCCAGCTTCTAAAGCTGCTCAAACGGACAAATATCAAACATCATCACTGTGAGTAACATCTGTAGCATTCATCATGTAGAGTTCTTGCTCTCTTGGTCCTGCTGACTTTGTTGTTGCTGTTAAGTTTTAGTTTGGAAAATACACCACAAAGACCCATAAAACACCACAGACACATGCTGCCGTCTATAAACTGCTCGGTGTTTTTTTGGACCAGAGAAGGTAGGCGGTTTTAAGGCGACCCCCCACACAGCCGTTTTGGAAGCCCCTCGGTTTGCCAGATATGAGAGCAGTTATCAGGTCAACAGGTGTTGCAGTGATGGAAGCGGGCAAGAGAAGTGGTTCAGATAGAAGTGATTGTACCCGACCTAAAAAGCCTCTGCATGTTTCTAATAAGCTCCACGAGCAGAAACGTGCTCAAACTAGGATCAATATTGGAGATGCTTTTGAAAAATGGAGAGAGGTTAGAACACAGAAAGGTTTACAGACCCATGCAGAGCTGGATAAACACTGAAGCTTCAGAGTCCACCACATGGTGACCTGAGTGAGCATCCACTCTACAGAGGGGGGGGGAGACAGCTCTCTACAATGTTTATAATTTAGACTGCAGTACCCATTTTAAACACTAGGTGTCAGAGTTACATACTGCTCCTTTAAGTCTGACAAACATTGTAAGAGTTTTCTTCATTTTTAGGAAAAACATAAAAGCCCTGATTCACACAATATTTTTGAATTTTTGTACACTGATATCGGGAAGAGATGTGTAGGCACCAGCTGAACAGTTTCCTGGAGGGTTGATGATGATAATGAGTCAGAAATATAAAAGAAAAATGTGACATGGGGCATCTGCCTCCACCTAAACTGCACCGCTGACAGCTCATGAATCATCGAGCAGGATCGCTTCAACCAACCAGCCAGGCACCTACCCAACCCTGTACCCTGCCAAAGAAAATTCAACAAACACACACACACCCACCCCACCCTGAAACCTTCACACCACACACACACACACACACACACACACACACACACACACACACACACACACACACACACACAAACACACTATTTAGGGCAGCAGACTGAGGGAGAAAAATGTTTCCATCATGCACAGTGTCACTGCGATGAGTTAGCCCTCCGCTACGCTAACCATCAGCCAGGAAAAACTGACGAGAAAAACATGAAAACACAGACACGACTGAGAGCCAGAGAGGCTTTTACACAGAGAATACCCAAGATTAAAAACAGCCAAGAGAGTCTTTTTAAGGGGAATTCCAGTGTATCTCAACAAAACATGAAAAGGTACAAAAAGTTGTGCGATTCCATCAGTTACATTTCTACAGCCTGCAGCTGGGAAACAGGCTGTAATGGCATGAGATGTAGTCAAAGTCCGTCCTCTTTAAGTTGTTGTTTTTGCCCCTGACTAGGCTCAGATTGTTGTTCTAAGTGTCTGACAACATTACAGAAAGTTATCCCTGCAGAGATAGACCTCTCAGCAAGGGAAGGATGCTTTTATGCAGCCAGAAACAACAGTCAGAAGCGCTCTCTTCCACCGGCACCAAACTCCATTGAAACAAAAACAGCAGGATACTGAAGTTACTGGTCTACAGCCGCTTTCACTGGGAGCCCTTTTCAGACTACATTTCAGCAACAGCGCCATACATTAGCTAAGCTGTCATCCCGTCTTTGTACAATCACGTATGAGTCAGCGATAGCGTAATATTGGCGTCCTGGACATTCAGATTGAGGCCGGAAATGTCACAGGGGCGTAAATATCGCGGCTTGAAACGGCAGTCAGTGTTTGTGGTATGAGTTTACTGACAAACTGTACTGATTCTAGCCCTTCTTTTGATGTCCTGCATTTATATTCTATTCTATATATATTCTATTCTCTTTTACTGTATTGATGTGTATTAGTAATGTGAGTGTTTATTGCATGGCCTTGTGGAACAGTCTTTACATTTCACTGCACATCTGTATGAGCATGTGACAAATACAAATCTTGAATCTATATTTCTTGTGCTTTTTCTTTGATGATGAGGACATATATGGGTCTAAAATAAAGTCTAGAGTAAGTAGAGGAATAATCTGCAGCCGTGTCGAGGACAGAGCTGAGGTGTGTCCTGTAACATAAAACGAGCAGATATACTGATCGTTTCTCCACTCCACACGAGCAATGTGCCACAACACAACAAGTTTTCTTTTTCCCCGTTTACAACACGAGACACTCCTAATGCCCGTTACCATGGCAACAGCGGAGTCCAGCGTCAACCTCCAGACACGTTTCTGCTTTCACGTTCACCTCAGTTGACTTTGATCGAAACCAAAAGAAGAAGAAAAATAAAAGACCTCCAGATTATTCTGTGTTTTCAATCACCTTTGTGGGTTTTTTTTCTCTCTCTCTCTTTGTGTTCTTTTGTTTTTTTTTGTCCTCTCTGTTCTTTTTCCTCAGCTCTCTCTCTGACTTTTCACCTTTTATTTTGTTTGTTTACAACACTGTGGATTTCCACTGAACCCCCCCCCCCCCGGTCCGTTGTTCATCTGACCCAAGAAGCAGCAGCTGCAGCCTTCATCCTGCACACACCTCATGGCTGCTGGAACGCTCTACTCATCAGTTTTCTTAGGTTTGGTTTCTTTTTCTCTTTTAACACGTATGAAATACTTCAAACATGTAAAGGTCCAGTCAGTAAGATGTGTAGAGATAGAAATGATAAAGGTATCTTACTATCTGATCAGACATTAATGAAACATGCTGAACATGCAGCCAGTATGTCCTCCTTCTAACTTTAGATTCTGCTCCTGAATGCTCTGGATTTGTTTGGACCAGAGAAGTTAGGCGGTTTTAAGACACCCCCCCCCCCCCACACGGACGTTTTGGACGCCCCTCTGTTTGTCAGATATGAGAGCAGTTATCAGGTCAACAGGTGTTGCAGCGATGGAAGCGGTCAAGAGAAGTGGTTCAGATAGAAGTGATTGTACCCGACCTAAAAAGCCTCTGCATGTTTCTAATAAGCTCCACGAGCAGAAACGTGCTCAAACTAGGATCAATATTGGAGATGCTTTTGAAAAATGGAGAGAGGTTAGAACACAGAAAGGTTTACAGACCCATGCAGAGCTGGATAAACACTGAAGCTTCAGAGTCCACCACATGGTGACCTGAGTGAGCATCCACTCTAGAGAGGAGGGGGGGAGACAGCTCTCTACAATGTCCATTCATGAAAAGTAGAAATAGCTCTATGATAATCTTTGCAATAAATTTGAATATTGAACTTTAGTTTACCTCTTTAACGATTTTTAAAAAGTCCGCTCAGTCTTTAAATACGAGACTTTTCTTATGGGAACTGGTGCGCTGACTTGTTTTTCTGAAGATGAATCAGCAGACAGAAGAGTAAAAATGGAGAATTATGGAAAAAGAGAAATGGTTTCAAACTTTGTGCAGACATTATCTGAGGAAAGATTGATTTGTTTGAGCACTGATGTGACCAAAATATGGACTATGAATTCAAAACGGACTTACTGGAATTCCCCCACACCTGCTAACTTGTGCGCCACAAGAATACAAAAGTAAGTTGATCATCTGTAAAAATCAACTTAGTGCTGAAATGTTTAAGAGGTGTGGTTTTAATGTTGGCACACGCAGGCCACCGTCCTTTCGTGCCCACCTGTTGGCTCTGCACCTGTCTGCTCTACTTTAAAGACTTGTCATCCACCTCAGCAAAAAAAAAACATCTTTTGTCGTGTCACAGATCCACCCGTGGACACACCCTGCAGCGGAGGACAAAAGACACAAACATGTCCCTCCACTCTCTCCCGGCTCACCTTTCTCTCCCCGCAGGACTGGAAAGACTCGAGAGACCTGATCAGACTCGGGGCAAAAAACCCGACAACTGCATCAAAAACCTCGTCCTGAGTTTACAATCAGACAGACGAGCCCGCCTGGGGAGAAGGAAAAATGTGAATCTTTGAGGGATTATGTGTGTGTAGACAGACGAGTGAGAACCGGAGTGACAGGTTCCACATGACAGATTTAGATCTCTGAACGAGCTCAGGTGAAATAACCAGCTGTTTATTTACAGAGAAACTCTCAGCGTGGAGGTGCGAGACACAGAAAACACTCAGATTACTTTGAACATAAAAGTGAGATCCACAGAGCGCAGAGAAAAGGAAAAGCGCGCATCGTGATGATGAATAAAAAAAAAAGGAAAAAATCCAATTATCACTGACAATCAGATTTAAGATCTCCAGAGCAAAAAACGAGACACAGAGGCGGAAGTTTCCTGTGAAATCGACAGAAACGACCGGTGTGTGTGTGTGTGGAAGGAAACGCGGTTAGAGCGCGGTGAGGACGCGGTGAGAGCGCGGTGCGTCCTCGCCGCGTCGCGAACATATTTAATGGATTTACCTTTGATGTAGTTAGATTTGGTCTCATCCAGCAGACTGGACGCGGAGATCCCCATGGTGCTGCTGCCCGGAAAGGATCCACAGGTAGGTTTTAGTCCACAGGTCTCATCGATCTGAAGCAGCACAGGAGGAGGAGGGAGGAGGACACGCCCTCCTTCACCTCCTCCTCCTCTTCCTCCTCCTCTGTGTGTTACTCTGTGACGCTCACACAGAAAAAAAAACCTGCTCATCTTTCTTCCTCAACCTCAGTCAAAAGGGTTTCCTCATTAAATCCATTTTAAACTTTTATTTGAGTCCAATAAATCCGAAATTATATAAATATGCAACAAACATCCTCTGATGTTGTCGGATTGGATTAATGGACCTCTGAAAGGTGCAGAAAGTCTTGTAACAGGGGCGTCTCTAGAGTCTGTTGGGTCCTGATGTAAATATCCTCAGGGGGCCCGTCCAATCAGAGGTCATCACCGTGAAGTTACGCAAAATTTAATCAAAAAATGTTTCAAAATATACATGTGCAGACATTTAAAAACCAGAAGAATAGTAAATAAATAACTTGTTCACGTTCGAGTAATTTTATATTTAGGACAACCACATGTTGAAAGTAGCTTCAAATAGGGGGGCGCCGAAAAATAAACCGGATGTTTTAATGTTGTTTCGGGGTCTGACTTCCTGTCCTGCTCGATCTGCTCTGTGGTAAATTGATGCTCTGGATACAGGCTCGTTGAATAAAGTGACAACCACTCAGCGGAACATCTCGTGGATTTGAGCAGTTATTAGGAAAGTTTCCTGTCATTGCAAACTTTGTACATTCATGTTTAGCCCCCGCTGCGGTTCAAAGTGTGTTAGCCCCCTACTGGCCTGTGGCCCCGAGCAGGTGACAGCCTCATTTATTTTTGGGGATGGGGAGTTTGTTTTTAATGGATTCATTCCTCTCTTATAACCAGCCGTCTAATGACATTCTTAAAAATGTAACTACTTTACTATTTTTATCTTATTTTACTTCTTAATGCTCTTATCTTAACTCCTCTTATGTTTTAACTTGGTATTTTTTATCTTACTTACTTTGTCTATTTATGTTTTATATTTATATATACTTTTTATTTTTATTAATATTATCGTTTTTTTTAATATAATTTATTCACTTGTTTCTATTTCTTTTCCTGCTCTTACCTTCTTATTGCTGTTCTCTTTTTATTTGCTTTTATCTCTTTTAGTTTCTTACATCTTTTTAAATCTTTGGTTCCTCTTGGTCTCAGCTCGTGTTGTTGGGTTCTTGTGATGGTTCTTGTGATGGTTCTTGTGATGGTCGGGTTCTATATGTCTGTTGGGTATCGTGCACTTTGGGTTCTTTTCTGTTGAATTGTATTGAATTATTTTTAGTATTTAGTATTTGTTATGTTCTTGCTGTTGTTTATGTTCTTCTGTGTTTGGTTTAGTTTGTTCTTGTTTTTGCTGTTTGTCAAAGCACTTTGTAAACCTGTGTTTTTAAAGGTGCTATATAAATAATATTATTAGTATTATTAATTAAATCTAAAAGTCCCTGGAAGGACTCTAAACATATCTCCCGGGATACCAATTACTAGATAATTGAAGATTGCTAGGAAATAGACGATAAACTGAATATTCAAGATTAATAAAAGTGTGTCCTGGTTAGAGTAAAACAAACCGACTCCCTTGATAAAATCTGGAATATCAGGAGACAGTAAAAATACTGAATGGTTCTTCTGTGAATTGTTTGCTTTAGTCATTTTTTAAATTGTCTATTTTAATGTTTCTTTTCTTTCCTCTGTCATGATGCTTTAGATGTTTAGATGTGAAGCACTTTGAATTGCCTCGTTGTTGAAATGAATTAACTTGCCTTGCCATCATTAAAATCAAAAGATTGTATTGTTTGAAAACACGCGGCACCGAGAAGGATCAAACATTTTGACCTCCTATCTCTTTAAAACGCTGAATAAAGATGTACACAGTCTTCACATTTCACAGAGAAATCAAGCTTTGCAGAAAGACTTTATTCCTTTATTTTACAATTAATAGAAAACAGCGAGACAACGAAGCAGCTGGAAAAAGAAAATCTGAAATAAATAGAAGAGCGGAGGATCAAACGCTCGCTGCAGGACCAAAGAAAAGCAGAACATGAAGATCAGTGCAGTCAGAACTTTTCTTAATGTTTCACACAGACGGTAAAAAGTGGAGCCCAGTCGTCCTCACTCTCTCATATTGTCTTCTCCACGCTCGT
The DNA here is from genome assembly GCF_963930695.1 of Labrus bergylta. Lineage (NCBI taxonomy): Eukaryota > Metazoa > Chordata > Actinopteri > Labriformes > Labridae > Labrus > Labrus bergylta. Next base: position 2,816,551 of record NC_089200.1, read on the forward strand.
GCTGGTGTGCGCTGCGTTGGAGGACGTGGGGACACTGTACTTGGTGAGGACCGATTTGAACTGCTCCAGCGAGGCGTCGGTTCGAACCCCCGTCGGGTCGAAGTGAGTCCGACCTACCCTGAAGCCGGCCTCGGTCAGGTACTGAATAAACTTGTTCAACCTGCACAGAGAGTACAGGTAGGTTTGTCACTGGAACACACCGGAGACACAAAGAGGTCAGGGGTCAGAGGTCACTTACTTTGGCATGTTCATGCCTCTGATGCTGTGGCGGTGGATGCTGTAGTAGAAGGGCGGATGCTCCAGAGACGCATCAGACTTCAGCTTCTTCACCACGTTTCCAGACTCCTCCCCGCTCTTCCTCTTCCCTGCAGAGGAACCAATCAGAGGATTAGATCCGCACGGAAAACTAGACCTGATAGGATGAAGAAGCTCTGCTGAACATTTATCTGAAACTCTAGTAGAGATCCCAGAGTTAAAAAAAACAGAAGAGTTTAGTGGTTTTAAGAGGCAGATTAATTAATGTTAGCGCTCTGTAGTTAGCTCGTAGCTTCACATTTCATGTAAACTGACACAGAATGAGCGTGATCTAAAAACTCTTACTAACATCCAAATAATCAGTGAGTATGTTCTTCTTCTTCTCTCTAGTTCTTGACTAAAACAGCTTTTATACACAAGGGGAGGAGCCGGCCGTCCCGTCCATGTAAACACGGCTCTGACAACAACACAGCCAGCGGGACTCGAGCTTCTCCCTCATTGTAGACAGTCAGGACTCAGAGACACATTTACACAGGACAGACTTTATGATTTATTCATGTGGAACATGACACAAAGTCTTCCTTTAAACCAAATAAATCCATCATCAGTCATCAGGGTCATCATTAGAGCTCAGAAACTTGATGGCCGGAGTCACATTCTTCCTTTTAAAGGGGATTCAAAAATCCCTTCAATCGAGGCTTTTCACTGCAGAGCATCTTCATGGTTCAGTGCCTCAGAAGCTACTAGCTACACTGCCCTCTGGAGGGCGCTTGTAGAGCTGCAGCTCAGTGCTATAAGGAGCCGCTCTCTGTAGTCTTGTTACTCTGTGATTGGTCGGGGGGAGACTGACTGATGCAGAGCGCTGTGGGGACATTAAAGGGTCTTTGTCCCGCTCAGGTTTAATTAAAGCGTCTTCCTCTTTAACAAAAGGTGCTCTCTCTTTTCTGTCATGTTATCACATTTGGTCTTTTAACCCCCCGATACAATTTCTTGTAAAAAATGACCCTGGCTTTAAAAATAATCCTCAGTCAGAAACTTGGAAACAGCATCAAGTGTTTGTTACGACTGAATCTCAAACTCCACACTCGCTGACTCACAGACTTTTAGACGCGTTCCCCGCTAAGTGTGTGAGGGTTTAGTGCTGTCTCACTTTCAGGGCTTTCACACGTGCAGAAAACTCCAGTGTGTTAATGACAAAAAAATGTGACGTCATGATAGTGCGTCCCGTTACTCGAGCCCTCACACTGCGGAACCGGACGCCGTTAAAAGTCTGTGAGGGTTCAGTGCTCGGGATGCAGGATGGAGATCGGGATCTACCATCGGACTCACCGGACTGATCGGCAGGACCCGACTCCTCTCCGTTCGGTGGCGTCTTAATGACGACGCCGCACTCCGCTGCAGAGAGGAAACAGAGAGTCATCTGTAAACATGAGCGCCGTCAACGGATCACAGATGCAGGACGGCGGATTCCTTTACCCTGGTTGGTGAGAGCCGACGACTTGAGCACGGTGCACTCGGACTCACAGATCAGAGTCTTGACGAGCCCCTGGATGTCGTCCATGCTGTGCTGCACGGCTGCTGACAGCATCCTCCTCAGGAAGCCCGTGTTGAACAGGGGACCGCACCTGTCACACATTCACATGACGTGAACAAACACTAATGGAACGCCCAGCTGGTGAGCAAGAAAGTCTTCCTATAGCTGCACGCTACAAAGCTACCTTTTCAATATCGTTAACCATCACAGGAGAAAATGTGCAGAATGTCCCCACAAGGATAGAAAAATCCCTGAAGCATCTCCCTCCCTGCACTCTCTCTGTTTCTCCCCCCCATTCTGTGCAGGTAGCTGCGTACCAGCGAGGGTTAACCTACAGGTGTGTTAAGTGTGCATGTGTAGCTCGCTAATACTGCACACCTCTGCACAGTTCTCTGTTGGATTGTAAGTATCATTAAGGTTATTTCACGTCTGTCATTTCAGTTACAGATTATGGGTCGTAAACTTGCCGATGCAATGACGGTCAAACATTCAAAGATGGACGTACAGTAGACCACGAGCCGTCACACATTTGTTTGTTGCATGATCTCATCTTTTTTGTGGGCTTTTTGTGCCCTTAATGGAGAGATAGGACAGTGGATAGAGTCGTAAGTCAGGGAGAGAGAGAGAGAGTGTGGAATGACATGCGGGAAAGGAGCCACAGGTCGGATTCAAACCCGGGCCACCCACTAGGAGGCTAGCCTCCATACATGGGGCGTGCACACCAACCACTGCGCCACCAGTGCCCCCAGGAAAAACTGTTTCTATAGAATGGCCTAGTGGTTATGAAACGCCCCCTAAATGCAGAGGCTGAGAGTTTTTGTTTTTTTACCATAACGGTCCCAGCTGCACCGCTGTCCTTCCAGGCAGACTCCCGTGACAGTTACAGGGCAGCGTGTCTGCAAGAAAAACACACAAGACGTCGTGGTTACTTTTTCATTTTGTCTTCGACCTGTATGAACGGGAACACCTGCAGCCCGTTTCACCGCTGCCACAGGAGAAGTTCAAAAACATTTTCTACCTTTTATTCATTCACACCCTGAAATAAAATCAAACTACTGTTAAGGGTTAGAAACTCCTGATTAACACTTTCACACCTCAGCCTTACACAGGGACGAGAGCTTTCCTCCAGGTGTCATTTCTGTATTTTATTTTTTATTTCTGGATTTATTTCTGGGCTTTTATTTAAGAGATAGGACAGTGGATAGAGTCTCAGAGAGAGAGAGAGAGAGAGAGAAAGAAAGAGAGAGAGAGAGAGAGAGAAAGAGAAAGAGAGAGAGAGAGAGAGAGAGAGAGAGAGAGAGGGGAATGACATGCAGGAAAGGAGCCACAGGTCGGATTTGAACCTGGGCCGCACGCTTGGAGGACTACAGCCTCCATACATGGGGCGTACACTAACCACTGCACCACCAGCGCCCCAAAAATGTTTTTATTTTTAAAGCAGTTTCAGGATTTTGTTTAAAAACGTATTATTCTTTCTAAATCTTATTTTAATTATCTTTTTTCTCTTCGCACCTTTTCTTTGAATTTTTATTTATTTTTATTTTATTTCATGTTGTATGTGTTCTTGCGTGTTTAAAAAAATATATATAAAATGTGCCAGGATGAACAAAATTTGTGATGAAATATGACAACTTGTAATGAAGTAAAACAGCCTGCAATAAAGTCATAAAAAAAAAAAGAGACTGACCGTCCGTCATGTTTCCCAGTTTCAGGAAGACCCTCTCCTCACACCACTGACAGTGGACGAGTTTACGCAACTTCTTGGCCGACTCGTCCGCCTGCGTCGGCCCTCGGAGGACTCGGACCACCACCAGGACGAAATGCTCCAACGCCACCGCCAGCAGCACCTCGATGCCTTTGTTACAGCGAGCCGCCGCTCTGCAACACACACACACAGCACAGAGAGGCGGGGATGAAGTGATCGCAGCCTCCACATGAAAAACAGAACGGATGAAATCAAGAAGATTCAGACGGCTACCTGGCCACCGTGGCTACGACCATGCGTGCGGCGAGCTCTTTGTAGTACTCGGTGCGTACGATGTGGCAGCCGTAGTGCCGCAGGGTGACGTTTGGAGACTTGGAGTACAGGGAGCCCGTGTCGGTGGACGTCACAGAGATGATGCCCAGGTTCCGGACGTTTCTGAAGGCGGCGTCCAGGTAGTTCACCGCCGTCCCGTACGGATCCAAGTGACTGAAAGATTCAAGACGTAGAAGGTTATAAAATCACCGTTTTTTTTTAAATGTCGGTTCTTTTGTCCGCACCAGAGTTTGTTTGAGCGTTCACACAACCCCAAACCTGGAGGTGGTTTCAAACGGCTCAGGTGTGAATGCGCCCTGCGTGATTGACCCCCCCTCGTACTCACATGTAGTCGAAAGACCGCAGGTGCATGATGACGTTGGCGTCCATCTTGGCGACCTCCACCGTGGCGATGGGCGCCCCTTTGACCTCACCGGCAGCGCCATCGGGCCCCCCTCGAGGCGCTCGCGGGCTACCGTCCACCCGCATGTTGTTGAGCTCGCAGTTCTCCTTGATCATCTTGACGCACGTGTCGCTGATGTCGGTTATGGTGACTTTGACGGCGCTGCGGAGGTGCTTCGCCCACTGGAGGCCCATGATCCCTGAGAAACAGACAGGAGGTGTAAATCAGCACGAGAGGGGAGGTGTACATGGAAAGCTCTGGTGACTTCAGGCCGTATCGGTAGCTGGACCTCTAAAATCAAAAAACACTCCTTATAGATATAATGTTGAGAAACGACTTCTTGAGGAGAGCGTGAAGTCAGACTCCCTCTGGGTTTGTTGTTCTCGGCTCTGTGTTCACGCTGACGGGACGGCGCCACCTTCAGCGTCTTTATGTTTCACTCAGAAGCTCAGACATGTTTTTTTTTTTTTTTAAGATTTATTTTTTGGGCATTTTGTGCCTTTAAAGGAGAGATAGGACAGTGGAGAGAGAGAGAGAGAGAGAGAGAGAGAGAGAGAGAGAGAGAGAGAGAGAGAGAGAGGAATGACATGCGGGATTAGAACCCGGGTCACCCACTTGGAGGACCACAGTCTCCATAAATGGGGCGCACGCTCCAACCACTGTGCCACCAGCAGCCCAAACATGTTTTTTCTTTCTTCACTTGAGCCCCTCCCTCTCTGACTGATTACCCTGCCGCCACGCTGGGAAGAGAGAGACGGCCCCCGCCCACTCAGGGTCGCTGTTGCAAGGTGCATTAAAGCAGCAACAGACTTTACAAACTGAAGGAGAAGTGAAAAACAAACAGGTAACAACTGAATCAACTTTTTTTTTTTTTTTTTTTTAAAGTGAGCGTTTGTTTTGGTCTGAATCTGCTCTGTAGTCACACAGTTAAGTAAATTTTTTTGTTGTCGTGGATTTTCCCTTTAAGGTTACTCTTCAGCCATGGCGGCCGGCTGGAGTAATTCCAAAAGTGTTCAAAGTCTAATAACAAGAAACATGAATCTGTGGCACCAGTGGCCCAGCGTCTCTTGTGCGTCCTTTTGTCACCTGTGGCTCCGAAAGCATCGAGACACTCGAGCGGGTTTCTCTCCTCGGCCAGCACGGCCAGCGAACAAAACACCAGCTGCCTGAAATGTAAACACACCAACACACATTCAGCTTCAGGAGGATTTGGGTCATCCCATAAATCTGCACTTTTATCTTTTGCAGACCGTCTCTCACCTGTTGGGCCTCATCTTGCGGTTGAAGTAGGTGTCGCTCTTCTGCGGGGTGGTGTGGTTCGGGAGGAGCTGCACGTTGGTCCCAAGTTCTTTCATGATTTCAAACGCCTGACCGGACGGAGCTGCGGAAACGTTAAGCACATTCAATCACACACAAAACGACAATCTCAGCATCGCTCCTCTAATAAATGAGTTAACCTCTGGAAGGTGATGATGACAGATGAGGTAACCGCGCTCAGGCCCGGTTTGGCCTGGAGCCGTGTGAGCGCAGGCCAGAGGCGGACTGGGGAATTAGGGGTGCCAGACTTGCCGACTTGATGTCACATTCTTCATCAACATGGGTGGCAAAATGAGTTTTTTAATGTTAAATGCAGGGTTTGGTCATTTCCTCCAGATCCACTTTTTCAGATTTTGGTGGAAATTGTCTTTAGGTCCTGACAGACATTAATAACTCATAACTCATCAATAGAATCCATCATCTGTATCAGTTTGTAAGTCTGTAAAAACTTCCACCAATGTCTGCCACGAGGTACCAATCTGATGAACCAATCAGATGCCTCCCTGTCTCCCTGCTCGCTCTCTACCTCTTGTAGCTCACACTCAAAGAGCGTCACCGATGACTTTAGGAGTTTATACTGAGAGTTTACTGAATGAGATATGAGACGATGTAGTTTCTACACAATGACAGAGATGAGCTGAGGTCCGCTTCTGGAGCAAACGGCGCTCGTGCATGTAAGTGAGGGGGCGTGGCTTTAGAGGGAGCACAGAGGGGAGGGGTTGGGTGCAGACGGAGCACTAAGGGAATGCTACTTTCAAAATCATGCTAGTTTCTTTAAAATTACCAACCCTGCCTTTAAGAGACTTCTTTTATGTCACGTTTTGCACATCAACACTTTGCTCAAATATAACTCGTAACAGAGACATTCAGCACCTGAACGCAGCATAAGTTTAATAATTCTCCCTCAAAGGGTGGCGATATTAGAACCCTTCCTTGTTTTCTTTTTTTAGCCCGTCCCTTGCGAGTCCGCATACAGACACAAAGTGTGTAACCGAGTTGTCGGTGCTTTAATTACCCGGCTCCTCAATCTGTGCGTCTGAGCTCCCGGAGTAGCTGGCTTCAGTCTCTCCTTTGTTGACGTGTCGTTTCAGGTGGCTGACCATGTCGGTTTTCCGGGCGATAGTGACAGAACACACGACACAGTGGTAGTGAGCCACGTGTCTCCCCGAGGCCTGGAAGGAGGGAATATGGTTCAATAAGTGTGGCTGAAGCTAACTCACAGATTAGCGATGTGAAAGTTAAAATCCCACCGTTCAGACGGAGATGTCTCGAGGACTTACAGAGCGGCGAGTGTTGAACTGCTACTCCTCTAGAATTCATGTGTTTGTCCAAGATCTAAAATGTGCTTTTAGTGCGATCAAGATGTGAAGGCAAACCAGAGTCTGTGAACCCTGAACTGAGGGGGGACTCTGAGTTTTCAGTCTAAACAATTGAGGTCACTCAAACCCAAGAAAGAGGGGTCGGCTCCGAGTCAGTTACTACGGTAACCAAGTCTGTGAACCTAACCTGGTCAGGAGCAGATCCTATCCGTCTCCTCCCTCTTACTCTTGACTGATCAAACTCAAATCAGCTGCTTTGGAACCAGAGACTCAAGAGTTCCCCACCTGAGACTGAATCAACTCAGAGCTCAGAGGGTTTAGACTGAGAGTGTGTTGAACCTCTTCTCTGAAACTATTCTTTAAAATTGAGAATCTTTATCTGCGGACAGCTTTGCGTGTTTGATGTCTCACCTGATCTCCGCTGAGGCTGGGCTTCAGGTTTCTGCAGGGCAGGTGACATATACACATCCTCTGACCTGTAACAGGTGTAAAAAAATGTTGTGATATTATCAGTATTGGACAGACGTCCTGACATTCAGATGGATTAGATACTGTCACCTTGTGTTTAAAATGGGTACTGCAGTCCAAATTCTAAACATCATAGAGAGCTGTGTCTCCCCCTCCTCTCTAGAGTGGATGCTCACTCAGGTCACCATGTGGTGGACTCTGAAGCTTCAGTGTTTATCCAGCTCTGCATGGGTCTGTAAACCTTTCTGTGTTCTAACCTCTCTCCATTTTTCAAAAGCATCTCCAATATTGATCCTAGTTTGAGCACGTTTCTGCTCGTGGAGCTTATTAGAAACATGCAGAGGCTTTTTAGGTCGGGTACAATCACTTCTATCTGAACCACTTCTCTTGCCCGTCAGTGTTCATCGTTTGGTATGTAACGACTTGACTGTCTGACCTTCTTTTGGCGTGAACTGGAAGAGCGAAGGTGAGGCAGGACCCGATCGGCTGTCATCACATTCCTACCTTCAAACTCCACGTAGACTTTCCAGTGGAGGTTCTGCAGGTGTCGGCGGAGCTTGTGGCTGTAGCACGCTTTAAACTTCTCCTCGGGACACAGAGGGCACGACTTACGTCCCGCTGATGACAAAAACACAAAAACACAAAGCTTGTAAGTAACGCTTCACTTGTACATTTTCCCGCTGTCTGGGGCCCCGGTTGTTTTTGGGGTTGATCACCAACAGCTCCAGGTAACGGGTCAGACCGTCGCCGCTGCTGTACGTCAAGGAGGTTTTGTTAAAACTCTTCCTCAGCCTCGCTAAGTTCATCAATGCTGTTTGAAGTTTTGGAAGTTCTCAATCAAAAACGTCAAGAGTGGCGCTCTGGCTAACGGGTCTTTCAGATGGGATGCTGTAAGCTCTGCACACCGCCCTTAAACCCCTTCATGTCTATGTGTTGCTCAACTGAATATTAAAAAAAGAAAGTAGGTCTGTTTACAAACTCAAGAGAGAGGAGGAAAAGGATTTAATGAAGAACCAAACTCACCGCCGTTCAGGTCAACCAGCATCTCAAAGCCCTCCAGTTTAGTCTGGATGGAAATGTGTCGCTCTGCTTGGAGAAAAAGAGTTGACTTATGTTGTTAATGTGTCAGAGATAAGTTTCCTCTGAAGAGTCAGTGAATACACATGAAGCTGATACACAGAGGCAGCTCTCGGTTCATCACCTGGAGTCGTGGTTGAGGGTTTAGAATCGCTGTCTGAAGCAGCTTCATTCTTCGCCGTCTGATCTGCAGTTTGATCATCGACTGAGGGAGCATCTCCAGCAGCTCCACCTTCACAGAGAGAGAGAGAGAGAGAGAGAGAGAAGGACACGATAAAGGTATCTTACTACATCATCAGACATTAAGGAAACATGCTATGTTGAAGTGCTGGCTTCTCTGACAACAATGCAGCAGCCAGTATGTCCTCCTTCTAACTTTAGATTCTGCTCCTGAATGCTCTGGATTTGTTTGGACCAGAGAAGGCAGGCGGCGGTTTTAAGACCCCCCACACAGCCGTTTTGGACGCCCCTCAGTTTGCCAGATATGAGAGCAGTTATCAGGTCAACAGGTGTTGCAGTGATGGAAGCGGGCAAGAGAAGTGGTTCAGATAGAAGTGATTGTACCCGACCTAAAAAGCCTCTGCATGTTTCTAATAAGCTCCACGAGCAGAAACGTGCTCAAACTAGGATCAATATTGGAGATGCTTTTGAAAAATGGAGAGAGGTTAGAACACAGAAAGGTTTACAGACCCATGCAGAGCTGGATAAACACTGAAGCTTCAGAGTCCACCACATGGTGACCTGAGTGAGCATCCACTCTAGAGAGGGGGGGGGGGGGGAGACAGCTCTCTAATGTCAGACAGTGTCTGTCTGGGCCAGGACGCTCTAAAAGTGATTCTTATCTCAATGAGACTTTCCTCCTTTAAATAAAGAAATAGTAAATACATGTTTTGAGTGTAAGCCACATTTAGACAGTGGTTGTTTTCTTCAGGTCTGAAACTAAAACAACCTTCTCTTTGTGAATAAAATAAATAAACATGCAGTTGGGCTCTGCTGCGGTCCTGTAGTGCAGCTCCGCGATGAGACCGTGCAAACCGAAACTACAAGTACAAGTCAAATCTAACGGTGTGATAATATAACCAGTCTAAAGCTGTACTGTTGAATGTAACAGCTGACGACAGCACTTTAGCTTTCCTGTTAGCCCGCTGCAGCCATTAGGTAGCTGTTATTGTTGACTATTTAGGCCCTATGGCGGAGCTCCGTGGTGAGGCCCTCGTTTAGTTCAGCACTTACCAACTTAAATTCTGAGTGAATTCACTACACACCAGTGAAAATGATAAAAACTACGATTAACCCCCCTTTTAAAGACCTCAAATGTGGTGTTTCATCGGCTACGTGCTGGAGTTAACTCACGTTTAATATCGACGTCCTCCTGGTGTAGCTGAGCAGCGTCTGCCTCTTTCAGCTCCGCCATACTGTCTCTACAACAACATACGCAGGAAGAGTTCTGCCGTGCGTAGTTTACGTAAAATGCGTAGTGTACGTAAAATGCGTAGTGCTGAGACGTAAGTGGCTCCTGAATGAAGCAGCAAGCACATGAAAAGTGAGTAAGTGGCAGTTTCTACAGGACAACATGGGAAATTATAAGATATAAGATGTCAGATTAATTGTTTATGAATTGAAAAGAAACCTTTTATTTTGAAGCGGTGAAGTTCTCTTGTTCTACCGGTAGGTGGAAGCAAAGCGTCATAATGCAGGTAACAGCTGCAATAGTATCAACAAAGCCAAACACTGCATAGTTTTAATATCTATTACATACTATGACACACGACACCTTGACTATTTTCAGACACTAAATATATAAAGTCACAGGAGAGCCTATAAACTAATCTGTCAATTAGAAACAATAGTTGTGAGAAGTCATTTTTCAACCATTTTCAACCGGACCATTTAGGCTGAAGCCTTATTAGCTTATTACATCAAGCCCTTTACTTTTTTTGTCAGCTCCCTTTAAATGTATACAAAGCAGAAAAAAAAAGTAACAGAAACTAAGAATATGTTGTGCACTATAGGCCGAGCCAAAATCTCTTATCAGGCCTGCTCGTGGTACCTACGGTCTCTAAATGTACTACGGGAGGTAGAGCCTTCAGTTATCAGACCTGCTGGTGGTACCTACAGTCTCTAAATGTACTACGGGAGGTAGAGCCTTCAGTTATCAGACCTGCTCGTGGTACCTACAGTCTCTAAATGTACTACGGGAGGTAGAGCCTTCAGTTATCAGGCCTGCTCGTGGTACCTACAGTCTCTAAATGTACTACGGGAGGTAGAGCCTTCAGTTATCAGACCTGCTGGTGGTACCTACAGTCTCTAAATGTACTACGGGAGGTAGAGCCTTCAGTTATCAGGCCTGCTCGTGGTACCTACAGTCTCTAAATGTACTACGGGAGGTAGAGCCTTCAGTTATCAGGCCTGCTCGTGGTACCTACAGACTCTAAATGTACTACGGGAGGTAGAGCCTTCAGTTATCAGGCCTGCTCGTGGTACCTACAGACTCTAAATGTACTACGGGAGGTAGAGCCTTCAGTTATCAGGCTCCTCTCCTTTGTAATCATCTACCTAGACTACCAGGGGAACTGGCACCTTGAGCTCCTCTCTCTCTCTCTCTGTACATTCACATCATATCACTATCTGTAAATCTTAGTTACTAACCACATATTAACCTCACGTCTTGTAGGTTCCTCTTGTATATATAAATATAAATGTATATATATATATATATATAGAGAGAGAGAGAGAGAGAGAGAGAATAAAATGTATTTGTTCATTCATGTTCTATACATAGATCAGCAGCAGTCCATTGATGTATTAAATGCTATTTAATAATCCATCTAGAAATAATTTTACTTTTCTTTATTTTTTGTCTCAAAAACAAACATTCATATTTATAACTATTAAAAAACATATTTGGTATACGTTGTTGTGTTTCTCTTCATTAATTCTTCATCATGCTGTCATATCTGTTTTTATTTATTTATTATAGTTTAATTGTTTTTTATGGCTTTTCCACTGCTCCTGATACCTCATGTTTGAAGATTAAAGTCTATGTAGATTAAAGCTCCAAAAAGAGGAAACAAACTTAACCACCAATTTATATGAGGTCATACATTTGTTTTTTCGTTTCAGACAGATATGAGGCTTCAGGTTTCCATTCCTTGAAAACGAAACTCATGGCGCGGGAACGAGGAGGGAAAGGCGCGTGTCCGCGTCGCTGTATTCGCGCGAACTCGTTCGCTCTTCCTCACACACGTCAGAGTCACATTTTTCCCCAAATATCCGTCATGCTTCACCCATTTCCTTTGAAGGTTCATGACACTGAGGTTCTTCTACAGCTGTTTGACTTCGCTTCCATTCTGCTGAAGGGCGAAGTGCTTCAGCGAAGTCGCGTCTGTTCGCTCCTCTGCACACTGCGCGACCACGAGAACGCCCCGCCTCCTAACATCTGCGTAGACTATATATGCGTGCTCGTGAATGTCCTGTTATTTTGTTTCTGCAAACTCAAAGCTGCAGCATCAGCAGGAATCCGCCAAACTGAAAAAACTCATAAAGACTACGGAGAGAACTACAGCTGAAAAATGAGGTGAGGTTTTGATTCTGCATTGTTTACCATGGTAGGAGATCATTATGATGGTTTTGGGTTTTAGGAAGTCATGCATCATTGATGTTTTTTTTGTGTCACAAAGCCACAAAAATTTATATTTTGGATCCTTAAAGTCCATGAAGATGTTTTCAAATTCTCCATTATTTCCTTTTTTTAAACTACTCAGATGTTTTTAATAAGTAGAAGCAGCAATTATTCATGACTCACCATGTATTTGTTGACTTATTAGTGGGAATGCTGTAATACAACCTTCCCACTATTGTTATTCAAATCTTTATTATTATTATTATACTTCCTTGTTTTTTTTCGCTGTGCTTCTACTTCAACCGTTTGTGCTACTTTCACCATTCAACTATCATACTATTCAGCTTCTTCATGACATGATGGCTATGACTTCACTTTTCAACTACTTTTACTTTTTAAGTTATTTCACTTTTTCCACAAAATTAAAAAAAAAAAAAATTCCCATTCAAATGAATGAGAAACTGTTTCACTTTTCCACTTTATTCTCAGCCTTATAACTTTGGCTCCGTTCCGCCTAGAGACTTCATTTTTGCTTTAAAACGTTTACATACTTTTCCACTATTTAAACTACTTTCACACACTCATCTTGCTATATTTTATACTTTTCAAACTGTACCTTCAACTGTTTTGTGATGTTTTTAACTACTTTCACATGTTTTGAATGGGTGTGTGTGTGGTGGAATGTTCGGGGCTAGAGTGAGTGACATCATCACTAGAGTGGGACAGAGTTCTGAGATAGTTTCAAAATCTCCCGAACAAATTGCTCTACTGACCACAATGTTCACCCCACACATATAAAATGACCCTAAAAATGTAGGAAAACTTGTCCTCTCTCACACATTGAGTTTTCAGGACAAACGGAGCAAAATGTGACATGATGTGAAATAGTTATTTTAATAATACTTTGTGGAAGACATGATAATTTATAAAATTGAAGTAATTTCACTGTGAGCTTCAAAGCAGCAGGTGGTCCAGATAACTCGCCATCTGGGGTAATGGTAAACTTCAGCCAAACTTCACTGACCAAACCTCTTGGGACTAACTTACCCCCCCAATATAATGGTCGGGGAAACACTGCTCAATAGGGAGACGTTTTCCCCTTTTTCTCATTGTCTGACTACATTCAAGCAGTCTTTATGCAGTATCTTCTACTTGTTCTACCACTACTACTTTTTCTTCATCTTCTACTAATACTTCTCCTTCTACTACTCCTTTTACTCCTTTTACTTCTTGTTCTTCTGATTGTACTACTTTTTCTTCTACTACTCTACTTTTACCATTTCCTCTTCTTCTACATCTTCTACTTTTTCTTCATCTTCTAATCCTTCAGCTGTTTCTGCTGATTCTTCTTCATTCAGCAGTGTTTTGCCAAGTGGGACAAACTTGTCTCATCACTACGAGAGGCACAAAACAGCTACAGGCCACGAACACCTGATTAAACATCAGCCAACATTAGTCCAGTCATTCTGGCATTGCATCACGTATGATGCAGTCGTGCTGCAAACAGTCTGGATGAGTACACAGAGGCTGTGACATCATACATTGGCTTCTGCCAGGACTTGTGTGTTTAAATTTATTTTATTTACATGCACTCTGAGAGTAGATTAATATACACTAAGATTTTTTTCTCATTGTTGACTGCACAGCTCCTACATTGCACCTTTTGTACATTTTGTGTTTTTTTTTTACATTTTTTTAATTTTTAAATTCTACTTGTCCCTGTGAAGGACACTGACATTTTAAGCTTGTGCCACCAATTGGTGCCCGAGTTGTCCAGCAGACTCTGGCACAGCTTTACACCCCATCCATCATGCTGACCAAGAAGTGTGTGGTAGAACTGTGCCTGCAGAAAATCAGCAGAAAGAGAAAACCCTCCGAACCTTGGGACGAGAGCAAATAAAAGAGACTTTCAGAAACTGTTGAGTTGCTAAGTCACCCAGTTTATTACATGCAGCATGGAGAGAAGTTCAGCTATGCGTACAGGATACACAAAGTAAGTTCTCTGCCCGCTCTTGGGGCGTACAATCTTTTATAGTGTGATCGAAACTTACAGAGGAGGATCAAAGAAAAAGGTGCAGCTTTATCTGTGTCAGCACCTTGTGGTCAGTGTATAAATATGTGAATGTAGCAGTAACTTGTCCTTGAGAGTTTTAAAAAAATAGTCCTTATAAGGAGCTGTTGTTGAGTCTGTGTACGTGAGATAAAACTCCTGTGGTGAGGTGAGTATCGTGCAAGGTTCGTGTGTTGCAGTGGTCATATAAGGACACGGTGCATGTATACGTGATATGTGTAATGCTATGTGTAATGCATTGGATCAGTTAATGAGCAAACATAAAAGTATAAAGAATATAAGATTCCACAAGTGTATTTTTCACAAACCGATAAAAGGTCAAAGGTCCCCTTAGGTGGGTCCGGCCCACAGCAGAACAGATTCATGTGTTGGTTTGAAGCAGACTCTTGCAGTGACTCTTTTGTTGGCGTTCGTTATGTTTCCTCTGATAATATGTGATGCACACATCGCTGCAGGAGTCATACGTGTCAACAGAGCCCCCCCATCACTGCGTTATACCTTTTGTAAATCCTTTGTATAAATCCATAAGTCCGACCCTGAAGGATCTGAGTCATCTGTGTTTCATGAAGAAGAAGCTGATGATGTTATCTTATTTTCCCATTCTACAGAAAGATCAAATGAACATTGGTGATCTGATCTAAGCCTATCATACTTCAGGGTCCGTTGTATTAACTTAATGACGATATGTTTTGATGTTTTTTTATTCTCTAGTGCCTCTAAAAGTCAAAGAAATTTTGAGTCCAAGCTGAAGGATCTGCAGTGTCACTTCACCTGGGCTCTCGACCCCGAGAAGTCCCGACTTCTACGTTTAAAGGACAAGCTTGAGGACATCGGCACCGAGAAGGGAAATCGATGGCTGGGCCACATTTACAACCTGCGGGGGTTTATTGAGCATAAGCTGGGGTTAAATGAAGAGGCTAAGAGTTTGTTTCAGAAGGCTACGGAGGCACTCAATGAGCTGAGAAAGGCAGATGAGGGTCCTTGGTTAGTGGTGAACTACGGGAACCTGGCCTGGCTGCACCACCACCTGGGAGATCAAGCGGAGAGTCAGGCTTACTTGTCAAAGGTTGATGCCCTGATGGAAAAATACCCATCTCCATCCCAGGGCGAGCTCCATCCAGAGATCTGCGCTGAAAGGGCCTGGACGCTGATCAAATTTGGTAAAAAGGTACAGCCGCAAGCTGCAGATCTCTTCAAGAAAGCCATCAGGATGCAGCCGGACAGGGTGGAGTGGAACGCCAGCTATGTCTTAGGTTTAGCGCGTGCCAGTAAGCACAGCGAAAGCGGGGTAGACGCTAGCTCCCTGAAGAAAATGGAATGCGCAAAGAATCAGAATCCAAATAACTTGTACCTCGCTGCTGTCTACCTTACACAACTTGCCAAGAAAGGACAAAAAGTTGAGGATGAAGCACAGAAGTTGGCAAGTCAGATCTTGAGAAATCCCGTCAGTAGCTACAGCGGTATAAAGCCATTACTGAGACTTTACACAAAGTACATATCTGTAGATGAGGCCATTGATTTGGCAGAGGATGCTCTGAAAAAACATCCAGATGAGCGTTATCTTACGAGGTGTGTTGCGCTCTGCTACAAGTGGAAGATCTTGTTTTTCAGAGAGAGTCGCCCAAGGCCAGGCATGACAGAGAGGGCAATCAGTCTCCATAGAGAGGTTATTTCTCTTTACCCTAACTCTTCATTCGTCAAGAAAATTGATCTTGCAAGTGTGTACGCAAAGTCAGACAAGGCTAAATCCGAGGCGATATTCCAGAAACTGCTCCGAAGGGATTTGGAGCCTGCAGACAAACAGGTGCTTTACAACCGATTTGCAAAGCACTTATACTGTGATAAACAGGATCACCAAGGGGCAATGCAGTTCCACATGAGGGCTGCTTCGATAACAGTCGAGTCCTTCTTCCGTGACGACAGCATCGAAGCTCTGAGGAGAACAAAAGACACAACAAAGTGGAACCGAAGGAGCAAAGAAATAGAAGAGTTTCTGGCTAAGCTGAAACTGTAGTGTCCTCCAGAAAAATGGAGGTAGTGTATCACCTACAAAAAGATCAGGAGCACTTGCAAAGATTTTTTTTGTTACGTTTACAAATCGAGCAATGTTTGACAAATTCATACCGACATGTAACATGACTCCCTGCTGGCTGTGTTGTTGTTGGCGCCGTGTAAACATGGACGGGACAGCCTTGAATGTCATTTAAGACTTTTTAGATCACGGTCATTCCGTGTCAATTAACATGAAATGTGAAGCTACGAGCTAACTAAAGAGCGCTAACATTAGCATGCTAACACAACGATGAAGGACAGGTGATTGCAGTTTGAGTAAAGGACAGTTTTGTCTGCCGCTTATGCTTAATGGTGTTTAATTACAGTGCGATCCATTTTATAACTCAGTCGTGGGAATGCAAGTGGAGGGGGGTTGAAGGTGTGTTGCTGGAGGAGAGCGGAGGCTTCAGTATGGAGGAGGTGTGGTCTAACAGCAGTTTGTTTTGGTTTCACGCTGGAGCTCAAGGGCGACATCTACTGGATCAAAAAGTCACACATCTTTCTTTCTTAACGTTATGTCCTCAGAATGAAACGCTGGTTAGCATTTTAGCAGTTAGCTACAGGCGCTCAGTAGTTTTTGTATCGCTCCATTGGGACACTTTTTTCTGACCTCCTCCGTCTGAATGTTTCACAAAAGACGATTCCCGGATGTGAAAGTGAAACATGTAAATAAATTATTAACATGATGTATCCTTAAAACCTGTGTTTATGTATTTTTAAATATTCAAGAATAAGCTACTTTGATTTGATTAAACTTTAAACAAATTCATGTTAAATTTTAAACATATCCACGTAAATCTGCACTGTGAGTTTGTTTTATGCATTTCCATGAGTTGATAGAGTTTTGACCCAAATGGATTTCATGTGGTTTGTGTTCCTGATTGTTTTTCCGTCGTCTAATTCTTGACTTTGCTGATAAAAAAAGCTCTCTGAATTTCCTCTGAAGTGATGAACATTTGCTTTATAGATAACCCTGTGTTGCTTGGTTTTGCAAAAAGAAGTGAATTTGATGAATATTATTTTTGGATGAAGGTGATTGTGTTCATGCATTGGTCAAATAAACATGTTCACTAATAAAACTTTGAATGTTTGTCTTTGGATGTTACAGTTCTTACAAGAGTGTTGATGTTACATTAAAGGCACAGTGTGTAAGTTCCACCACCAGGGGGCTCTCCAGAAAAATAATAACAAAAGATGACTTCAAGACTGGAGAGGAATCATGGGAGTGATAATCTCTGTTTCAGCCCTGCTCAGAACAGGCTGTTTCTGTGTCTGTACCTTTAAATATGTAAATGAGCTGTGTCTGACCACCCCCCTTCTCTGGAAGGGCTTTGGTGTACTCGGGCTTTTTCGCTCCCTGTCTTATTGTTTACGGTGAGAAGGCAGACTTAGAGGGCAGAACAAACACCTAGCTGTGGGGGTGTCACCCACCTGGGGGGAGGGGCTACTGCCCTTTGTGATGTCATGAAGGGAAAATCTCCAAACGGCTTGTTTGAGCACACATTTTCTGAAAAGTGGAGCAGGCAAAAGACGGAGAGGATGGACTTTTCTCATCATTGGGGGGTTTGTAGACAGAGTAGAACTGACCAAACTCAAAGACTACGGATTTTCCAGAACGTGTGACCTTTAAAATATTAAACTTAATGTAACAAGATTTCTGTCCGTTTTCTCATGAACCTGAGCGTTTTTTTCAGTTTAATCATCGCAGCCAAACAACGCAGAGGATAACCTTTGATGAGTCTGTGTTTTGTTTAACAGAAGTATTTGGCTGTAGGTTTCTGTTTCTGTTCCTTGGAAAGGTAAAGTCCTGATTAGTGAATAATGACACCCAGACAGGCGGACGCTTGCAGCACACCTTGTGCAAACACCACACGGGGCCAAAAGAGATAAAAGAATGCCAACGAGGTTTTTATTCTTACAGGAAATATTCTCCCAAATTAAGAGGCTGGAATTGAATATCAATCAGAGATAAAACATTAAAACATTAAACATGTTTCATTAAACATAAAAACACATTGAAGTAAACATGAAAATATAAAATCATTCTTGACATCCTTCAGTCGGCCTTCAGGACGAACACCACGTCGTCCTCGCTGGATTTGAGGCGGACCCGCTGCAGGACTCCGAGGCGGACCCGCTGCAGGACTCCGAGGCGGCTCGGCTCCAGCAGGAGGATCCTGCAGGCTCCCAGACGCTGACACACCGCCAGGCCCTCCGACACACTGATGGGCTGGAGACCCTCCACCCGACACAGAGCCTGGTGCTGCACAAACACCTGACAGACGAAACACAGGGAGAACTCAGCAGGATATAATCAGGAGAATTCACCTGGAGCCAGTGGGAGGGGGTGGTGACGTTTATTCCCTGTGATCGCTGCACGACCATAGACTGTCTGCACGCCACCTCTACCATCTCCGTGCTCTAATGAACCTGCTGCTGCATGTTTCCTGTTCTCCAGTATGTTCTTCTCCACTCTTTAGTTCACATTGAGATTCTGTTATAATATCTCCGTAATTTGCAGATTTCTTCAGCCAGCAGCTGTGAGAGCTGCACGGCCTGTTTCAGGAAGTGAAGGGTGATAATCTGCTTTTTCTAGGTATTTTTCTACACTTGTGTGCGTTTGTTTTTTTTACCTGCTGGAAGGTGGCCTCCTCCAATCCCAGCCGCCGAAACTCGGCGATGATCGCTCTGAGGAGGAGCTGCTCCTACACGGACGCACACCTGCAAACAGAAAGAATCGGTCACTTCACCTGCTGCGTCCTCCACAAATCAATCCCTGCGTCTTCAACATGCCCAGGATGAAGGCTCACTTGATGGCATTGATGTAGGCGGAGGAAAACATCTCATTCAGCGCCTCCATCACATGACTTTGACCATGTGTCACAGAATAATCACATTTTGGATTATGTTAGAAGTCTACATGTTTTTAAATGAATGCATTGCTGTATAAAAAAAGTACCTGATGAACCCTAAAATAGATTTAAAGACACAAAAGAGCACACAATACTAAATCATTAATTTAAAGTGGTGCATAAAAGCCTACAATTGTACATGGGTCAATGACGTGACGCTCATTTTTTTGTGTCCATATGGTTTAGTTAACTTTTAAAGGCTTAAAATCTAAAAATACATGCACAAATGACATGCTTTCATCCTTTGTTTTGAGGACCTAGTCTAAAATTTATATTTATTATACATTTTTAGAGAGTATTTGGGGTATTTAGGCCAAAATGTCTAAGTGGTGTAACCGTTGAAACTTTGTACCAAAGAATTAAACTTGCTTTAAAAAGGTTACATTTTCATATAACACCCTATGAACTAGCCTGGCATAATCTTACAATAGAACTGTTCAATAGTAAATTAAAGTAGTGGAACATCATTGTTCTTATTATTATAATTATTTTAGGGAAATCGTGTCACCCAGTGAAGTACCAAATTGTCAACATGGTGTAACCACCATTGAAGGAGCCATTTTGTTAATATATTCATCATATCATGTGACAAGAAGTGATATCACAAAGAAGAACCCCTGATGGTCCTAACTGCTGCAGGCCAAGTTTAGCAACTCTTTAAAACACGAGATAACTGGACATTTTAAGGGCGTGGTCAGGTATGTCAAATGGTATGACCTCAGAAAAACATTAACAATTTATGATAATTATAAAAATTTGGATTCACTTCGAAAATTAGATTTGAAATGTTCACACCAGGAAATGTGCTTACATAGGTCTCAATGATAATGCCTGTCAAATTTGATTTGAAGTGGAAATGTCAAATGGTGTAACCGGTTACACTATTTGACATTTATGACAAGCCTTTCTGTTAGAGGACACTTTTGTCAAATATCAGTATTTTTTTTATGTTGATTAAGTGGTTATCCATCCACAACCTTATTATCAAGGGTCTAGGACAAAATACCCTGGCATTTTGTAAATGTTTAGCTTCAAATTGCATATTTGTGTTCCATTTACTTACATTTATAAAGGTGCACTATGTAGTTTTGGTAGAGAAGTGTGAAAATTGGAGATATTTACAGATTATGTGGTATATGTCTATAATAACTCTAAACACAAACTGTCTTCAGATGAAAATGTGGTCCCTGTAACACTGTTTGAAGATAAAATGCTACTGGAGAAGTTATGGTGGTGGGCCCGCAACAGTGAAAGCGTAACTCTCCTGGTAACTTTAGTAACTTTATATCTCCAAACAGTGTTCCAGGGACCCATTTTATACTTTGAATAAAGTTTGTGTATTCAGTTCAGAAAATATATCAAAGAATTGTTTCACTTCTCCAACTTTCAAATTTCACCACCAAATCTACATAGTGCACCTTTAAACATGTATGATCTAATATATGTATGTATCCTGTAATATTGGCACCAGTAGTTGCATTTTAGATGTGTCGGCTATCAGGGGCCATGTGGGAGTATCAGCGTGTCACTACCTGGAGCTTGCTTGCCAAAGTCTGGTACTATAGAAGGTGGCAATGCTGTTTGTGCTGTGATGGCCATGATGTAAAGAAGGAGAGATGTAAAGTGTTGCCTGTGGGTATGTTATCCTTTGATTAGGGCACAAGTACCTTGAGTTTATTCCAAATACTGAAGAAATGAATTCCCCCTGAAGATTTTGGTCAGATGTTGTAATTTACTTAAGATATGAATTAATTAAGGATGCACCGATCCTGACTAAGACAGCCAGATCAGGTATCAGTAAGAATTTGCCGATCTATGAGACCCATCCAAAAGGCAGATCTATTCACTTCAGTTTTATACTATTCTGTGTTTAAGACAAATGTGCTACATTACTGTCATCAGCGTACTGGTATTCTGTGCACTTTGGAAGGTGGAGCAAACATTAAATGGGGGAAGCTAACAACAATTTCTTCAAGAAACAATGGCCTTTGACTGTAGAAGCAGTATGGTCAGTTGGTGTAACTGGTTTGCGTCAATTGGTGTAACCAGTATTTCTTGTAAAAATTATAATAAAATACAGGAAAATTAAAGTTGAATAAAAGTAGTCCTCTATTGCAGTGAAAGAACATGTTTTTTTAACAATTTTCACATAATTTGCCAAAAATTAATTAGAAAAACAGAGGTGGTTTCAGCTTTGTGTCCCGCTCAGTATTGAAAAAGGGCATAACTTATAAATTTAGGGATAATCCTAATAAAATCTATTTTCTTGTGCTATTTTAAAATGAAGTAATTACAATCATGAGTACACTTACATATACTTTAGATGTATGAAATATTCAATATTCTTAATTTTTCAGTGGTTACACCACTTGACATTTTTAGGTCCATTTAGTCTTACCTTTTGAAAAAAAAGGTTTAAATGTCATTTAAAAAAACACAAAACCAACATGAATACAAATCTCACATTTTAATGAACCTGATGCATGCTTTCAAATTGTGTTTTTAAAAGATTTTTGAATTGGTCATCTGAACAACCCTTATTTGTCACTGACCCACATACAAATTTATCAGAATGTATTTCTGGTGTTAAAAATGTTCTGGGGAGATGTCCAGCAACAATGACAATTTTAAATAGACTAAACTTATAAGCACAGTATTTGTGCAATTAAAAACATTATACAGGGAAATACGTTCGGTTAAACTGGTTGGTAACTTGCAAAATCCTTCTTTAAGATCAGTATGGGAAAAAAATCTAAAATTGTGATTGTGATATGATATTTTTTCCATATCGCCCACCACTAATACATTTTTATGGGATTTACCTCCACGTATTCTGTTCCTCACGAAGCACTGTTTTTTCTTTTGCGGGGTGACATAAGCCAACAGCTTTATGAAGACCACATACATTTGTTTAGTAATGTTCTTTACCCAAATTATTTCCTGAAAAATGTCTTTGACTGGATAAGGGGGTACTTGGCTGAAAAAAAATCTGAAAGGGGGTACACAAGCCAAAAAGTTTGAGAACCCCTGGCTTAGACTACCAGGGGAACTGGCACCTTGAGCTCCTCTCTCTCTCTCTCTCTCTGTGCATATCAATATGTGTAAATCTTAGTTACTAACCACATATTAACCTTGGAGCTCCTGAGTTCATAGATCAGCAGCAGTCCATTGATGTATTAAATGCTATTTAATAATCCATCTAGAAATAATTTTACTTTTCTTTATTTTTTGTCTCAAAAACAAACATTCATATTTATAACTATTAAAAAACATATTTGGTATACGTTGTTGTGTTTCTCTTCATTAATTCTTCATCATGCTGTCATATCTGTTTTTATTTATTTATTATAGTTTAACTGTTTTTATGGCTTTTCCACTGCTCCTGATACCTCATGTTTGAAGATTATAGTCCATGTAGATTAAAGCTCCAGAAAGAGGAAACAAATTTAACCACCAATTTATATGAGGTCATACATTTGTTTTCGTTTCAGACAGATCTGAGCCACTGTATCCGAATTGCCAAGTACCTACTCAATCTGTCAGTAGGCAGTACCTACTATCCGTGCTGTATTCTGTTTAGTACCTACTATTCAGTAGGCAGATATTTGTTCCTACGTCTTCTGATTCATTCAGTAAGGAAGTGGCGTCATTTACGTTACCCAAACCGGCCGCATTCACCCGTTTTTTAAAATTTTTTTTTAGCTTTATTCAAGGAGAGTAATGCGCATACAGTCAGGTAAACAAAACAATATCACAATGTAAATCAAGTAAGAGGCAGATTAAACAACTACATAACATACAGTAGCCTACATAAAGAAAAGTACAAATTTTAAAGTTCTGCACTTTATTGTGTTCAAAGTCCTTCTACTGCTTGGAGATATCATGAAGTGATCTGAGAAAGGCCTGGCACGATCTCACTTCATCTTTCTGCACCACAAAGAGTCAAAGTGCAGAGATAAGTAACCTGCTGTCATCGTAGTATGTGACTGATTAAAGGGCCGTCATGTGAAAACGAAGTCACTCCGCTGTTCATCTCCTTACACTGGCTCCCAGTTACTGCTCCCATTAAATTTAAAACTCTGCTGCTCGCTTACAAAACAACAACAGAAACGTCTCCTCCTTACTTTAACTCTCTGATCCAGGTCTACACTCCCCCCCACTACGCTCTGCCAATGAAAGGCGTCTGATCCAACCTTCACAACAGGGTCCTAAGACGCTGACTAGACTCTTCTCCTCTGTCGCCCCCCGGTGGTGGAACCAACTACCAAAGTCCATGTGATCTGCAGAGTCCCTCTGCACCTTTAAGAAAAAGCTAAAGACCCAGCTCTTTCATGAATACCTACTAACTTAATGATGATGGTCTCCATATTATTGATGATGATGATGGTAATGACGATGGTTTTTGTTTGATAACGACGACTTATAAGATGGTTTCTATACTGATTAGAGCTCTCAAGAACTGCCCTCAATGTTGTGCTTTGCCTCTGGTCACTTCCTGTCAGCACCTGTGTGTCCAATCAGACTCAAAGCTGATCGTTTGCTCTTACTGACATTGTTCCCTTTTTTCTAGATCCTTGCTTGTGTTGTACTTGTGTGTCTGCTAAGTGAATTGTAGAATT
This sequence comes from Labrus bergylta, assembly GCF_963930695.1. Lineage (NCBI taxonomy): Eukaryota > Metazoa > Chordata > Actinopteri > Labriformes > Labridae > Labrus > Labrus bergylta. The sequence continues at coordinate 2,840,217 of NC_089200.1, forward strand.
GTAGAATTGGGGGCAAAGAGAGGGGTCGGCATCCCAGCCATTTCGCACTCGGCTGCAAAACCGCCCCAATGCCTGCTGGAGTGTGAGGAAGCCGACAAAATCACATCATCTGCAAAAAAAGCACGGATGAGATTTTGAGGCCCCTGAAACTGGAAACCCTCCTCCCCCTTCCTGCAATTGGTGACAAGGGGTAACCCTAACAAGCACAGGGAATGCGTCTGACATGAGGATGCGGACACAACTCCCACTTTGGTCATGCAGGGACCGGATGGCTTGTAAACGTTTTCCTACATTTAGGGTTCTCTTCAATTATTCCACAGCTGAGCTGAACTCTTGATATGTAAACAAAGGGCTCTTTTGTTTTCCTGCACGCACAATGTTAATGTCATGTTTCTTACAGAAGGGCGATCCTTATTTTTGCAAATGATAAAACCAGTCTTGAAGAAACCATCAGGAAGTCGTCGGTCATCGATTGGACCAGGTTCCTCTGTCTTAATGAGAGCAAATGAGCCCTTTTATTCTTTGACATTATACGTTTTCTGAATATTTAAAAGAAACACAGAACCAAGCACCTTCAACAACATTTTTCAGTTTCTGTGTCTCATGAATGTAATCAATATCTTCACGACTCTGTCCAAGGATTTGATCAAGGCTACACGGAAATATTTAAATCAGTGGCGTCAGAAAAAGAAGCCCCGGGCCGTGAGCAGCACGTGTGTCGATTGATGTTCCTGCAGGATGTTTCCAGCCTTCCTGATATAGACAGGTGAGAGTCTATTCATGCAGCGATTCCTTTACAAAATCATTATTTACATTTAATCAGTCCTAGGCTACCGGAGGATCGGGGGGGTGTTGTCTCTCTTCGTTTTAATCCCGACCCGATAAATTTGGTAGTTTGAGGTTTTTGAGGACCATATCTTAAATTTTATGGGGGGGGTCATTGCATTTAAAGAGACACACACACCAAAACAGACCGTTCTGAGAGAGCTGGTTTATACAGGGTCACAAACCTACTCTGGTGCTTGATTCGTTCATTGTTGCTAGGTTGAGAGAAATGTTACTTCTGCTTCCCTCCGTAGTGACTGTAAGGTTGGATGCGTAACATTTTTTTTCTCTTTCAAGGAAATATCACCAAGAAATCATGAAAACAATGTGAATTTATTGTGTCCTGGCAGCGGCAGCAGCTCTAGACTTGGAAACCGTTCCCTCAAAAAGACCAGTCAGATTAGTTTCTCCTCAGCCTGAGCTCAGCTTTAATCTGCTCTGTTCTTCTTCAGCTCGGGGATGTCACTCAGCTCTCTGGACGAGTCGCACATCAGCTTGGTGAATCAGACGTGGAAGTTTTCAAAGAGCGATCGGGCTCTCGTTCTGATTAGAAACATGATCCTAAACTTCCCCTCCTGCTGCGTGCTGGATGACGAAGGTCAGCCCGTGTCCTGGATCCTGGTGTATAATAAATGCTCCATGGGCATGCTGTACACGCTGCCGGAGCACAGAGGGAAAGGTTATGCCAAAGTCCTGATCTGCAGCATGGCGAGGAGGCTCCATGCTGAGGGGTACCCTGTGTACACCTTCATTCAGGAGGGGAACACGCCCTCCCACAGGCTCTTTACAAAGCTGGGCTTCACTGAGGTGCCCTCATGCAGAGGGGCGTGGTTTGAGTTCAATGAGTTTTAAATACTTACAGCAGGGTTTTATATTCCACAGGAAATATCTCAAATTAAACGCTGACAAAACTGAAATTGCCAATCTCTGTCTCGGTTGTTTCTCTTTTCTCTGTTCATTGGAAGATTGCTGCGCTGTTGTTTTATTTTTCATGCTTTTTTAATAGGATTTTATTTTTATGTATTTGACTGTTGGGATTTTTCTTTTTTCTGTAAAACACTTTCTGATGTTGGTTTTGATAAGTGCTTTATAAATAAACTTTAATTATTATTATCATTATTATTATTGTTATTATTATTAGGATCAGTGGAAACTTCACAGAGATGATTCGGGGAGCTTTTATTAAACTTGTTGAAAAGGAGGATAATGTGTCACTTTCAAGATTCTGGACTTTCTAAGTTGTGTGATTTGATAGATAGATATACTTTATTGTCTGTCCCAACAGAGACAGAAATTCTCCTTCGACAAGGCTCGAACAATAAACACAACTTACATTAAAATCAGAAAGTGCACTGGGTTAAAAGAGGACTTAAAAACAACAGTTTCTAAAAAGGGGGGTCTATTTGATTTTGTTCAGAATGGTTATTGCAGAGGGAATGAAGGATTTTTTGTAGATGTTTTTCCGGGCCAGAGGGACTTTGTAGCGTCTGCCTGATGGCAGCGATTATACAGTTCGGAGAGGGTAGTTTGTGGTGAACCGATAATTTTGCTGGCCTGATTAACGATGCGGGAGAGTTTGGTTTTGTATTTGGTGGTGAAGGAGTTGTACCAGGATGAGATGTTAAAAGTGAGGATGGATTCAATAAGTGATTGGTAAACCAGAGTTAAAATGTGTTTGCTGACATTAGAAGTCCTCAGTTTCCTCATCAGGTGGAGTCTCTGTTGTGATTTCTTGTAGACAGAGTCAGCATGCTGTGAAAAGGAGAGACAGATGTCAATCTCTGTTCCCAGATATTTAAAAGAAAGAACCTGCTCTACAAGCTGACCCTGGATTGTGAGTGGTTGGAAGAGAGGTGATGGTGATTTTCCCTCTGCCCCCACAGCACAACTCCTTAGCCTTTGTGATGTTGAGCTCCAGTGAGTCTTCTCCAATTGTCTGGACCAGGTTGTTGACTGCCTGCTGGTATTGAGTCAGGGCAGTGGTGTCAGTCAGTTGCGCAACCAGGGCCATGTCATCTGCATACTTAAAAAGTGTCATTCTTTCACTGTTGTAGGAGATGTTGTTTGTGTAAACCGAGAAGAGAAAGGGAGATAAAACACAACCCTGGGGAAGACCTGTGTTTAAAACCAATTTACTGGAATTAAAACCATTTAAAAACACCTGTTGTAGTCTTTCATGTAAAAAACTCTTAATCCATAAAACCAGTGTTGGGTGGACATGAAGGTCCCAGAGGCGGCGCAACAGAGTGTCTGTGTGTACAGTATTAAAAGCAGAGGAGACATCCACGAATAGAATCCTAGTGTGGGGATGTGCAGAGTCAAAGTGTTTGGTGACAGTGTCTAAAATTGTGAGACTTGCATCCTCTACACCACGTTTTGCTTTATAGGCATATTGTAGGGGATCAAGTTTGTTAGACAACATTTTAGACAGATGGTCACACACTATGGATGTTGTAGAATCTGAGTCCCATTTTGTTTTTGCTCTGTCCAAATATGACCCTAAGAGAGTTATTGCTTCATGAAATAGCCTCGTCAAAAAAGCTGAAATATTGCGGAGGCCAGATGAGCAAAAACTGAAAAATCAGTTTGATGTGTTTTAGCAAATGTTTGTCTCAAAACTTTGTAGAAAAATGTTGAAAAAAATCTCTGCACACCTGAATCTATACAGTATACAGTCTATGCACCGTGCAGTAGTCACAGTATATAAACGTCACTCCCCCCCACCTATTGGCTCGAGGTGAATTCTCTGGAGAATATCCTGCTGCGCTCTCACTTCAGCTCACTCGGACTCACTGTGTAAAAAATACCAGGCGTCTGGCAGGAGAAACTCCAGGTGAAGTCCAAGCGAAAAATGTGGCTGTTTGCATTCACACATGCAGCTCCTTGTGTAAATATCAGGAGGTTTCTGCAAGTGTGAAAGCACTATAAGCAGCAATAAATGTCTTAAACAAATACAAATGTGAGTTGTCTGAGTGAACTATCATCCTGTAAAAGATGCAAGCCGATGAAACGTCACAAAATAAGAAACAATAGTTTGTAAATGAAGACAAGACGATCACTTTAAACTTCTGTTCCAGGACGATGAACAACCCTTAATCTCATGGTGTCATGTGAGCCCATGCATGCTAGGACCCGAGTTCAGAATCAAAAAGTCGGTTTAAAAGGTTGAAAGTTTCCTCCTCCTGCTGCTAGCTTCTCCAGCTGACAGCCGGCCTAGCTGCTGTCTGCAGGCAGCGCGAGCGACACCAAACAACTGACAGCGAGTGACGTAGCCACAAAGAATGACGCCTATTGGTCCGAGATGCCTGTCAATAACATGAGCAGATCCCGCCTACCATGATAGTCTAACTCGACTCAAATAATAGTTTTAAAATGTTTAAATCCATAAATTAATAAATAATAAAATAACATGAAACACGAAACAAAATACCACAAAATAAAACACATTTAAGTTAAAACATAATAACAGAATAAAACAAAAACAAATGTAATAAATAATTTGTAAAATAGAATATAAATTTAAAATAATTTAATTTAATAAATTAATTTAAAAAATATAACTACAAATAAATAAAATAATAGAAAATTAGGTTAAATATATATTTTTTTAATTTAATTTAATTTAACAACATAAATTAAAAAAAAAATAATAATAATAATGAAATAAATATATTTTTACGCTTTTGCTCTTCTACCTGTATTAAGCTTTGATAAAAGTTTAGTTTTACAACCATTTCTTTTGTTTATTTTATTTTATTAGATTCTGTGTTAATATTATTACTATGCAGTAATAGTTATAATAATAATTGTGGTAATTAAATTATCATGTATTTACTTCAGTTATTAATGTTACCTGAGTGTGAAACATTCAAATATATCAGACAAATATATTTAATTGATATTTATATCTGACTATATTTGTATTCTTCCTCTCTGAAGGTGACGTCATGTTAAACTGCTGAGTCATCTTAAACGGATCCATCCAATACATTAAAATTCCGCCTGGATCAACACCGCCCCCGTGTGGCTGAAAGGAGAACACAGAAACATGAGAGGTCACTGTAAATCTCGATGTGTTGTTTTTTCCTCTTCACTTCATCTGTCACTAAAAGTCAGGTTTTCAGAGACCTCATAAAGGTGGCGCTTTCTCTTCCTCTTCAGACTTTCATTGACCTCCTTCACATCTTTTTCTCTACTTTTCTCTACTAGTGTTTTCTCTTGATATCATTAAAAACGCTTCATGGCAGCACGAGGGATAAAGGCGTGCAGCGTGCAGCGTGGGACGAGACGAGACGAGGTGAGAGGTGTAACCCCGCCTCTCCACCAATGATGCTCAGATCAGCTCCAGGCCCCCGCAACCAAAAGTGGTATAGATGGATGGAGGTTCAGGTGTTATTATGTACCATACAGCAGCTGATGAAGAACCCGGTCGGGCTGGAAATATCTTGAATTGTGTTTTTAATGCATATAGCAAATAAAAAATGTATAATTTTGTGAATCTTTGTGCATCACATCTCATATTTTTGTTCGACTCTGCATGTGTGTATATGTTGGCTGACTTTTTCTAAACTAATGCATTCACCCAAAGGTCTGACACTTGGACAGTAATCACTTTGTTTAGGGTTTAAGTTGTGTTAGGAAAGAAGACATGTTGGGTTATCTGTGACGTTCTTCCTGGTGTTTGTCTTATCAAATATATTAATCATGTAAAGAGGAAGGAAGTGTAGTTATTAAAAACACTCTGATATCTGTCGTCCGCTCACTGCCTGCAGAGGAGAGTCGTCTTTCAGACGTTACTCTTCTTCACATGTAAGTAGAATGATTCCTCAACATGTCTACTAATGTTTGAGTGCTGCTGTGTTCTGATTATTCTACCTGCTAACATCTTTTATCTTCCTTAAAGTCACAACGAGAGATGAGAGGAGCAGCGATGAGTTTAATCAGAGCAGTGAGTTGGTTTATCGTCGTCCTCCACTCTGTGTCAGGTACGTCATGTCTACACTTTCATTCACTTCATTAAAAAAAGAGGAAATGTGTATGAAGGTAGATATGTTGCAAAATAGGAGAGCTTGTAGAATGTGATGTGAGAGCTTGTAGAATGTGATGTGAGAGCTTGTAGAATGTGATGTGTGCAAAACAAATTTGTACTTGTAGAAATGCCCCCCTCCCCTCGCTGTGTGTCTGTGTGTGGGGGGAATTGGCCAATCAGAAGTAAATTTCCAGTGAATGCAGTTTATATATTCACCACAATCACAAACTACAAGATAGTACAACACTCGCATTAACAGTATAAACACTATAAAGACTCAAGTTACTTTTAAGAAGAAACGATATAATTCGCAAGGGATTGTGGGATAGGTAGTCCCTTGACTCAGGACAAAAGTTATGTATCAGTCTTGTATCTTTGCCTTTTTCTCTGTTTTTCGATGCCGTTTTGGCGCCGAATTAAATGTACTATAGTCACGAGTATTGGGGTGGCTGGTTGTCTCGGTTTCAGTCACCAATCTCTTGATATAAGAATTTTGTGAAAAATCAATGGAGGATTTGAATGGGGAAATTTACTTCTGATTGGCCAATTCCCCCCACACGCAGACACACAGCGAGGGGAGGAGGGAGGGGGAGGGGGAGGGGGCATTGCAACAAGTACAAATTTGTTTTGCTACAGACGTCTCGCAAAATGTGTTGCAAAACATTTTTACATACAAGTTCACTTTTTTTTCCTTGAAGCTCACATCACATTCTACAAACTCTCCTATTTTACAACATATCTACCTTCATAAAATGTGGGACTGATTAATACAGACTGAAGGTCATCTGTGTGAAAAGTGGATCAGGTACAGGTGACTTTATTTGTACCTGTAGGTAAATCTGGTTGCAGGGAAAGTCAAATAAACTTAATAACGCACGGACAAAACATAGAACAGTGCAAATGCTCGGTACACGGGTAGAAGTGCAGAAGTGCATAAATGTGTAGGTTCCAATCGAACTCATGATGGACAAGTTGATCTGTAAGAGGGTCTGCTGTGGCTCAGTGGTAGAGTCGGTCGTTTCTTAACCGGAAGGTCGAGGGCGTATGAATGTGTATGAATGGATGAGTTAATACTGACGGACTCTTTACTCAGCGGCCTCTACCATCAGCGTATGAATGTGTATGAATGGATGAGTTAATACTGATGGACTCTTTACTCAGCAGCCTCTACCATCAGCGTGTGAATGTGTTGGTGTGACCTGCAGTGTAAAAGAGCTTTGAGTCTTTTAGGACTTGGGTTGGGGAACGGAGGGTCGCTGGTTCAAGTCCTGGTGCAGAGCAAGTCTGATAATTGGTCTAGTAGTCTGAGAGGTGCCAGTACACTTCCTGAGCACTGCCGATGTGCCCCTCCCCCTCCAACTCCCCCCCCTCACTCTGACATCTCTCCATCAGTGCATGACCACAGTATCCTGTTTGTGCTTGTGTGTGTGTGTGTGTGTGTTTCAGTAGAGCATAAAAATGTAATTTCGCCTCGCTGGATTAATAAAGTATATCTTCTTCTAAAAGTTACAGAGTCTAAACAATTAAAATAGATAATAAATAGATTAACCATTTAGAAGCATGACATCAGCTTCCCCAGTCTGCTGTCTCGCTGACTTGTTCTGCTCTATAATGGCTGCAGGGATAAAGCTGCTCCTTACACGCTTTGTAGTGTTATAGTCCAGACCACATGAACCGACACCAGAGTGCTCAGAGACAAGACCAAGACAAAGACCAAGGCAGGGTGAGACCGAGACAAGACAAAGACCAAGACCATAAATATCACTGACAAATCCTCATCTTGAGTGCAGGGGGCGTGTCCCTCACTTAAAAGACGCGTTTTCCTTCTGATCTCAGTGATAACGTGGAGAAATAGCCGATCAGTGGTGGTCTTGACCGGTCTTTATTTGAAATCCTGAGTCCGCCCAGTCAGAGACCGAGACCTTCAAAAAGTGGTCCTGAGACCAAGACTGATTTGGAGTACTACAACACTAGTGCTTTGTTCTGCACTTTGTGTTTCAGGATCCCTGATACTCTCAGAAATACTACAAACAATGTTTCGTATTCTGTGATGTGACGTCTCCACACATGAAGTCGTTTTCTGACTTTAGTTTGAATCATCCGTTTTCACGTCTAAAAGGAAGGTCACCTCTTTTTCTTGACATATACCAAAAACCAAGTCTGCTTATCACTCTTAGATACCACAAATTAAAATGTGTTTTATTATTTATGCTCTCAGACTTTACCCCTGCAGTATTTGTTCTAAAGCAGAGTTTGTTCTCAGATTCTCTCTAATACAGTGAAACACTCATCATTAAATACAATGATATGAAGCTAATTCTACCTACCAACCAAGCAACGACATGTGACTCTCTGGACACTCTGTTGTTTTCACCACAAGTTTACACCCCCAAATCGGCTACATTCACACCCACTTCCCTCTGGCTACTCGCTCACTGTTCGCGCCTCTGTATTTCATTCAGTCGGGCTGAGCAGTACAGAGGGCAGCAGGAGAGGAGAGCTGAGAGTGACAGAAAGATCGTAGAAAAAAACACGCTAAAAAGCACGTTCGAAAATCAGCAAGGCAGATAATCCCTTGTCTCATTTTCTACCGTCATCAACAACTCCGATCACCCTGATCTCCATTACCCTCACAGATAGTTCGCCTTCACTCTTCACCTGTCATCCAAACACGAAAGTCGGTCAGATCCCTCAACACAGCAGCCAAGACCAGCACTGGATTCTGGACTTATTGTACTGGACTGAACTTTTAGACAGACTGACTGACGTGTGCAGCATACAGCTAAAACTGACTTCTTTATTTCGCTGAATGGTAGATATTATTTTGTTTGTTTTCATAAACTGAACTGAAGATCTTTTCCTCATTTTTTGTTGGAACTGAGTAAAAACCCGAAGTGGAATTTTGAGTTGGACTGTTTCTTTTTTACTTTGTGAGGACTGAGGGATTGTGGGATGTTGAGTATTTGTTATTTTTTTAGTGTGGGTTGAGTGTTTGAGTTTATATTGTTGTTCACGGAGATCATTAATATAATACAATATATTTTGCTTTGAATTAGGCCTACATTGGTTGTGGAGTTTCTATTTGTGGGGTTTTATCATTTAATGTAAGGGTGTACACTTTTTGTGTACAATCTTTTTTGGTTCAAATAATCTAAACAAAAAACTTAACTAAAACTTAAAACGACAAAAAAACAACTGACTTATCTTAAATGCCAGGAGAGAGACATGACTGGCACCCCTAAAACAAAATATTAAAGGATCATCACATCTCAAAGTCAAACTGTAACAAACATCACATGTGCAAACATGAAGCCGATACTGAAGTGTAAAATCCTGCAGTTCCTCGGGTGTCCACTTGAGGCTGGCTGCAGAAAAGCACATCTAGTCACATACACTCCCATTCTAAAAAAGCCTGTTTACATTTTTGAGTCTTTAAAATGATTACAGTTGGATAGAATCGTGATCAGATGATTTTTAGACGTTGAGATATGTTGAGGTTTTTATTTTTTCTTCTGAAAGTTATGAATGTTGATGGTTGTTCCTGATGTGCTCTGTGTTTCAGCGGTTCAGGATCTCTGGGATGTGACGTACTCTTCTGTGTGGATCTGTGCCCGTAAAGGATCGACTGTGGAGATGAGCTGCACCTTCACATATCCAGAGGGAATAAACGAGGAAGTTAACACACTTCAGGAAACACTCTTACATTTAACATCTTTAACAAACACTAAACACTGAACAAGAGAGTGGTCTGATATGCCAACTGGACATATGGAACAACTTTTGAACACATTAACATGATGACTGAAACAATACATACGATCGAGTCTGGCCATAGACAACAAGTTATCTTTACAGTGCGTCCAGGTGTACTGATGCAGACTCTGATTGAAATATCTCCAAACATCACATAAATCAAAATGTTCAACAAGTTTAATTAAACAGCTCTTAGAAGCAGCGTGGGGTTCTGGGTGGTTCCTGTCTAACACAGGGTTTATAGTACAATTAAAATCAGTACCAGGTCCCAGTCTGATGACCTGTTAGCTAGGATCAGTACCAGGTCCTTGAATCATCTTTTTGGGGGTTTTAGACTCCTGGAATCACTTTGGGTTCTCACCAATATATATATATATATATATATATATATATATATATATATATAATTTTTTTTTTACAGTTGGACTCAAATATAACGAGCGCAGTAGCGATGAAAGAGATGAAGAAGTTAATCTACCGTTAATAAAAAGGAAAGCAGGTGGCGTGTACTTAAACGGGCTTCTCTGCAGTAACTCGGCGCGTTTAAAACCCGCCTTCACTTTTGGTCTGAACGAACCATTTCAGTTTCTAATGTGTCATCAAGCGCTTTGTGACCTCTAAATAATGTTTACATCAACGTCCGAGTGTTCAATACAAATCGGACTCGGAGCTTAATGACACAGAAGTGCTGACGACGGGGAAAATGATCTTTCACTTCCTGCGTGTTTGTACGTCTGTCGTTTAAAAAAATCTGATCTTCAAGTATAAATAATGCAACACTCCAGTAAGACAAATGCATTCAATAATATGGTTACATCTCTGAAAGAAAGACACAGATTTCACCTGTAAGTCAACTGCATGTCAATAAAAGTTGGGTGAGGACGGAGGGAGAGGGGGGGATTTTTCACAGAGAAAATACTTTTGTTGAAAACAAACAGAGTGCTGGACGTCGTCTTCAAGCAGAACTTCAGTAAACGCAGCGAGAGCAGGAGGTTGTCACATGTCCACCACCATCTTTTTGTGAATGTCTAATCCACCCACCACCTGCAGGAAGAGACATCACACATCAGGTTCTCTTCACCGCTTAAAACACCAGCTTTAAGTACCCAACGGATGACCTCGGAGGTGATGACCTCTGCTGCTCGTCCTCCGTTGTTTACTGTGTCCTGTTCTAACTTTTGCGGTCGTGGTTTTTTAGCTGTTGTTTGGTTTCTTATGCTGAGTTCTTCTGCACTTTGTAAACCGTTCAAAGAACTTTACAAATAAAGTTTTAATTTTCTAAATATTATGAATAAAAAAAAATGATCGACTGCTCCCCCTCCCCCCATGGTTTTTGAATCGACAGGAGATGTTTAGAATGAAATCATACAGCGTTTCACTTCCTGGTTTTACTGCATACTGCATTTTGGCCAAATCAGTATGTACTAGTATTATAGTACACGGTTTCGAAAACAGCCACAGAAGTGGGCAGGACCTCCCACGAGGAAACAGAAGTTGGCATGGCCTCCAACAGAGACACGGGAGTGGGAGGGGCCTCCCAAGGAGACACGAGAGTGGGAGGGGCCTCCCAAGGAGACACGAGAGTGGGAGGGGCCTCCCAAGGAGACACGGGAGTGGGAGGGGCCTCCCAAGGAGACACGAGAGTGGGCAGGACCTCCAACCAAGAAACAGGAGTGGGCAGAACCTCCCACAGAGACACAGGAGTCATAGGAGTGGGCAGGGCCTCCCGCAGACGGCGCTCTGCTGGAACAGGAACAGGAACACAGAGAAGCTGAGGCCTGAGTTGAGGTCTGGGTTGAGTCCTGACATCGAAGACCCTGGCTGTTTTCGAAACCACGTACTACATACTACTATCTAAATCAGTATGCAGTATATACTGCATACTGCATACTGCGTTCAACAGTAGTATGTAGTATGACTGCCAGTTGTCGGTTATTTTGCAGTATGCTTGGCCCCGGTTAAACTGGTTTCCGGTTTCCGGTCCTGGAATGTAAAAAACGGCCCATCTGGAGGTAAATGCCGTGAAATAAGCTGACAAGTGCTTCATTTCGATTGTCCTTATTTTACATGGGACAAAAACATTTACCTGTGACATCGGGTCTAAGTTAATTCAGCGGTATTTGATCGTCATCCGGGCGCAGTAAATGTTAACGGAGACGGATCTCATTCATCTGGCAAAGGGTGCGTTCCATCATTCTTGTAATTCTGCTTTAATCAAACTGGGTGCCTTTTCATCAACTTGTTCATTGGTAGTTTGTTTGTGTGTTTTACTCTGACTTTGATTATCGACCATGTAAAAAAAATAATTAACATAATTTTAAAAAAACAGTCAACAATCTCTCATCTTGTCATTTATATATAACACCCGTGGTTGAAATATGATTAGCATGCTAATATTAGCAGTAATTTATTTAATTACATTCTGAAATATACTATTAACATTATAGTATACTTTTCAAGCATTCAGGTTTAACTTTTACACAGCTATGAATAATATGTAATAAGAGAGCAAGCACAGGACCCTGTAACTGCAGTAGCTTGTCCACATGTGGCACATGCATCGTACAGTCGAAAAAGCAGCAACATCTGAGGTGGTAAGACACATAAATATCGGAATATGTCATTTTTGTCATTGGTTCATGCACACAATGTGGCAAGAAGGAGAAAAGCTACTATTCCTATTACAAAATGAAGACCATGTAAATAGGACACACTAAATATTTGTAAGGGTAAACTGGGATTATGTAAGGAAGTTAATGTAAGCTCCTCACCTCAAATATTGAGGGTATATACACTCAGATAAATCAATAAATACTATTGTGTGACAAGTATGTTTATTAGTAACCACTTCATTTCTTAACATTGAATTAAATTCAAACAGTGAATTTCACAGCAAACTGACAACAGTATTATATCAGTAACCAAAAAACACTTCATGAATGGTAAAACACTTTTCACTTTGGAAACACAAGTTCAGACAACTGAAACATCCTGTCCCTACTCAGCGTGGCCTGTGAGGACAATACCTCTAATTGAATGGCCACAGTGCTACTGTCCACCTCTACCTGGGAGATGGAGAACTAAAGAAAGACTTCCGTCTGTCAAGGCAGACAGTGAAGGCCTTGGTGGAGTGTCTGGGATACACCAAGGACCATGGCTGGAGCAAAGACCTCGAAGTGGGGATATATTTATACTGGCTGGCCAGTGCAACCTCGTATCGGGTGGTGTCAGGAGCCTTTGATGTCCCCATCACCACGGTTCATGATGTTTTTACTGTCCACTTTCCCCACCAGGGAACGCTCTTTCACAAACTCTCTATCACAACACAACAGTAAAAGCTTATTTGTATGACAACACTGGTACCTCCAAAGATGTAACTTTATCACACTACTTTCTGTAGACAAGTGAACTTACCTAGCAGCTAAGCTCACTTAAGAACAATAATAACTTAATGTCCAAATCCCTTTTGGGCTGCATTCCTGCGGCCACTGAACAGGCTTTCGTTGGCGGTTCACCAACGGATAAGGGCCTCTTGTGTCCTGTTCTGTCCCTTAATGAATGTAATAAATATACGTTAGTCTGGCGTAATAGTAAAGTTGCCTGTGTATATACGGTGACGGCACGCTAGCGTTGCCGTCGTTGTGATATTTAGCATTACGTTAGCAGGCATAACTTCATTACACGCCAGCTTGACGTTCGTTAAGGGCCCAAATTATAATGTTAACCAAATAAATGAAACAAAAGCAAATGATGACAAATGTTGTCAGCTAATTGGTACTTACATTTATATTCACTGTCCGCCGCCGTCGAAATACTGCGCTCCGCCATTACGACTGTAAATATTGACCTGCCGCTTTGCATTCTGGGAGTCAGTACACGAGGTAGACTGGTCCAATGCATACTGGAGATTTTTCCCGAATCAGTATGACATCCGGGTATTTTTGGCATACTGCATACTGCATACTGCATACTGCATTTTGGCCAAATCAGTACGTACTAGTAGTATAGTACGCGGTTTCGAAAACGGCCAGTGTGTTCTAGTGATCAACATATCTCGTTGTGTTCTGCACGTTCTTTCGTCAAAGGGCGTGGCTATGGCGTGCGTTCAAAGTTTGATGTGCATTTTGGCAACTTGCCAAAAAAGTAAATGGTTATATCTCTGTCATGCAGTGTTCAATCATATTAAAATTTCTCATCCATGATACGGGGCCCACCCTGAACACATCCATGATTGACATTTTTTGCTTAGTCACAGCGCCACCTGTTGACAACAGGAAGTTACTGCTTCTCAGTTAGCATTAGCCATTGCTACAAGGTAGCTCATTTCCCGCTCAGAATTGGTGGGGACCATTCAAACACCTTGGCCATACAACACTTTCAAGCTCAAACACCTGCGTCCAACACATGTATGATCAGGGTTGGCCTCTGAACACATAGACATTACAATAGTCAATTTTAACCATAGCGCCTCCTACTGTTTGTTATTATTTTACTGGAGAGCCCCCTGGTGGTGGAACTTACACACTGTGCCTTTAATGTAACATCAACACTCTAGTAAGAACTGTAACATCCAAAGACAAACATTCAAAGTTTTAGTAGTGAACATGTTTATTTGATCACAGCATGAACACAATCACCTTCATCCAAAAATAATATTCATCAAATTCACTTCTTTTTGCAAAACCAAGCAACGCAGGGTTCTCTATAAAGCAAATGTTCATCACTTCAGAGGAAATTCAGAGCTTTTTTTATCGGCAAAGTCAAGATTTAGACGATGTAAAAACAATCAGGAACACAAACCACATGAAATCCATTTGGGTCAAAACTCTATCAACTCATTGAAATGCATAAAAGAAACTCACAGTGCAGATTTACGTTGATATGTTTAAAATTCAACATGAATTTGTTTAAAGTTTAATCAAATCAAAGTAGCTTATTCTTGAATATTTAAAAATACATAAACACTGGTTTTAAGGATACATCATGTTAATAATTTATTCACATGTTTCGCTGTACCCTTTCACTTTCACATTCGGGAATCGTCTTCTGTGAAACATTCAGACGGAGGAGGTCAGAAAAAAGTGTCCCAATGGATCGATACAAAAACTACTGAGCGCCTGTAGCTAACTGCTAACATGCTAACCAGCGTTTCGTTCCGAGGACATAACGTTAAAAGAAAGATGTGTGACTTTTTGATCCAGTAGATGTCGCCCTTGAGCTCCAGCATGAAACCAAAACAAACTGCTGTTAGGCCACACCTCCTCCTTACTGAAGCCTCCGCTCTCCTCCAGCAACACACCTCCAACCCCCCTCCACTTGCATTCCCACGACTGAGTTATAAAATGGATCGCACTGTAATTAAACACCATTAAGCATAAGCGGCAGACAAAACTGTCCTTTACTCAAACTGCAATCACCTGTCCTTCATCGTTGTGTTAGCATGCTAATGTTAGCGCTCTTTAGTTAGCTCGTAGCTTCACATTTCATGTTAATTGACACGGAATGACCGTGATCTAAAAAGTCTTACATGACATTCAAGGCTGTCCCGTCCATGTTTACACGGTGCCGACAAAAACACAGCCAGCAGGGAGTCATGTTACATGTCGGTATGAATTTCAAACATTGATCGATTTGTAAACGTAACAAAAAAAATCTTATTTTAGCGTTCCCTGCAAAGAAAGCTTAATTACACTGAAACTAATCGAGGCTGCTGTAAAACTTCACCGTTTGAAGTCATTGTATGATTTTCATACACCACCTCAGCTTCATTTTTGCGAGTGCTCCTGATCTTTTTGTAGGTGATACACTACCTCCATTTTTCTGGAGGACACTACAGTTTCAGCTTAGCCAGAAACTCTTCTATTTCTTCACTCTTTCGGTTCCACTTTGTTGTGTCTTTTGTTCTCCTCAGAGCTTCGATGCTGTCGTTACGGGAGAAGGACTCGACTGTTATTGAAGCAGCCCTCATGTGGAACTGCATTGCCCCTTGTTGATCCTGTTTATCACAGTATAAGTGCTTTGCAAATCGGTTGTAAAGCACCTGTTTGTCTGCAGGCTCCAGATCCCTTTGGAGCAGTTCTTGGAATATCTCCTCGGCTTTAGTCTTGTCTGACTTTGCGTACACACTTGCAAGATCAATTTTCTTGACGAATGAAGAGTTAGGGTAAAGAGAAATAACCTCTCTATGGAGACTGATTGCCCTCTCTGTCATGCCTGGCCTTGGGCGACTCTCTCTGAAAAACAAGATCTTCCACTTGTAGCAGAGCGCAACACACCTCTTAAGATAACGCTCATCTGGATGTTTTTTCAGAGCCTCTTCTGCCAAATCAATGGCCTCATCTACAGATATGTAGTATGTGTAAAGTCTCAGTAATGGCTTTATACCGCTGTAGCTGCTGACGGGATTTCTCAAGATCTGACTTGCCAACTTCTGTGCTTCATCCTCAACTTTTTGTTCTTTCTTGGCAAGTTGTGTAAGGTAGACAGCAGCGAGGTACAAGTTCTTTGGATCCCGATTCCTTGCGCGTTTCATTTTCTTCAGGGAGTTAGCGTCTACCCCGCTTTCGCTGCGCTTACTGGCACACGCTAAACCTAACACATAGCTGGAGTCCCACTCTACCCTGTGTGGCTGCATCCTGATGGCTTTCTCGAAGAGATCTGCAGCCTGCGGCTGTACCTTTTTACCGAATTTGATCAGCGTCCAGGCCCTTTCAGCGCAGATCTCTGGATGGAGGTCGTCCCGGGATGGAGATGGATATTTTTTCATCAGGGCATCAACCTTTGACAGGTAAGCCTGACTCTCTGCTTGATCTCCCAGGTGGTGGTGCAGCCAGGCCAGGTTCCCGTAGTTCACCACTAACCAAGGACCCTCATCTGCCTTTCTCCGCTGGTTGAGTGCCTCCGTAGCCTTCTGAAACGAACCCTTAGCCTCTTCATTTAACCCCAGTTTATGCTCAATAAACCCCCGCAGGTTGTAAATGTGGCCCAGCCATCGATTTCCCCTCTTGGTGCCGATGTCCTCAAGCTTGTCCTTTAAACGTAGAAGTCGGGACTTCTTGCGGGTGAGAGCCCAGGTGAAGTGACACTGCAGATCCTTCAGCTTGGACTCAAAATTGCTTTGACTTTTGGAGGCACTGGAGAATAAAAAAAACATCAAAACATATCGTCATTAAGTTAATACAACGGACCCTGAAGTATGATAGGCTTAGATCAGATCACCAATGTTCATTTGATCTTTCTGTAGAATAGGAAAATAAGATAACATCATCAGCTTCTTCATGAAACACAGATGACTCAGATCCTTCAGGGTCGGACTTATGGATTTATACAAAGGGTTTACAAAAGGTATAACGCAGTTTTGGTGGGGCTCTGTTGACACATGACTACTGCAGCGATGTGTGCATCACATATTATCAGAGGAAACATAACGACTCTGTGCCAGAGTCTGCTGGACAACTCGGGCACCAAGTGGTGGCACAAGCTCAAAATGTCAGTGTCCTTCACAGGGACAAGTAGAATTTAAAAATGTAAAAACAAAAACCCACAAAATGTACAAAAGGTGCAATGTAGGAGCTGTGCAGTCAACAATGAGAAAAAAATCTTACTGTGTATAACTCTAATCTCAGAGTGCATGTAAATAAAATAAATTTAAACACACAAGTCCTGGCAGAAGCCAATGTATGATGTCACAGCCTCTGTGTACTCATTCAGACTGTTTGCAGCACGACTGCATCATACGTGATGCAATGCCAGAATGACTGGACTAATGTTGGCTGATGTTTAATCAGGTGTTTGTGGCCTGTAGCTGTTTTGTGCCTCTCGTAGTGATGAGACAAGTTTGTCCCACTTGGCTGCACGCCTCTGTTTGATATGTTGATATAAATTTAGACAGTCACACTGACGCCCTCGTGTGGCCTCTTTGAGCAATGACACTCACAAGGGCCAGGCAATATGAAAAGCACAGACAACAGTAATAAACTAGACAATCTGCATTTACCTGCAGAAAATGCATGGGAATGCTGACCGCTGAAATGTTTTGCAAAACACTGCTGAATGAAGAAGAATCAGCAGAAACAGCTGAAGGATTAGAAGAAGATGAAGAAAAAGTAGAAGATGTAGAAGAAGAGGAAATGGT
Source organism: Labrus bergylta (assembly GCF_963930695.1). Taxonomy (NCBI): domain Eukaryota; kingdom Metazoa; phylum Chordata; class Actinopteri; order Labriformes; family Labridae; genus Labrus; species Labrus bergylta. The sequence goes on from NC_089200.1 coordinate 2,857,958, forward strand.
AAGAGAAGAGTAGTAGTAGAAGAAGAACAAGTAGTAAAATCAGAAGAACAAGAAGTAAAAGGAGTAAAAGGAGTAGTAGAAGGAGAAGTATTAGTCGAAGATGAAGAAAGATGAAGTGGTAGAACAAGTAGAAGATACTGCATAAAGACTGCTAGAATGCAGTCAGACCATGAGAAAAAAGGGGAAAACGGCTCCCTATTGAGTGCTCATTTCAAGGACTTAAATTAAGAGTTGGTGGCTAAATAATGATTTCGTGAGCAAGGGACAAATGGCCGAACGCGTTGATGTGATTTTCACGTCTGGGATCCAAGAAATGTGGGAACCACAGTGATCTAAAAAGTTAGTCCCAAGAGGTTTGGTCAGTGAAGTTTGGCTGAAGTTTACCATTACCCCAGATGGTGAGTTATGTGGACCACCTGCTGCTTTGAAGCTCACAGTGTAAAAACCGTCGCTCTAATTGTCCTGAAAACTCAATGTGTGAGAGAGGACAAGTATTCCTACATTTTTAGGGTCATTTTATGTGTGGGGTGAACATTGTGGTCAGTAGAGCAATTTTTTCGGGAGATTTTGAAACTATCTCAGAACTCTGTCCCACTCTAGTGATGATGTCACACAGTCTCTAGGTGGAACGGAGCCAAAGTTATAAGGCTGAGAATAAAGTGGAAAAGTGAAACATTTTCTCATTCATTTGAAAGGGAATTTTTTTTTTTTTTTTAATTTTGTGGAAAAAGTGAAATAACTTAAAATGTGAAAGTAGTTGAAAAGTGAAGTCATAGCCATCATGTCATGAAGAAGCTGAATAGTATGATAGTTGAATGGTGAAAGTAGCACAAACGGTTGAAGTAGAAGCACGGTGAAAAAAACAAGGAAGTATAATAATAAGTCAACAAATACATGGTGAGTCATAAATAATTGCTGCTTCTACTTATTAAAAACAAATGAGTAGTTTAAAAAAAATGAATTAATGGAGAAAACATCTTCATGGACTTTAAGGATCCAAAATATAAATTTTTGTGGCTTTGTGACACAAAAAAAACATCAATGATGCATGAATTCCTAAAACCCAAAACCATCATAATGATCTCCTACCATGGTAAACAATGCAGAATCAAAACCTCACCTCATTTTTCAGCTGTAGTTCTCTCCGTAGTCTTTATGAGTTTTGTCAGTTTGGCGGATTCCTGCTGTTGCTGCAGCTTTGAGTTTGCAGAAACAAAATAACAGGACATTCATGAGCACGCATATATAGTCTACGCAGATGTTAGGAGGCGGGGCGTTCTCGTGGTCGCGCAGTGTGCAGAGGAGCGAACAGACGCGACTTCGCTGAAGCACTTCGCCCTTCAGCAGAATGGAAGCGAAGTCAAACAGCTGTAGAAGAACCTCAGTGTCATGAACCTTCAAAGGAAATGGTGAAGCATGACGGATATTTAGAGAAAAATGTGACTCTCTGATGTGTGTGAGGAAGAGCGAACGAGTTCGCGCGAATACAGCGACGCGGACACGCGTCATAAGTTTCGTTTTCAGGGAATGGAAACCTGAAGCCTGAAGCTGCCTCCAGATCAAAATAAACGAGCATGGTTTCATATAATCAATTTTTAATCTAGAGTTAAAGTCCCGACTGAAATCGCTACTTTTAATAAACAACAGAAAATAAAACAAATGTCTTTATTATAAAATCGTTCTCCCTTTATTTAAAAATGATTTTACGATTTAAATGTGTCTTTTTTGGTTTATTTTACTTTATATTCTGTATATTACTGTCATTGGGGGATTTGTAGACGGACTAGAGACACGTTAGAGTTAGAGAAACATGGTGAAGTGGATTTTCCAGAACGTGTGACCTTTAAAATATTAAACTTAATGTAACAAGATTTCTGTCCGTTTTCTCATGAACCTGAGCGTTTTTTTCAGTTTAATCATCGCAGCCAAACAACGCAGAGGATAACCTTTGATGAGTCTGTGTTTTGTTTAACAGAAGTATTTGGCTGTAGGTTTCTGTTTCTGTTCCTTGGAAAGATAAAGTCCTGATTAGTGAATAATGACACCCACACAGGCGGACGCTTGCAGCACACCTTGTGCAAACACCACACGGGGCCAAAAGAGATAAAAGAATGCCAACGAGGTTTTTATTCTTACAGGAAATATTCTCCCAAATTAAGAGGCTGGAATTGAATATCAATCAGAGATAAAACATTAAAACATTAAACATGTTTCATTAAACATAAAAACACATTGAAGTAAACATGAAAATACAAAATCATTCTCGACATCCTTCAGTCGGCCTTCAGGGCGAACACCACGTCGTCCTGGCTGACGTTTAGGCGGACCCGCTGCAGGACTCCGAGGCGGCTCGGCTCCAGCAGGAGGATCCTGCAGGCTCCCAGACGCTGACACACCGCCAGGCCCTCCGACACACTGATGGGCTGGAGACCCTCCACCCGACACAGAGCCTGGTGCTGCACAAACACCTGACAGACGAAACACAGGGAGAACTCAGCAGGATATAATCAGGAGAATTCACCTGGAGCCAGTGGGAGGGGGTGGTGACCTTTATTCCCTGTGATCGCTGCACGACCATAGACTGTCTGCACGCCACCTCTACCATCTCCGTGCTCTAATGAACCTGCTGCTGCATGTTTCCTGTTCTCCAGTATGTTCTTCTCCACTCTTTAGTTCACATTGAGATTCTGTTATAATATCTCCGTATTTGCAGATTTCTTCAGCCAGCAGCTGTGAGAGCTGCACGGCCTGTTTCAGGAAGTGAAGGGTGATAATCTGCTTTTTCTAGGTATTTTTCTACACTTGTGTGCGTTTGTTTTTTTTTACCTGCTGGAAGGTGGCCTCCTCCAATCCCAGACGCCGAAACTCGGCGATGATCGCTCTGAGGAGGAGCTGCTCCTGCACGGACGCACACCTGCAAACAGAAAGAATCGGTCACTCCACCTGCTGCGTCCTCCACAAATCAATCCCTGCGTCTTCAACATGCCCAGGATGAAGGCTCACTTGATGGCATTGATGTAGGCGGAGGAAAACATCTCATTCAGCGCCTCCATCACATGACTCATCGCTACCAACCCCGTGGCAGAACGGTCGGCGGCTGAATGCTCGCAGATCTCCGTCGCCCTGCGGCAGATGTCCAAGCAGCGCCGAGCGTCGCCCGACAGAGCGGCCACCTGCAGGAGGAGAGGAAGAATGAGTGAACCGGGCGGAGGGAGAGAGAAGGTGTGGAAGACGTCGTGATGATCTCGTACCTTCCTGGAGACGAGCTGCAGAGCGTCCTCCTCGAACGCCTTCACCTTGTTCAGCCTGGACGTGATGATCTGCTGCAGCTGCTTGAAGCTGTACGGCTGGAACGACATCCGGGTCAAGCCCTGCAAACACAAACACACACATTTAGTCTATCAGCGCATCAGGCCGTCTGCAGTAGTTTACAGTTTTATCGAGCAGAGGGCGCTCTCAGCGTTACTTGACCTTTGCATGACCTCAGTAAGTGAGGGCGGTAATGTTGTGGCAAAAGCATCGAGTATGATTGAGGAGACGCAGACTGACACGAGGGAGACAGCAGCCCACTAAGACATGGGGTCGCTCCAAACTGGCTCGCAAATAGAGCGCTACAGGAATGAGTCCTAAAACCAGGAAGTAAATTAGCATTTGAGCACCATGGGGTCTAACGTCTAAAAGTCAACGGGGATTTTGAATGTGTTTGTGGTTAGACTCCTGAAATAAGGTCTGTGGTTAACACAAGCTGAAGAGATGTTGGTGTTTTGTTAGAGCACATAAACTACGTTAGGTAATACCTCCACTTGTGAAGTTTGAAGTTTTTACTCGTCTTTAAAAAGGCGGTTGCTAACAAGCGGCTAAATGTGACTACAGCGGTTGTCGGGGACATTAAAGGTCATCACGCCGGACACAGAGGGCGGGAACTCTCTCACTAGTCGGAGATGTCTCCTGTAGGTTTAATCTTTAGGTTAAGGTGAATATTATGTTAGTAAACTATTTATTAAGCTACGTGGATTAGTTTATCGGAGATCGTCTGAAGCATAACGCTAGTGATGTCACAATCATCCCACCGTGGTGGAGTTAGCTTGTAGCATAACGTTAGCTTTTTACTTCTGTCGGCCGCATTAACGCTTCAAACATCATAAAAATGGCGTTCATCTGTGAAGATTATCCTGCTGAACAAAACGCCTACGCTTCAGAAATGTGCGTTTGCCACAGAGATTATTTTCTGCAATGATCCAAAATCCAATGAAAACATCCCAGAGGAGGATTCTCATCAGACCCCCATGGAGATGCTACTTCCTGGTTCGCCTAGAAAAATACGTCATATGGTTTGTTCTCTATATTTGTGTTCTTGTCAGCAGGGGATATTGTGAATAAAAAAAAAAAAAGAGCTGCACTCGATCCCGATCAAGTTAATAGATTTGTGTTTCAGCTGAATAATTTAAAAAAATATGTCGGGACCTTTTGGATTGTCAGGCTATTGGTTTAAAGTTCATTATTGGTCAGCGCGGTACGGGGCAACTAGGTTAGTTTGGGTGCAGCCTGAGTAGATACCAGCTCGATTTCTCGCCTGTTTTCTGTAACAAAACTTGTTCAGCTGTTCCCGAAGATGTAAAGAACCGGAGTTTAGTTTATTTTACATTTAGAACAAGTTGAAGCTGACAACGCCGACCAGTCGATGGCGGCGGGAGGAGAAGCCAGTCTCACCAGTCTGCTGGCCACCCTGTTGATCATGATCCTCTCGGGCAGATCCATGGTGTTGGCGATGGTCAGCACCACCAGGCGGGCGTGACGCCGCGTCGGCCAGTCGAACAGGTTGTACATCACGTTCTGCTTCCTGGTCCATAGCAGGTCCAACTGCAGGCAACGAAAGGGTTAAAGAGGGTCAACAATAATAATGATACATAGAAAAAGCGTCTAAAATCGTCAAGAAACACAAAAGTAGTAAGAAATGGATGCCACGGTAGACGAGTAACTCCTGCGTCCAGCGAGGTTAAACTGATGATGTCATCGGAGGAGAGTGGCAGCTCGTTTTTTTACTTGAAAAGAATGCACTGTGAAACGGTTCTTACCTCGTCCACCAGCAGCACAGTGCTCTCCTTCCTGGGTGCAGGGTTACTGAATCTCTTCTCCAGCAGGGCGGCAGCGTGGTCGGCTGTGGCCTTCTGACCCGTCAGTTTCTGCAGAGAGGAGAACGCCAAGTCAGTGAACGCACCAAAAACTTTAAATAAACTGGAGCATGAATTGTCCCTTTAATTAAAAGAGAGAATGTGCAACTGTCGCCCTTGATCAACAGCATGAAACCAAAACAAACTGCTGCTTGGCCACACCTCCTCCATACTGAAGCCTCCGCTCTCCTCCAGAGACCTCCAACCCCCCTCCACTCACATCCCACACGTTACGTCCAGACGTTCCTGTCTTTGCTGCTGATCACAGACATCTCCAGTGAAGTGGAGACACGACCACATGTCACAGCTTCCTGAAACACTTCCAAAGCAGCTCAGGTGTGTTTCTCACCTGCAGGATCTGCACGTAGGCCTGGTGAGGGTCGGTCATCTTCATCCCGTTGATCTCGATGAATTGGAAAGGAGGAATCTCGTCCTCGTCGGCGGCGTGCTGCAGGCAGCGCATCACCTCGTGCACCGTGGCTGTTTTCCCGGTGCCCGGCACACCGGAGATGTACATGCACCTGAAACACAAACAACAACAACAGGACAGGTGAGCGAGGACACCTGCGACCACTTTTTTAGAGACTTCTGCATCCACAGTGATGAACACAACCGGCCACATGCAGTGCAGGAATAATCCACCAGGGGGGCAGAGAGATGATTAAGGCCTGACGTGCTGCCTGACATCAGCACGATGTTCTGGAACTAAAAAAATCTAAACGTTTGGGATCCTGTGAAGTCTGAGACCAGGATGGGGATGAGGATCTTACCCTCCCGTGCCGTCCATGACCTTGCTCTCCACGAAGCTGTAGATGTCCTGAAACTCCTGCTCCCTGCAGGGCAGCGACTCGGGCACCGCGGACACGTGCAGCCTGACGACACAAATACACGTCATTACAAACCACATCGGCACACTGTTTCACTCCCCCTGGTATGTGCTGCTCCCACATACACAAAACTCCAGCTCTGGGCGGCATCGTTCAGATTTTTGCAAGTCGGAAATCGACCTTTCAGATCGTCAATAGGCGGTTGGTTTAAAGCTCATTACTGCTACGGTAAAATGAAGGCGTGTATCAAGTTTACAAGTACCGTTTGAACTCTGGCCCTTTTGTTTTAAAGGCACACAAAACGCAGTCGCCATGGGAACGATTTGGGCTCTGTGCTCAAATGTACGACATAGAGGTGTACGTAAGAGCACTCTGAAAGTTCTCCTCTTCAAGGACAGGTCCTGGAATTTAAAGAGCGTCACTATGGAGCTCGTTTATTTAAACTGGACCGTTCACATGTTCATAATCAGGACAGATTTTAACCCTTCGATGTCTCAAATGGAGGTCGTGGTTAAAAGGTGTCATAGTGCGACCTCTAAAGAAATTCTCATAATTTCTGCTTCTGTCAGCACAATCATCATCAGCGAGTTTTAACTTGTTGGTGGTTATTTTTCTGCAGATCATTTCAGGGTTTTATTAATTTATATTTAAAACTTTTTCACTAAAAAGGAACAAAATGTTTTGAGTTGTGACGAAATTCATGAAGGGCAAAGAAAAAAAACTGCAAAAACTAAAAAACATTCTCGTCTTAAGACTAACGGCTCCTTCAGATAGGATGCTGTGCGCTTTGCACGCCGCCTCTCAAACCCATTCATCGTATAGGTGTTGCTTTTTAAAAAAGCAGCAGAAATGTGGCGTGCTCGTGAAGCTGCAGCGCCTGGACGAGCCTGACTTCTCCCACATCCTGTCGCGCCCTGAGGATCTCATGAACACACTTCCTCTCCTTCTTCCTCGCTGCTCGTCTCCTCCTCCTCAGCAGGAGGAAGGTCAGAGCTTTCTACATAAGAGTGGACACGTACAAACATACTGTGCATCCAAAAAGTAACTTTACGGCCACCTAGCAACTTGCACCGATGATATGTGCATGCTCCCCTCTTGCTCGCTTCGTTCCCCACCCCGTGGCGAGCACCGTGCACGGCTGCCTCCTATCTGAAAGGCCCTAAAACATGTTATTGGAAAACCTCTGAGTCGTGATCAGCGTATTGTAATTTATCATGACGTTCTGATTAAGTGTTAACACGGCCTGTAGGGATTTAAATCGGGGGTCAGTTGTCACTGCTTCTCGCCTCTCACCTCGTCCTGGCCTCCTCCAGAACGTTCGCTGGCTGCCGGGCCGGCAGAGACCTGCTGGGGATGCTGGGAGTTGCTCGACGAGGAGTCCGCGGCGTTCCGGGCGTGATCTGTCCGAACAGGAAAAAAAAACAGATTTGAGGTGGTGATAAAGAAAAAAAGATTCTCTCTGATTCTGCAGCCACGTGCAGACGTTTACCTTCTTGTTGGGAGTTTTTCGAGGCGTTCTGGTTGAGGAGCGAGTCGTCGTCGTCTTCTTCGAGCTGGTAGGACGAGCACGTTTTCTCACCACGACGACTTCTTCGCTATCGAGCACCGACTCCTCCTCCTCCTCCTCCTCCTCACTGCTGCTCTGAAGCTCCTTCTTCGATGGAAGAAACTCGTCCGCATCGTCCGCGTCCGAGTCCACGTCGTCAGCGTCCGAGTCCACGTCCTGCTGCTCTTCCAGATTCCTGATCAGAGAGACACCGAGGATCAGAACCACAAGAAGCCAGGAGGAAAATGTTAGAGTCGGCAGAGGTACGTTTAACCTCCTCCTCCTCCTCTGCACTCACAGCTGTTTCCTGATGCGAGACGACGACAGGCAAGCAGACTTCCTCTTCGAGCTCCGCGGCGTGGTGACCGGCAGCATCGGAGAGTCTTCATGGTCCACTTCAGCCCTGAACAAAGACACAGAAACAAGACCGAGTCTTAAGGACGTGGATTCATCTTTCAGGATTCTGTTTTTTAACGTGTTTATAAAGGTGTCTTATATCAGACCGAGACAAGACCAAGATCGAGTCAAGGCCAAGACCAAGGCAGGGCGAGACCGAGTCAAGACCCAGACCGAGGCAGGGCGAGACCGAGTCAAGACCCAGACCGAGGCAGGGCGAGACCGAGCCAAGACCCAGACCGAGGCAGGGCGAGACCGAGTCAAGACCCAGACCACAACCCCCCCATGTGTTACATTCAGTATCCTGCAGGTGTTTGTACTCACAGCGATCCCAGCGACGGTTCCCTCAGGATTTTGGTCTCTTTTTTCTGAGAAGGAGTGGTAGCTCTGTTTGAAGACACAATGGATCATTAGCCGACATTCAGTGATGGACAGTAACGCCCCGTGTCCACCAGCGTTTGTGCGCGGAGAAGAAAAATGCTCCACGTCTTGATAACAACAGTCTTTTAAAAATGGCCCATGTATGACTGATCCTGCACCGTTACTTTTTACTGGATGTTTTATATTTAGAAGGTTTTGTTTTTTTTGTCCTTCACTATGAAACATCAAACGGAGAATGTTTGACCTCCTATTTTGTCTGGACACGGAGCGAGGGCACGATCCGTAAGAGACAAACATACGTTTTGAACAGAGCGCCGGTGACGTCCCGAGCGCATTTCTGAAAAAGTTAAGATTTTCAACTCGAAGCGCTCAGAGCAGCCGCACAACAAGGCGGAGCACTTTTCTCTCCTCATTGAAAACAGCTAAAAAATTTTTTTTTTTTAAAAAGACGCTGGCGCTTGGTACAAAAACGTTCGGTGGACACGGGGCCTGAGGGATCAATAAAACAAAACATTAACCATTTAGTGACCTGATGGTTTATCCTTAAATAGTGTGACTGCAGCTAAACCTTAACCCACCCGTGCAGAGTTAACCTCGAAATGAAAAAGAATGAAACAAACATCCACCACAAACACACAGGCGAGAGCCTCAGGTGCAAAGATCTTCTATTAAAAGGCAGATGTGCTCCAAGAATCAGACGTTCAAAGTTATAACCAGGCCTCACTTCTGCCCCCTGCTGGCACACTTTCCCCTCGGCGTGGCGATTCTTCTTCTGGGCGTCTTAACCGAGCCGGTCGGTAACCCCGCCTCCATCACGTCGCCCTGCTGAGGACTTTTATCCAACAGCTCCCTGGAAGAGGCAGCAGTGAGGCTGAACTTTTTAAGCTGGATATCCGGTTTAAACATTTAAAAGGTGGAGTCGGTTTGTTAACACAACATTCAAACTGGGCCCCTCGCCACCAGAAGCCCCCCTGGGCTCATCACCCCCCCAGAAGCTCAAGGACAGGGTCTCTGCAGACACAGTCACCACCACACATGTATGAAGGCCCAGAAAAAGCTCCCGACTCTCTTTCACTTTGTCTAAAAAAATCTGTATTTGGTCCAAGCCGGATGCGTATTTCTACTTCCTGTTTGAATTTGACTCTGTGACTGCGCCCTGGTTCAATCATGACCTCCTAACTCCACGTGGGGGGCCACTCGATGTGCGACTGTGTGTGTGGGGTTGAACTCTGACCTGGTGGAGTCGTCCACACGGATTGACGACGGCGGACTGTCCATCTCAGAGATCTGCAGTCTGTTGATGATGACGGTGGAGGGCTTCATGCGGGGCTTCCTGAGGGGGGTGAGGCGGTGGGTGAGGGTCAGAGTGTGAGGGGGAGATGACGACAGCCGCTGAGCCAACATCACCTCTGACTCCAGATCCTCGTCCAGCAGCTGATCCAGGACGTCGTCCCGACTCATCGACTTCTTCTCCGGACCTGAAGGGAAGAGGACGGCGTTAGTAAACGGCATGAGGACGCCATATGAATCATTTCCATCTTTATCTTTGCTCAAATGCGTAATCACTCACTGCAGAGCGCCAGTTTCTTGCGCACGCCGGGCGTTCTCGCCGTGGTGTTCCTCCTCCTGGCGCTCAGACATTTCGAAGCGGACAGTTTGGTGGCCGAGTGCAGCGACTCCGCCTCCGCCGCGTGACAGGGCTTCCCCGCGCTCGCCGTGGCTCTACTGTACCTCACCTCCCCGGACGCAACCCTGCGCATGACGGCGGGGTCCGGGGTGGGCAGGGCGCGGCGAGCGGGTCCCTGTGACGCCAGAGCTGCTGCAGGCGGGGAGCAGGGAGGGGAGGGGGGGAGGGAGGGTTTGGGAGGGGGAGGCGGGACAGAGGAAGGAGGCGCAGCAGCAGAGTCCATCAGATCAGAGTCGACCATCTGGAAGTTCTTAGAGTCCCAGGAGAGCTTCACGTACAGAGCGTCTCGGTCGCCGTCGTCCGGGAACGGAGCCGCTCCATCCACGTGCTTCACCTGCGAGCGACGGGACAGAAACGTTAAAGCGTCAGTTCACCTCGAGCAGGTACACATGTTTACCCACAATCGGTCGAGATACGTCCAAAACACGTCGGAAAATGTCCGACCCTGCTGGCACGTCTTCTTTTTAATTCAACTTAGACAACGTGCAATTTGTGATGGACTCAACCTCTCCTAGAAACAGGGGGCGGTAAAACTCTCATCACACAGGTGAGACTGAGGAAGATGAAGATTTATCCGCACTCTTCTGAAACGCCACAAAACGTTTTCACATTTCAAACGTTGTGAAGAAAGACTGGGAACAAGCATGAAAATTAATCTTTAAGAGAACACAATCAAAATATTGGAAAGAATTTGCCTGGAAAATTAACATTAACAGGTTTTCACAACACCAAAAATCACATCAAAATACAATTTATCAGAAAGTACTGAATGCTGGAGGAAGTGTGGGGATCAGGAAACAAATCATTTACATACATGTTATTCCTGTCCTGTGTTGGGAAGGTTTTGGGGAATTGTTCAGGAGAAAATTACTAATATTTTTAACGACTCCTCTGTGGACTCTGTTACTGCTACTTCTTACTCCTCTGGTTCCTCCTCCTCAGCTTTCTTGTCCTTCTTTTTCTTCTTCTTTTTGGGAGTCTCCTCTGCAACTGCTTCTTCTACTACTTCTGTTACTGTCTCCTTTTTGGGCTTTTTGGATTTCACCACTGGTGTTTCAGGCTCTTCATATTTTTAACGACACCCAGTTAATATCATACTTGTTATTGCTCCACCAGGAGGAGAGAAGGAAGGGGACAAATATTTGTACACAATAATACGCATAGCTGTATTTTAAGCAAATTACACGAAGCTGGCTGGATGATAAACCCCCCCGTCTATTAATGCATGGAAGTTAACAGTAGAAGATATTAAAGAAATGAAAAGAATTGCGTATAGGCTAAGAAACAAAGAAGATGAATTCATGTGTTACTGGAGTAAATGGATAAAGGAAACAGATAAAGTGGAATAATAACAGGTATGTAAATTAAATTATATTAAAGAGAGTAGTGAAAGAACAATCCCCCCTCTCCCCCTCTCCCATTCTAATTTTACTTCATTATTATTTTTTTAAATTTCTAAATCTTAATTTAATTATCTTTTTTGTCTTCGTACCTTTTCTTTGGATTTTTATTTTATTTAATGCTGAATGTATTCTTGTATGTTTAAAAAATTATATATAAAAATGTGCCAGGATGAACAAATTACGTGATGAAATATGACAACTTGTAATGAAGTAAAACAGCCTGCAATAAAGTAATAAAAAAAAAAAAGTATTGCATACCGGAATCTAGTAAAAGCTGGGAGAAAAGACAGAACGACGCAGACTGGTTCTCTCACCTGCACGGGTCTGAGGATGGACTCGGCGTTGACCTCGTCGTCACAGCTGCGGCCCTGATAGAAGAAGATCTCCTGCGGGTGCGGCTCTCTGCCCAGCTGCTTCAGTTTGTTCGGAGGCACTTCAGACACGCGGACGAACCACTGGACCGTCGCCTTCTTCTGCTTCCCGCTCTCTGAAAACACAGCGAGCGAGGAGACGTTCAGGTGAGAGTCACCGAGGAGAGAACGACGACTTGAGCGTCCCGGGTTAGATCCCGTTTATTTTTTAAGTGTCCTGTTTTTGTGTCCAGGAGAAGAAGCGCTTATGCTGATTCTGAGAAACCAAACCTCCTGCCCCCCCTGCAGGACTAACATAGGTTCTAGGGGGGCAGGGTCTCCTCCACTGTCGCTCCCACCCTCTGGAACTAACTCCCTAAATACGTCAGAGACCCCCCCCCCCCCCTTCTCTCTCCACCTTCAAGAAATCCCTCTTCAACACCGTCTCTGATTTCATCCTCCTTCTCTCTTAGTTAAGCATCTTTGAGTACTCAGAAAAGAGCTTTAAAAAAGTATATTATTATTATTATTATTATACAGGGATATGAAGAACCAGGTTTCTCTGTGTGCAGGTAAACAACAGATCCTAAAGATGATCAGACCCAGGAGGAGACCGGAGGAACCGGGGTTACTCAGGTCCATGTGAACACACTCAGCGACGTCTCTGAGAGCGACTCACCGTCACCAAACAGCCGGACGACTTTGGCCACGTACGGGTTGTCTTCATCCTCGCTCTCGATGAGGATGTGCTGACCGATGTTAATGATGGTGATCCTCGGGAGACCCTCCACGCTGATGGCCAGAGAGCTGAGACACAGACACAGTTTGATTTTAAACAATGTGCTTTTCTATTAAAATCAAGCATGACAGAAAGCTCTCACCAATTTAAATGTGTCTATAGTAACTTGGGTTTCTTTCATGCTCGTGTGACTCGCGCCTCTTGCTCCTGCAGTAATTTGACTGTATGTGCGTTTATATCATTCTTTGAAGTTATTAAGTTATGTTTTGGGCCTTTATTAGAGGGGACAGCTGAAGAGAGACAGGAACGGATTCAGATTATGTTCATGTTATTTTCTAAAATTTCTTATTTTTTTCTTGACCTCTCCTAATTTAAATCATTAAATCCAACATCTTAGTTTATCACGATTAATCAAGTTTGAAATTCCATTATTTCCCATTTAAAAATAAAACAAATTGTTAGGCTTTTATTGTCAATGTTTGTAAACTGCTTTAAACTGAGAGTATTTAACTTGCTGTTTAAATTCAATCCGGCTTTTATTTTGAAATTACCTTCTGGTTAATTAAAGGTTTGAAAAAAATGAATGCATTAATTTCAGAACTTAATTAATCACGACTAACTAGTTAATCCTGACAAATAGAAATCAATATATTATACATATATATTTATATGTATATTATAAATCCTGATTTATGTAAATCTCCAAAGATCTGGTCGCTTGTTTCTCTCGCGAGATCTGGCAACATGGACGGTGCGAAGAAAAAACGCTTAAAACACAAACAAAAAAAAGGAGAAAAACTGAGCAAAAAGTAAAAGTAATGTAGAAATATATCCGCAGCAGAGTGATGAATAACAGCTAAAAAACAACAATTTGGAATAAAAATGACTGAACTGTCAATTAAACGTGATTAAGTTTGTTTTTAAACTCAGAATATGTTAAACAATTCAGCAGCAGGATTTATATGTGGACACGTGTTATTATTAAATGACTTTAACACGTGTTTATAAAAATATAGAAGCTTAATACTTACTGATAGTCGTATATTTTTAGTTTTCTGTTGAAACTTGAATGTCTTCCACGCCACGCGTAAACTCGCCTTATCCTCAGTCGCGAGGAGTATTTCATCCTGACGTCACGTCCTCCGATTAAACTGTAGTTAGTTTAAAATAAGATTTAAGTCGGGGATTAAAGCCAATCTGCGCCGTTTATCTGAAGCGAGACAAAAAACAAAACTCTGTAAAAAATGTCTAAACTGCCAACATCATTTCGCGCGAAAAGTGCGTCGTTTCCGGTTGTCTTCTTCTTCGTTATCTTTAATGGCGGGCTGCAAACCGACATGAAAGGTGTTAACGCCACCTACTGTACCGTCCTGGTTTTAACCCCTGACCACATTCCTCACACACACACACAAACACACACACACACACACACACACACACACACACACACACACACACACACACACACACACACACACACACACACACACACACACACACACACACACAGACTCCAAAATAAACAGGCAGGAGAATAATGTATAACTCAAAAGAAGATATACAATTAAAAACAAGTGTTTTGGGGAAAGTCTTATGCTGTCAATATCAACCTGTTGCACTGACAGAGTATGAGGTTTTTGTTTTTCAACATCGGTTTTCCTTTTATTCCAGGATTCAGCCCAAAACTTCAATTCACCATCAATGATGAGCCGGAGCCCGGAGTGGGACGGAGTCAGTACAGGAATGCAGCATATAGACAATGTGTGTTATGGAAAATCAACAGGAGAGATACAACAAGTCACAATATACATGGGTAACACTTTACAATAAGGTACACACATTTTGCATACTTACTGGGAGACGAATGGGAAACTAACCACTAGATATAATCCAGAGTGCATATGTGAAAAGGTCTCTAGGTAACCATTAGTTAACAGGTAGATTTGTGTGGTTTATCCAGCTTTCATTATCCGTTAAATAATAATTCACTACTCTACAACATGTGATGAAGAAGTACTCAATATCTACCCAGTACTGAGTGGTTTTCTAATGGTTACTTGAAACTTTAATCACGTTATTTTTGCATTTCAGCATGAGCATACAAAATAAAAGTTTGGGTTTGGTGCTACATTACACAAATTTCCTACCAACATAACTTGAACTGCTCTTCTGCTGTTGCTCGTTTGGAGCGACAAGTGGTTCATCCATGCCATGATTGATGGTTAGTCTTTCACTGTGCCAAGACACACATGATCAGAACATGTGCTGCTGTGAAATGTTCTTATTCTTCCTGACACAATAAGTGTATAAAAGGCTCAGACAGTAGGTGGCCTTCCTGTTAATTGCTCACGCTCCTCCTGCATGTTGATGACGTAAGCATCTCAAGCTTTTTGCTTCTGCCTTTTCCTTTTCAGTCGCTACATAACACATGACTGTTGACTCTGTTTGAACTGTCTGTATTGTTTAAAAATGATTGTAGATGTATAATGGCTGAATAAAATACTCATACATACAGGATCAGTTTGCCAGCGTGCGTGTGTTCGGAGAGGAGAGCGGCAGATTATAAATTCACCGTACTCTGCAACATGATGATGAATCAGTTTATGGACGCCATCTTGTAATACTCTTAGTTCACCAGCAGATGGCGCCTGTGCTACTTGTAAACCCAGGCAGTAAAGTGTATGTGAAGTTGTTAATCTGTCTAAAGAGCTAATTTCTTTCATTTATGTTCATTGAACTCGAATATTTCTGCCAAATAACTTACTCTAATAATTGTCAGACGCTTATGATCTGACGAGGCTTAAATTTCTAGCTCCGTCCTCCTGATAGTTTAGAACTGAAGAAGGTGAAACCACTGAAACAAAAAACTTCAAGACGATTTCTTGGTGTGCACACTGTTCATTTATTGGGATGAAGTTTAAACACAGCTTGAGCAAACAGGAGCATCTTAATATATAATTTTCAGGTCACAGAAAATACATTTTCACATGAACAATGAGGACTTTAAATTTCTGAAGCGAAGCACATTCATATAAAATCCATTAATTCTAAAATCTGATAATACAGCATTGAAAAAACACAACAGAAGCAAAATACATGATAATCACAATTCACACATTTCTTCATTAAGTATTCACCATGACGACCGTGTTTTACAGAGGACGTCCCACCTACCAGGAGCTAGGGTGTAAGATTTAAAGGTCACATAGTCTCCTCCTCTTCAACCAGTTTAAAAAATTCTCAGAACTTCCAAAAACATGTGTGAAGTTTCTTGTTCTAAATCCACTCTGATCCTGTATTTGATCATGTCTATAAACCCCTCTATTTCAGCCCTGCTCAGAACAGACTGTTTCTGTGTCTGTACCTTTAAATATGTAAATGAGCTGTGCCTGACCACGCCCTGTCTCTAGAAGGTGCTTGGGTGTACTTGGTCTTTCTCGCTCCATGTCCTATTGTTTACGGTGAGAAGGCAGACTCAGAGGGCAGAACAAACACCTAGCTGTGGGAGTGTCACCCACCTGGGGGAGGGGCTACTGCCCTTTGTGATGTCATGAAGGGAACTCCGTCCTGAATTAGTAAGTCATTCCCAACTCTCTCGCTCTCTCTCTCTCCCCTGTTTCTAACTCTATTTACTGTCCTATCTCTAAATAAACGCATAAAAGCCCAAAAATAAAAATAATTAAGAAAATATATATATATATTTTTTTTTAACCAGGAAAAAGTCTCATTGAGATTAAAAATCTCTTTTACAAGAGCATCCTGACCAAGACAGGCAGCAGCACAATTACAGGATTTCAGACATAAAACACTTAACAACAATGAACATAAATACAGGAATCACAAAAAGGACCAGTTCACCAGAGTCTGTCATAAGTCATGAGCAACAAAGCGATCAAAAAGGACAATACGAGTTAGTTAAAACATCTATACTTAGATATTTCTGCCTCCAGATCATTAAGTAGACCTTTAAAAACATTCAAGGAAACCAGCTCCCGAAGATTTAAAGTATCTTGCAACCGATTCCAAGAAGAGGGAGCAGCATACTTGAACGCCTTTTTTCCTAATTCCGTACGGGCTTTAGGGACGGTAAGAAGGTGAAGATGGTAACTTCCATTACTTTATATGTAGCTCTGTAGGTAGGATGGAAGCAGACCGAGAATACCCTTATAAATAAAAATGCCAGTGATTTAGTCTACGTGCAGACAAGGCAGTCCAACCAACCCGAGCATACAAGGAGCAGTGGTGAGTAAGGGCTTTTAGATTGGTGATAACCCTCAGTGCCCCATGGTAGACAGTATCCAACGCATGTAGGCTTTGCCAGGATGCGTGCACGTAAAGAGCATCGCCATAGTCTAGCACTGACATAAAAGTGGCAGCAACAAGTGTTTTTTTGGCCTTAAATGAAAAGCAAGACTTAATTCTAAAATAAAATCCTAATTTTAACTTGAGTTTTTTTTAACCTATTGTTGAATGTGAGGCTTAAAAGAGAAAATAATAAAAGTAAACCTTCCTTTAATTTATTTCAAATAGTTTTGTATGGCAAGAAATTTGTTTTTAGTTAGTTTTTATCCTTATTTTTTGGACGCCCTGGCAGAATTGGCCCCCTCCTGTTTTTCATTCTTCTCCAGGATTCTGTTGCTCTTTATTACCACGTGTGAAAGCAAAACGCCTTTGTAGAAATGTTTTTTTTTTTTTTTTTTGCTTTGACAAAATTGTACCCCCTAAATTTGCCTCCCTATCTTTACTGCCTTGGCTCTTGCAGATTTCTGAGAAACTCCTCTATTTCTCTGCACATTATGCCTCTGTATTTAGTCTTCTCCAGGATTCTGATGCTGTTCTCACGGTTGAAGGATATTTCTGGTATTGCTGCTGCCTTCATGTGATACTGTATCGACCTGTGGGAGTCATTTAGATTAAAGTATAAATGATTTGCATATATGTTGTAAAGCATCTGTTTGTCTGAAGGTTCTGCAGGTTCATTTTTGAGCAGTTTCTGAAATATCTGCTCAGCTTTGGCCTTGCTGTGATGTGACTTTGCATAGATAGTTGCGAGGTCTGTTTCCTTTTTGAGTGAAGCGTGAGGGTAAAGAGAGAGCAGCTCCTCGTGGAGAGCGATTGCTCTGTCCATCGTGCTTTGTTCTGGATCAGGGTAATTTCTGCTTTTATAAACTATCTTCGATCTGTAGCAGAACGCAACTAATCTTTTCAGATAACGCACATCTGGATGTTCTTTCAGAACTTTCTCTGCCAAATCAACGGCCTCATCAACTGATATGTATTTTATGTAAAGGTTTAGTAAGGCCCACATGCCACTGCCACTGCAGCACAGAGTGCTCACATTTCCAGCCAACTCACGGACTTCATCTCGAATGTTTTCTCCTTCATCAGCACGTTGGTCAAGGTAGAGCACAGCGAGGTACAAGTTCTCTGGATCCCGTTCCTTGGCTTGTCTCATTTTCTCCAAGAGGTCAGGGTCCAGCCTTGTGTCACTGAAGTTTTGGGCGTTCTTTAACCATATGACATAGCTGGTGTTCCAATCCACCATGTCCGGCTGCATCCTGGCAGCTTTCTCGTAGTAATCAACAACCAGCTTCTTATCCTCTCTCAAAAACATCAGGGTCCAGGCCTTTTCAGCGTAGATCTCTGGATGGAGGTCGTCCTGGGTTGGAGATGGGTATTTTTCCATCAGGGCCTCAACCTTTGACAGGTAAGCCTGACTCTCCTCTAGATCTCCCAGGTGGTGGTGCAGCCAGGCCAGGTTCCCGTAGTTCACCACTAACCAAGGACCCTCATCTGCGCTTCTCAGCTTGCTGAGGGTCTCTGCAGCCTTCTGGAACAAACTGTTAGCCTCTTCATTTAACCCCAGCTTATACTGAATGAACCCCCACAGGTTGTAATTGTGGCCCAGTTTTCTATTTCCCTCCTCTGTGCTGAAGTCCTCCATCTTGTGCGTGAGGCGTAACAGTTTTGGCTTGCTGTGGTCCAGGTCCCAGGTGAAGTGGCACTGCAGGGACTCCAGTGTGGTTTGACTCTGAGCAGCACTGATGGAGAATACAAAAACAAACATTTAAACACATCAGCAGCTAATTTGGATATTCTTTGAAGTGTGCTATGCAAGCAGGTCTATATCTTACAACTTATCAATAATGACACACACCATCCCAGCCTGTTCATCCTGCTGACATCTAGCAGCGCACATGTATGTTCTGATTCTTGATGACTCTATTTATGTTTGTAGTTTCTCCTCTACTCTTCAAATCCGATGTACACAGCAACGGAGGAGCCTCGTTTGTCAACCTGAGCTGTCAATCATGCCTTTATTCCCCTTTTTGTATCGTCAGCTAACTAAGTAAACTTCTCAGATAAATGAAAAACACAATAAACTCTTTGACATCACTGCATGGGCTCAGGAACAGTTTCCAGGAGACATCACATCTCTGGATTCACAAAAGTTAGATTAAACTTTTGTTTTCGTCTTTTATTACCGCTGTCGCACGGTAAGTGATGGTTCTTTTAACCAATCAGTGGACGGCAGTGTGTCTAGATCCTACCTTATCGGTACGTATGGTACCCCAACAGAAGGGTACCAAAAAAGTAGGATGTTACAGATCCGTTATTTGGTACCGTTCCCAACTTCTGACAGTTGAAAAGACAACAATTGATGATGGTGGAAATAGAGCAATAAACTGCCCTACCTGTAATCGTGACTCGTCACCTTGCAGTGAAAATATTTGGAGCGTAAAATAAGACCAAGGAGAGCCTGGCTAAATCCTTTGGGGGGACAGGCCTACTGCAGAGTGGTATTAATGACCCTGTCCCAACTTTTTTTTAATGTGTTACTAGCATAAAATATTAAATGGTCATAGTTTTCCAAAAAACATTAAATGTCTCAGCTTCAACAGTTGACATGTTGTCTTTGTGCTATTTTTAATTAATTAGTCTTTATCTTTACATTTTACACAACATTCCAACTTCTATTGAACGTGTGGGGTTCTTTGTTGTTAACATGTACTTCTTCTTAAAATGTATTCTTCCTTTATAAAGTAATTTACGTATATATACTTGATGTTTTTATTGCCTGAAGGACCAGCAATTGAAAAGTTAATGTGCAACCTGATTGTGTGCAATTAAATTTATGAACCTTGAACCTTCCTACTGCTGCAGCTGATACCTTACTTCCTTATACCTTTAGTATGTTTTTATTAAACAGCAGAGTATTTAAATTCCATGGTAATCCTTATTTTACTGAAGGTAAATATATAATTATAATTCCACCTCTTAAAAAATAAACAAAAAAACAATTAGTCATAATATTGATTCCTTAAAAGGAAACACAAATTAAAATCAATTTTTTTTTTAAAGTTTATTTTGGGGCTTTTTGTGCCTTTTAATGGAGAGATAGGACAGTGGATAGAATTAGAAATCAGAGAGAGAGAGAGAGAGTGGGGAACGACATGCGGGAAAGGGTCCACAGTGCGGGATCGAACCTGGGCCGCCCGCTTAGAGGACTATAGCCTCCATACATGGGGGGGCGCGCACTAACCACTGTGCCACCAGCGCCCCTAAAATAAAAATTTTGACCCCAGACAAACAAAATGTCACAAAAGCCTCAAAGTGAGAAAAGTAAACATATGAAACACTAAAATAATGAAGCTAAAGGGGAAGAAAAAGACTAAAAGGAAAGGGTTTGGAATTAATAAATTAGAAACATGTAAACATTTGTATGTAAGTCAGATACTCACCTCATCTTTCTGCTGTTTCTTCCTCTCTGTCGTTTTCTTAAGATGATTTAGTTGAGCAGATGTTTCCTCTTGATGTTGCTCTCTGGTTACAGTCGCTCCAGCTTCAGCTCTCTAGTGTGGATGACGTGATGTGCAGTAGCAGCTTTAAATGTCCATGATAGAGGCGTGACACTTTGGAAGTCGTAAATCCACCTTTCTTTATCAGCAGGCTGTTATCTGACTGTCCTTTCTTGAGAATAGAAACTTAAGTCCTCAGTTTCCCTGCAATTTATTCAAGGAGGAAAAAGTTCCTCCTCAAAGAATTGATGTATTGCTGTAATCACTTTTTTGCTAGATTCCCTAGTAGTGCTGTAGTCAAGACCACACAAACCGAGACCAGAGTGCTCCGAGTTCAAGACAAGACTAAGACATTTAGGGGTCTAGACCAATGAAGACCAAGACCAAGGCAGGGCGAGACTGAGCCAAGACCTAGACCAAGGTGGGGCTAGACCGAGACAAGACCAAGACCATAAACATCACTACGAAATCATCATCTTATGTTGAGGGGGCGTGTGACTCACTTAGACCGTAACACCGGGAAAGTTGTGGACGTAACCGAGGGATAAAAATCAACCTTCAAATGAATTGAAGTTATTTAATCTTTTAGAAAGAGGCACTTTCCTTCTAATCACAGTAATGATGTGGAAAAACTCAGTGGTAGTCTTGACAGGTCTTGATTGAAAATCTGGAGTCCACCCAGTGTCATGATTTGGTCTTGTTTGGTTTTGTGTTTTGGCGTTTGGGTTTCCATGTTTTGATTTCTCCTGTTCTTCCCTAGTGTTGCTGGTTTTTCCCCTTGTGTGTTTCCTAGTTTGGTCTTCAGTGTTTCCTGTGTTATTTTGTCATTTCAAATCCTTGTGTCCCTCTCTGTTCTGGTGTGTCTTGATGTTTAACAGTGTCTTCAGTGTTTCATGTATTTGTCATAGTTGTCCTCAGTGTTTCTTGTCCTGCCTCTGTGTGTTTCCCTCCAGTGTTGATTGCCCTCATTGTCTTTTCCTGTGTCGTTAGTCTCACCTTTGTCTGATTACCCTTTGTCTATTTAGTCTCTGTGTTTCTTGCCCTCTGTGTCAGGTTGTTGTTGTATGTCGTTTGTCGGTGGTGTTTGTAGTTATGTCAGATGTTACTTTTCCTTGTGCTCCCAGTGATTCCTCGTGGCTACCTTTATTACATTTCGACTTTTCAAGAAAGAAAGTTTTTGTTTAAATAAATATTTTTAATTTTTCATTCTCCACTTGGGTCCAGTTCCTGATTTTCCACACCCGTTCATGACACCCAGTCTGATACCTGAGACAAGACCAAGTAGAAATGCTTTAAATACTCTTAGTTTACCAGCAGATAGCGCCTGTGCTACTTGTAAACCCAGGCAGTAAAGTGTATGTGAAGTTGTTAATCTGTCTAAAGAGCTAATTTCTTCCAGTTATGTTTGTTGAACTCGAACATTTCTGCCAAATTACTTGCTCTAATTAAAAGGAATACATTATGTTAGAAAAGAGTGTTAGTTTTCTATGTAATCTTTGTGCTGGATGTGAACATTGTTATTCATGTCATGTTTGTGACCCTGTACAAGCCAGCTCTCTCAGAACGCTCCGTTTTGGTGTGTGTGTCTCTTTAAATGCAATAACCCCCCCCCATTGGCTCTTTAATAATATGTTCCCTTCACAATTTTAAAAATCGCTTTGTGTGATAGGCTTTAGCAGAATTAGGACACTTATGATCTGACGAGGCTTACATTTCTAGCTCCGTCCTCCCGATAGTTTAGAACTGAAGAAGATGAAACCACTGAAACAAACAACTTCAAGACGATTTCTTGGTGTGCACATTGTTCATTTAGTGGTATAAAGCTTAAACACAGCTTGAGCAAACAGGAGCATCTTAATATATAATTTTCAGGTCACACAGCAAATACATTTTCACATGAACAATGAGGACTTTAAATATCCAAAGTGAAGCACATTCATATAAAATCCATTAATTCTAAAAACTGAAAATACAGCATTGAAAAAACACAACAGAAGCAAAATACATAATAATCAAAATTCACACATTTCTTCATTAAGTATTCACCATGACAACTTTGTATTTACAAAGGACGTCACACCTAACAGGAGCTAGGGTGTAAGGTCACATATCCTCCTCTTCTTCAACCAGTTTAAATAAGTCTCAGAGCGCCTCAAAACATGTGTGAAGTTTCTTGTTCTAAATCCACTCTGATCCTGTATTTGATCATGTCTATAAACCCCTCTATTTCAGCCCTGCTCAGAACAGGCTGTTTCTGTGTCTGTAGCTTTAAATATGTAAATGAGCTGTGTCTGACCACGCCCCCTCTCTGGAAGGGCTTGGGTGTACTCCAGTCTTTCTCGCTCCATGTCCTATTGTTTACGGTGAGAAGGCAGACTGAGAGGGCAGAACAAACACCCAGCTGTGGGAGTGTCACCCACCTGGGGGAGGGGCTACTGCCCTTTGTGATGTCATGAAGGGACCTCCGTCCTGAATTAGTAAGTCGTTCCCAACTCTCTCTCTGTCTTTCTCTCTCCTCTGTTTCTAACTCTATCCACTGTCCTATCTCTAAATAAATGAATAAAAGCCCAAAAATAAAAATAACTAATAAAATAATAAAATTAAACCTTCCTTTATTTTATTTTAAGTAGTTTTGAATGGCAAGAAATTCGTTTTTAGTTAGTTTTTATCCTTATTTTTTGGACGCCCTGGCAGAATTGGCCCCCTCCTGTTTTTCATTCTTCTTCAGGATTCTGTTGCTCTTTATTACCACGTGAAAGCAATACGCCTTCATAGAAATTAGATGTTTTCTTTTGCTTGGACTAAATTGTTCCCCATAAATTTGCCTCCCTATCTTTACTGCCTCGGCTCTTGCAGGTTTCTGAGAAACTCCTCAATTTCTCTGTCTTAAATAAAATGTATTATTATTATTTTACCCCAGACAAACAAAAAGTCACAAAAGCCTCAAAGTGAGAAAAGTAAACTTATGAAACACTAAAATAATGAAGCTAAAGGGGAAGAAAAAGACGAATAGGAAAGGGTTTGGAATTAATAAATTAGAAACATGTAAACATTCGTATGCAAGTCAGATACTCACCTCATCTTTCTACTGTTTCTTCCTCTCAGTCGTTTTCTGAAGATGACTTAGTCGAGCAGATGTTTCCTCTTGATGTTGCTCTCTGGTTACAGTCGCTCCAGGTTCAGCTCTCTAGTGTGGATGACGTGATGTGCAGTAGCAGCAGCTTTAAATGTCCGAGATAGAGGCGTGACACTTTCCTTATCAGCAGGATGTTATGTGACTTTCCTTTCCTGAAATAGTAAGTCCTTCCCAACTCTCTCCCTCTCTCTCCCCTGTTTCTAACTCTATCCACTGTCCTATCTCTAAATAAATGAATGAAAGCCCAAAAATAAAAATAGCTAATAAAATAATAAAAGTAAACCTTCCTTTAATTTATTTCAAATAGTTTTGAATGGCAAGAAATTCGTTTTTAGTTAGTTTTTATCCTTATTTTTTGGACGCCCTGGCAGAATTGCCCCCCTCCTGTTTTTCATTCTTCTTCAGGATTCTGTTGCTCTTTATTACCACGTGAAAGCAAAACACCTTCGTAGAAATTAGTTGTTGTTTTTTTGCTTGTACTAAATTGTTCCCCCTAAATTTGCCTCCCTATCTTTACTGCCTTGGCTCTTGCAGGTTTCTGAGAAACTCCTCAATTTCTCTGTCTTTATTCTTCTCCAGGGTTCTGATGCTTTTCTTACGGAAGGAAGATTTTTCAGGTATTGCTGCTGTCTTCATGTGATACTGTGTCGACCTGTGGTAGGCTTTTCGATCATAGGCTAAGTAATTTGCATATATGTTGTAAAGCATCTGTTTGTCTTCAGGTTCTGCAGGTTCATTTTTGAGCAGTTTCTGAAATATCTGCTCAGCTTTGGCCTTGCTGTGATGTGACTTTGCATAGATAGTTGCGAGGTCTATTTCCCTTTTGAGTGAAGAGTGAGGGTAAAGAGAGAGCAGCTCCTCGTGGAGAGCGATTGCTGTGTCCACCATGCTTTGTTCTGGATCAGGGTAATCTCTCCTTTTATAAATGATCCTCCATCTGTAGCAGAGTGCAACAAATTTCTTCAGATAACGCACATCTGGATGTTCTTTCAGAACTTTCTCTGCCAAATCAACGGCCTCATCAACAGATATGTGTTCTATGTGAAGGTTTAGTAAGGCCCACATGCCACTGTTACTGCAGTACAGAGTGCTCACATTTCCAGCCAACTCACGGACTTCATCTCGAATGTTTTCTCCTTCATCAGCACGTTGGTCAAGGTAGAGCGCAGCGAGGTACAAGTTCTCTGGATCCCGTTCCTTGGCTTGTCTCATTTTCTCCAAGAGGTCAGGGTCCAGCCTTGGGTCACTGAAGTTTTGGGCCTTCTTTAACCATATGACATAGCTGGTGTTCCAATCCACCATGTCCGGCTGCATCCTGGCAGCTTTCTCGTAGAAATCAACAACCAGAATCATGTCCTCTCCGAAGAACATCAGGGTCCAGGCCTTTTCAGCGTAGATCTCTGGATGGAGGTCGTCCTGGGATGGAGATGGGTATTTTTCCATCAGGGCATCAACCTTTGACAGGTAAGCCTGACTCTCCTCTAGATCTTCCAGGTGGTGGTGCAGCCAGGCCAGGTTCCCGTAGTTCACCACTAACCAAGGACCCTCATCTGCTACTCTCAGCTTGTTGAGGGTCTCTGCAGCCTTCTGAAACAAGTTCCTCGCCTCTTCATTTAACCCCAGTTTATACTGAATGAACCCCCACAGGTTGTAAATGTGGCCCAGCCATCTATTTCCCTTCTCTTTGCTGAAGTCCTCCATCTTGTGCGTGAGACGTAAAAGTTTCGGCCTGCTGCGGTCCAGGTCCCAGGTGAAGTGGCACTGCAGGGACTCCAGTGTGGTTTGACTCTGAGCAGCACTGATGGAGAATACAAAAACAAACATTTAAACACATCAGCAGCTAGTTTTGACTCTTGTGTTCTTATTTGTTATGTCTCGTCTCGCAGTGTCTCCTCTACTCTTCTAAACTGTCAATCACTTTTATTACCCTATTATATAGTCAGACAATCAAGTAAACTTCTCAGATAAATAAAAAACAGACTAAATTATTTGGTGGACATCACTGCATGGGCTCAGGAACACTTCCAGGAGACATAGTCTGTGAACACGTTAGCTGAAACTCTACCATGTGTAGGGTTGCCACCTTCCAAGCAGAAAAACAAGGGACACCCCGCAGCGGGGTGCAACTCAGTAGGGGCCTCACTGGTTGATTGATTCAAAACGGGACGCAATATCAAAGTGTAAAATACGGGACGATTCCGTATTTTACGGGACGGGTGGCAAACCTAACCATGTGTCATGATTTGGTTTTGTATTTGAGTTTCCCTGTTTTATCCCAGTGTTGCTTGTTTCCCTTGTGTGTTAATGTTCCCTAGTGTTGCTGGTTTTTCCCTTACTTTCCCCTCCTAGTTTTGTCTTCAGTGTTTTCTGTTTTATTTTGTCATTTATTATCCTCGTGTATCTCTGTGTTCTAGTGTGTTTTGTTAGATTCTTGAGTTCTGTGTGTCTTTAGTGTTTCATGATTTAGTTTGTAGTTGTCCTCAGTGTTTCTTGTATTCCTGCCTCTGTGTGTTTCCCAGTGTGTTTGCCCTGATTGTCTTCACCTGTGTCGTTAGTCTCACCTGTGTCTGATTACCCCATGTCTATTTAGTCTCTGTGTTTCTTCCCTTCTGTGGCCGTTCGTTGTATGTGTTTGTTGGTGCGTATGATATGTCTGTGTCCCGGTGGCTCCCTGTTTTTGAGCCCTGTGTTTTTGTTGAACTTGTTGAAGTAAGTTTTTGTTTGGCTTTTTGTTAAAATAAATAGTTTAGTAAATTCTGCACCTGGGTCCACACCTCCTTGTTTTCCAATTGTGACACCATGCAAAGAGCAAGCTGTATATAAACCAGATCCAGAAACATTGCTGGCTTTCCTTGGGCCTGAGGTTGTTTAAAATGGACTAAGTCAAAGTGGAACACTGTCCTGAGGTCTGACAATTCACAATTTGAAATCTTTTTAGAAAAAATGGACGCTGCATCCTCCGGGGCTAAATAGGAGAGGGACCATCTGGCTTGTTATCAGCGCTCAGATAAAAAAACAGCACCTGTGATGGTATGGGGGTGCATGGGTAAACTGCACATCTGTCAAGGCTCCATTAATGCTGAACCATACATAAAGGTTTTGGAGCAACATATGCTGCCAAATAGAAAACCTCTTTTCTGGGAAGGCCTTGTTTATTGCAGCAGCATAATGTCAAACCACATTCTGCACACTGACAACAGAATGGCTCACAAGTCAAAAGCTTCATTTCCACCTAGCGGTCCGGTCAGTGGTCTGCACCTCCAAGGTCGCCCATGGGGGCCAAAAATCCAAAACAGCATTGAAATAACTCTCGAAATCTACGGGATATTTAAACTTGGCGTGTTTTCTGTTTGTCCTTTATTACTGCTGTCAGACGGAAAGTGGCGGTTCTTTTAACCAGTCAACGGACTGCGGTTTGTCTCGCTCCAACCTTTAGGGTCTTATTGGTACACTTGGCACCTAATGTGGATCTAATGTGTTTGGATTAAATCTTTTATTGGATTTAAACCGTTGGGACTCAGTTTGATGAATTATTATGATCAGGAGAGTTCAGTAAACCTTTAAACGGTTAAAAGACGTTGTTTGTTTGTCGGTGGTCTGACAGGTGGGTAGATTGTGACTGCTGTGGTGGTCTGACCTGCACACACTGGGCCGTCTGAGTAACAGGGTCAAATATGCTGGTGCACCGTTTATGTTTTCATAATTATATCAGATCAGCATATTGATTTACTTTGTTTGACTGAAACCTGGCTGTGTCGAGATGAATATGTTAGTTTAAATGAATCCACTCCTCCCAGTCATTTTAATACTCATATACCTCGAGACACCGGACGAGGTGGTGGAGGAGCAGCTATTTTTAATTCTAGTCTTCTAGTTAACCCTCAACCAAAGCTGAATTTTTCTTCTTTTGAAAGCCTTGTTCTTAGTCTTTCACATCCAGTCTCAAGAACCTTTCAGCCAGTTCTAGTTGTTGTAGTTTACCGCCCTCCTGGCCCATATTCTGAGTTTCTATCTGAATTTGCAGAATTTTTATCAAATTTACTCCTTAGCAGTGATGGAATAATTGTTGTAGGTGACTTCAATGTCCATGTGGATGTTGAAAATGATAGCCTTAACACAGCTTTCATGTCATTATTAGACTCTATTGGTTTCACCCAGGGTGTAAACGAACCTACTCATCGTTTTAACCACACCCTCGATCTTGTTTGAGCTTATGGCATTGAAATCCAAAACCTTACAGTTTTCCTAGAAAATCCTCTTCTATCAGACCATTTCCTTATTACTTTCGACTTTGTCCTACCAGAATTAGCTCTGTTTAATAAAAATGTGCTCTCTAGAAGTTTATCTGATAGAGCTGTAGCTAGATTTAAGGAAGCTATTTCAGCTGCTTTTGATTCAGTACCGTGTTTCAACCCAGTTGGAAACTCTTATGATAGCTTTAGTCCCTCTCAGCTAGATCAGTTTGTTGATAGTGCAGTGGATTCGCTGAGAGTTACTCTTGATTCGATTGCTCCCCTAAAACAGAAGGTTATCAAATGGCAGAGACTAGCTCCATGGTTCAACTCAGAAACCCGTACTCTAAAACAGTCATCGCGAAATTTTGAAAGAATATAGCGCTCGACCAAAACGGTAGAATCTCGTTTATTCTGGCAGGATAGTCATAGAAAATATATGAAGGCTCTACGTCATGCTCGAGCTGCCTACTACTCCTCTCTAATCGAGGAAAACAAAAGCAATCCTAGATACCTTTTCAGCACTGTAGCCAGGCTGACAGAGAGTCATAGCTCCATTGAGCCTTTAGCCTTTAGCCCTCAGCAGTAATGATTTCATGAGCTTTTTTAACAACAAAATTCGAGACATCAGAGACAAAGTTGTTAACCTCCTGCCCTTACCTGGTGCAGATACGTCTGATACGGCAGAGACAGTTCCAGGACCAGATATTAGTCTAGACTGTTTTTTTCCAATCAACCTTTCAGAGCTAAATTCAATTATTTCTGCGTCAAAACCATCAACCTGTCTTTTAGACCCAATCCCAACCAAGCTGTTTAAGGAAGTCTTTCCCTTAGTTAGCAACTCTATATTAGATATGATCAATATGTCTTTACTGGCAGGCTATGTACCACAGTCATTTAAAGTAGCGGTAATCAAACCTCTACTCAAAAAGCCTACTCTAGGTTCAGGAACTCAAGCTAACTATAGGCCTATATCCAATCTTCCTTTTATCTCAAAGATCCTGGAGAAAGTGGTAGCTAATCAGCTGTGTGACTTTCTCCATGACAACAGTTTATTTGAGGAGTTTCGGTCAGGATTTAGAGTCCACCATAGCTCTGAGACTGCACTAGTTGGAGTTATAAACGATCTACTTCTAGCTTCAGACAGGGGACTTCTCTCTGTGCTCGTCTTGTTAGATCTTAGTGCTGCTTTTGACACTATTGACTATCAGATCCTATTATACAGACTAGAACATTTACTTGGAATTACAGGGACTGCTTTAAGTTGGTTTGAATCCTACTTATCAGACCGATCTCAGTTTGTACATGTTAATGATAAGTCTTCTATGCACACCAAAGTTAGCCATGGAGTGCCACAAGGTTCAGTGCTTGGACCAATTCTCTTTACATTATATATGCTTCCTCTGGGAAATATTATGAGGAAACACTCCATACAGTTTCATTGTTATGCAGATGATACTAAGCTTTATGTATCAATGAAGCCCGGTGGCACCAGTCAGTTATGTAAGCTAGAAATGTGCCTTAAGGACGTTAGGACCTGGATGACCAGAAATGTTTTGCTACTTAACTCAGACAAGACTGAAGTTATTGTGCTAGGCCCTAAAAACCTCAGAGAGACTTTTTCTAGTGATGTGACTGTCCTTAATGACATCAGCCTGGCATCTAGCACCACTGTTAGGAATCTAGGAGTTCTATTTGATCAAGATATGTCCTTTAGCTCTCACATCAGGCAAATTTCAAGAACAGCCTATTTTCACCTTCGTAATATATCCAAGATCAGGAATATCCTGTCGCAAAATGATGCAGAAAAACTAGTTCATGCATTTGTTACCTCCAGATTGGATTATTATAATTCTCTTTTGTCAGGGTGCGATGGTGGATCTCTAAAGACTCTTCAGCTAGTCCAGAACGCTGCAGCTCGTGTACTGACTAGAACTAGGAAAAGGGACCACATTACTCCTGTGTTGGCTTCTCTGCACTGGCTCCCTATACAGTCTAGAATAGAATTCAAGATCCTTCTTCTCACTTACAAAGCTCTAAATGGCCAGGCACCATCTTATCTTAAGGAGCTACTAGTGCCGTACTGCCCCTCGAGAACATTACGGTCCCAGAATGCAGGCCTGCTAGTGGTACCTACAGTCTCTAAGTGTACTATGGGAGGTAAAGCCTTCAGTTATCAGGGTCCGGGAGGCAGACACAGTCTGTATTTTTAAGAATAGACTTAAAACTTTCCTTTTTGATAAATCTTATAATTAGGGCTGGTGCTGGTGTAGACCAGCTCCTAGTTATGCTGCTATAGGCTTAGACTACCGGGGGAACTGGCACCTTGAGCTCTTATCTCTTTGTCTCTCTCTCTCTCTCTCTCTCTCTCTGTCTGTGCATATACAGTACATCATATTACTGCATGTAGCTATCTGTAAAGCTCAGTCACTAACCACCTACTTTCCTGGGAGCTCTTGAGCTGTCTTAGGCTCCTCGAGATTGTTGGTTGACGGCCTGACAGAACTTATCTTGAGATAACACTTGTTATGAGTTGACGCTATACAAATAAAAACTGATTGATTGATTGATTGATTGAGTCTTTGGTTAGTATTATGTATCCGTTTTGCCCCCTCCCCTCTGCCCTTTTGTACAATTCCCAGTGGGAGAGGTGGGTGTCCATTGTTTTGCCTAAGTGAGAGAAACAATTAAATAAGTCATCATAGAATAAATTGTTATTCCAAGTCTACAAGACAAACAGTTTAATGACGTGGTTAATCTCTTATGTTGCAAAAACAACTACAAAACATTTGACGATCAGTCGACGATGTAAATCCGTTGGGGGGACAGGCCTACTGCAGAGTGATAAACATGACCCTGTCACAGCTTTTTTTAAATGTGTTACTGGCATAAAATATAAAATGGGCACATCATACTTTCCCAAAAAACATTGAAATGTCTTAGTTTCAACAGTTGTCTATGTGTTATTTTCAATTAATCAATTTGTATCTTATCATTTTACACAACGTCCGACTTCTATTGAACCAGTGGGGTTGTTTGTTCTTAACATGTACTTCCTGTGCAGAGGTTTACGCAGAGGCCTCTGGTAAACAGGATATGGGCTTGGTCCGATATGAACAGCAATATTTCAGCAGCTGTCGCAGTTTTATTTTAACACACAAGCACAATACATTTTCCATTACACATTCCACCTCTTCAATAAACCCCCCAGAAAAATCAGTCGTAATGATGATTACTTAAAAGGAAACACAAATTAAAATTGTCCCTCACCCTGCACACTCAAAAAGACCACATCATAACCTCAATCTGGCCTTTGAATACTCGCTCTCTCAACAATAAAAGCCTCATTCTCCATGACTTCATAACCGACACCAATAATGGACTCCCTTTTTCTCACCGAAACCTGGCAAAAAGCCATGGAATATTTCTCACTAAACTAAACCACAAACACAGGATACACATACATCGACAAACCCCGTCCCAATGGACAGGGTGGTGGTGTTGCTGCTGTTTACAGGAAGAACATTCAAACTAGCACCATTCCCAACCCTGCAGTTGACTCCTTTGAACACATTGTTTTCAAACTCTCTGGTCCTACTCCCCTGGTCACTGCTGTAATCTATCGTCCCCCCCCAAACCAAACCCTTCTTTTTTCAGTTATTTATGACTCTCTTACCCAACTCTGCTCAATTTCAACTTCTCTTTTGCTCCTTGGGGATTTTGACTTCCACATCAATGACACACAATGTTAAACTGCGAAAGAATTCCTGGACCTACTTCACTGCCTCAACTTCACACAGCAAATCAACTTACCTACTCACAGCCAGGGCCACATTCTGAACTGGACACAATCCATCAACTGTCAAGTCTCAACCTCAACATCTCCAACCATCTGGCTATGAACATGGACATTGACATCCCTCTTCCCACTCCAAAGCTAAAACAAAAAATCTCCTTCAGAAACGTAAATTCAGTCGACCCCCCAGCTTTATCAGCCTCTATAACCAGCAAAATCCCTCCCAATTTGATAATCCCTCTGAATTCATCACTTACCATAACAACACACTCTCCTTCTGTCTAGATCAACTGGCTAAACTTAAAACTAAAACTCTCTCATTCACACACTCTGCACCCTGATACACTCTCAAACTCCATAAAATGAAATCCCACAAACGCCAGCTGACTACCTCAGACAATACAAGGAAGCTCTCAGCACAGCCCGGTCCACCTATTACTCACACCTAATCCACTCAGGCTCATCCAACCCCAAGGCTCTCTTCTCTGCAATAAACAAACTCTTCAAACCCAGTGACAACACCTCTTCTCCTTCACAGTTGACAAATGCAATGCTTTACCCAAAACACTCAAACTGGCAGCCGTCACCACCATCCTCAAGAAACCTGGACTCAAAACCGACAGCATGTGAAACTTCCACCCCATCTCCAACCTCTACTTTCTGTCAAAAATACTGGAACGTGTTGTCTCCTACCCAGATCAAATCCCACCTCTCCTCCAATAACCTGTTTGAACCATTTCAGTCTGGCTTCATAGCACAGAAACAGCTCTCCTCAAAGTCACCAACGACCTCCTCAAGATCCTCAACATCCTCGGCCTCACTGCAGCCTTTGACACCATCAGCCACAGTATTCTTCTATCCAGCTTAGAACACTCACTCAACTTCACTGGCACTGCTCTTTCCTGGTTAAAATCCTACCTCACCGACAGACAACAGTTTATCAAAATCCATCTTTAACTTGTTTTTATTAATATTAGCTTAATGTGATACACTTGATACCCTTCTGTTTCTAAAAATGATCATCCAAAGTCCTTAATAAACTCCAAAACATCCAGAACTGTGCTGCACCCCGTCTCACCCACACCCGATCCAGTGAACCCCTCACCCCTGTCCTACATATCTCCACTGGGTCCCTGTCCCGTACCGTATCCAATTCAAAATCCTGCTCCTTACACATAAAGCCCTTAACCACCAGGTCCCCTCCTATCTCACAGTTCACCCTCACACTCCTGCACGCAGCCTCCATTCTTTAAAAGCCAACCTCCTGTCTCCCCCACTTAGAACCAAGCGACGAACCTGGGGGGACAGAACCTTCTCCATAGCTGCCCCCTCCCTCTGGAAACTCACTCCCTACACACATTCAACACTGCACTGACCCTTCTACATTCAAATCACTAATCAAAACTCACCTCTCCAAATAAGCTTTTATGATTGTGATGTGTGTTCTGTATATCTGTCGCTGCACCTTTATGTTGTTTTATTTATGATTTGTGTGTAATGTTGTAATGTCTGTTAGTCTGTCCTTACTGTTCTGATCCTTCTGTCTTTTTAACAAATGTACAGTGTCTTGAAATTGAAACTTACAAATAAGATGTATTATTATTATTTTACCCCAGACAAACAAAAAGTCACAAAAGCCTCAAAGTGAGAAAAGTAAACTTATGAAACACTAAAATAATGAAGCTAAAGGGAAGAAAAAGACTAAAAGGAAAGGGTTTGGAATTAATAAATTAGAAACATGTAAACATTCGTATGCAAGTCAGATACTCACCTCATCTTTCTACTGTTTCTTCCTCTCAGTCGTTTTCTGAAGATGATTTAGTCGAGCAGATGTTTCCTCTTGATGGTGCTCTCTGGTTACAGTCGCTCCAGCTTCAGCTCTCTAGTCTGGATGACGTGATGTGCAGCAGCAGCTTTAATTGTCCGTGATAGAGGCGTGGCACTTTCCTTATCAGCAGGATGTTATGTGACTTTCCTTTCCTTTCTTAAGAATTAAAACTCAAAGCCTCAATATGTTGTCAGTTTTGGTGCGCTTTGGCGCCATCAGGAGGTCACTGAGTGCAACTGCAGTGTCATAAAAACGGTCACGCCTCCCCCTCTGACACCATGTGCATTTGTTGACAAACAAAGGGTGAGGAAGCCGGCAGAGACGCTGTGAGAAGATGAGGAACCACGCAGACTCAAAAGGTACAGTAATATTACCAGATTTTGATGGAGCCTGAGTGTCTGCAGCCCGTTGTCTAGTTTGTTTATTCAACTGTTACCATGACAACTATAGGTCGTGGATAAATGGCTACATAGATCGGTTTGTAAGGTTACAAACTTTTTGGAGACAAAAGTAAAGCTGCTAAACGTAAGACAATGATGACGTCACCGGTAATGATGCAGCTCGGAGTGACTATGGGGTTTCCTATTGCGCGAGACGCTAGCTTAACATTCAGTACATTAGCCGTTAACATTCACGACTAATGAATAACTTTATGAATATTATTCAAAACTCCACAGAACTGATACGGGATGAATCGAATATGATCAGTAACTGAAAACCACAGTTTGATTACATCTAAACAACTAAAAAAATACTATAAAATGTGTTTATCGACGGAGTGTGAATCATCATTAACTTACCTCCGACCAAGCTGTCAACGGCTCTGACCACATTCCTGACGTCATCACTCACACTGTGGTAATTCTAGAGTCTGTTGGGGATTATTCCTCTTCATTTTACTTTGTTGACTTTCAGAAACAAATTTTGGTTTTCAAAGCAATAATGTATGTGACACTTAGCAGGGCAACAACAGTGAGTGCTGTCAGATGGGGCCCCCTTAGGGAGGTTTCCTACTGTCATTTTGGGGCACTGCTTTGGTTTACATTTGTGAGCCCTGAGGGGCCCCTACTGGTCTGGGGCCCCAAGCAGTTGGGGCACACACACACAGACTCCAAAATAAACAGGCAGGAGAATAATGTAAAACTCAAAAGAAGATATAAAATGAAAAACAAGTGTTTTGGGGAAAGTCTTATGCTGTCAATATCAACCTGTTACACTGACAGAGTATGAGGTTTTTGTTTTTCAACATCGGTTTTCCTTTTATTCCAGGATTCAGCCCAAAACTTCAATTCACCATCAATGATGAGCCGGAGCCCGGAGTGGGATGGAGTCAGTACAGGAATGCAGCATATAGACAATGTGTGTTATGGAAAATCAACAGGAGAGATACAACAAGTCACAATATACATGGGTAACACTTTACAATAAGGTACACACATTTTGCATACTTACTGGGAGACGAATGGGAAACTAACCACTAGATATAATCCAGAGTGCATATGTGAAAAGGGCTCTAGGTAACCATTAGTTAACAGGTAGATTTATGTGGTTTATCCAGCTTTCATTATCCGTTAAATAATAATTCACTACTCTACAACATGTGATGAAGAAGTACTCAATATCTACCCAGTACTGAGTGGTTTTCTAATGGTTACTTGAAACTTTAATCACGTTATTTTTGCATTCCAGCATGAGCATACAAAATAAAGTTTGGGTTTGGTGCTACATTACACAAATTTTCTACCAACATAACTTGAACTGCTCTTCTGCTGTTGCTCGTTTGGAGCGACAAGTGGTTCATCCATGCCATGATTGATGGTTAGTCTTTCACTGTGCCAAGACACACATGATCAGAACATGTGCTGCTGTGAAATGTTCTTATTCTTCCTGACACAATAAGTGTATAAAAGGCTCAGACAGTAGGTGGCCTTCCTGTTAATTGCTCACGCTCCTCCTGCATGTTGATGACGTAAGCATCTCAAGCTTTTTGCTTCTGCCTTTTCCTTTTCAGTCGCTACATAACACATGACTGTTGACTCTGTTTGAACTGTCTGTATTGTTTAAAAATGATTGTATATGTATAATGGCTGAATAAAATACTCACACATACATGATCAGTTTGCCAGCGTGCGTGTGTTCGGAGAGGAGAGCGGCAGATTATAAATTCACCGTACTCTGCAACATGATGATGAATCAGTTTATGGACGCCATCTTGTAATACTCTTAGTTCACCAGCAGATGCCGCCTGTGCTAGTTGTAAACCCAGGCAGTAAAGTGTATGTGAAGTTGTTAATCTGTCTAAAGAGCTAATTTCTTTCATTTATGTTCATTGAACTCGAATATTTCTGCCAAATAACTTACTCTAATAATTGTCAGACGCTTATGATCTGACGAGGCTTAAATTTCTAGCTCCGTCCTCCCGATAGTTTAGAACTGAAGAAGGTGAAACCACTGAAACAAAAAACTTCAAGACGATTTCTTGGTGTGCACACTGTTCATTTATTGGTATAAAGCTTAAACACAGCTTGAGCAAACAGGAGCATCTTAATATATAATTTTCAGGTAACAGAAAATACATTTTCACATGAACAATGAGGACTTTAAATTTCTGAAGCGAAGCACATTCATATAAAATCCATTAATTCTAAAATCTGAAAATACAGCATTGAAAAAACACAACAGAAGCAAAATACATGATAATCACAATTCACACATTTCTTCATTAAATATTCACCATGACGACCGTGTTTTACAAAGGACGTCACACCTACCAGGAGCTAGGGTGTAAGATTTAAAGGTCACATAGTCTCCTCCTCTTCAACCAGTTAAAAAAATTCTCAGAACTTCCAAAAACATGTGTGAAGTTTCTTGTTCTAAATCCACTCTGATCCTGTATTTGATCATGCCTATAAACCCCTCTATTTCAGCCCTGCTCAGAACAGGCTGTTTCTGTGTCTGTACCTTTAAATATGTAAATGAGCTGTGTCTGACCACGCCCTGTCTCTGGAAGGGCTTGGGTGTACTTGGTCTTTCTCGCTCCATGTCCTATTGTTTACGGTAAGAAGGCAGACTCAGAGGGCAGAACAAACACCTAGCTGTGGGAGTGTCACCCACCTGGGGGAGGGGCTACTGCCCTTTGTGATGTCATGAAGGGAACTCCGTCCTGAATTAGTAAGACATTCCCAACTCTCTCGCTCTCTCTCTCTCCCCTGTTTCTAACTCTATTTACTGTCCTATCTCTAAATAAACGCATAAAAGCCCAAAAATAAAAATAATTAAGAAAATATATATATATTTTTTTTTTAACCAGGAAAAAGTCTCATTGAGATTAAAAATCTCTTTTACAAGAGCATCCTGGCCAAGACAGGCAGCAGCACAATTACAGGGTTTCAGAC
Source organism: Labrus bergylta (assembly GCF_963930695.1). Lineage (NCBI taxonomy): Eukaryota > Metazoa > Chordata > Actinopteri > Labriformes > Labridae > Labrus > Labrus bergylta. Next base: position 2,894,644 of record NC_089200.1, read on the forward strand.
ATAAAACACTTAACAACAATGGACATAAATACAGGAATCACAAAAAGAACCAGTTCACCAGAATCTGTCATAAGTCATGAGCAACAAAGCGATCAAAAAGGACAATACGAGTTAGCTAAAAAATCTACAGTTAGATATTTCTGCCTCCAGATCATTAAGACCACCTTTAAAAACATTCAAGGAAACCAGCTCCCGAAGACTTAGAGTATCTTGCAACCGATTCCAAGAAGAGGGAGCAGCATACTTGAACGCCCTTTTTCCTAATTCCGTACGGGCTTTAGGGATGGTAAGAAGGTGAAGATGGTAACTTCCATTACTTTATATGTAGCTCTGTAGGTAGGATGGAAGCAGACCGAGAATACCCTTATAAATAAAAATGCCAGTGATTTAGTCTACGTGCAGACAAGGCAGTCCAACCAACCCGAGCATACAAGGAGCAGTGGTGAGTAAGGGCTTTTAGATTGGTGATAAACCTCAGTGCCCCATGGTAGACAGTATCCAACGCATGTAGGCTTTGCCAGGATGCGTGCACGTAAAGAGCATCGCCATAGTCTAGCACTGACATAAAAGTGGCAGCAACAAGTGTTTTTTTGGCCTTAAATGAAAAGCAAGACTTAATTCTAAAATAAAATCCTAATTTTAACTTGAGTTTTTTTTAACCTATTGTTAAATGTGAGACTTAAAAGAGAAAATAATAAAAGTAAACCTTCCTTTAATTTATTTCAAATAGTTTTGTATGGCAAGACATTTGTTTTTAGTTAGTTTTTATCCTTATTTTTTGGACGCCCTGGCAGAATTGGCCCCCTCCTGTTTTTCATTCTTCTCCAGGATTCTGTTGCTCTTTATTACCACGTGTGAAAGCAATACGCCTTTGTAGAAATTATTATTATTTTTTTTTTGCTTGGACAAAATTGTCCCCCCTAAATTTGCCTCCCCATCTGGACTTCCTTGGCTCTTGCAGATTTCTGAGAAACTCCTCTATTTCTCTGCACATTATGCCTCTGTCTTTAGTCTCCTCCAGGATTCTGATGCTGTTCTCACGGCTGAAGGATATTTCTGGTATTGCTGCTGCCTTCATGTGATACTGTGTCGATCTGTGGGAGTCATTTAGATTAAAGTATAAATGATTTGCATATTTGTTGTATAGCATCTGTTTGTCTTCAGGTTCTGCAGGTTCATTTTTGAGCAGTTTCTGAAATATCTGCTCAGCTTTGGCCTTGCTGTGATGTGACTTTGCATAGATAGTTGCGAGGTCTGTTTCGTTTCTGAGTGAAGAGTGAGGGTAAAGAGAGAGCAGCTCCTCGTGGAGAGTGATTGCTCTGTCCATCATGCTTTGTTCTGGGGAACTACTGCTTTTATAAATGATCCTCCATCTGTAGCAGAGCGCAACTAATTTCTTCAGATAACACACATCTGGATGTTCTTTCAGAACTTTCTCTGCCAAATCAACGGCCTCATCAACTGATATGTATTTTATGTAAAGGTTTAGTAAGGCCCACATGCCACTGCCACTGCAGCACAGAGTGCTCACATTTCCAGCCAACTCACGGACTTCATCTCGAATGTTTTCTCCTTCATCAGCACGTTGGTCAAGGTAGAGCGCAGCGAGGTACAAGTTCTCTGGATCCCGTTCCTTGGCTTGTCTCATTTTCTCCAAGAGGTCAGGGTCCAGCCTTGGGTCACTGAAGTTTTGGGCGTTCTTTAACCATATGACATAGCTGGTGTTCCAATCCACCATGTCCGGCTGCATCCTGGCAGCTTTCTCGTAGTAATCAACAACCAGCTTCTTATCCTCTCCGAAGAACATCAGGGTCCAGGCCTTTTCAGCGCAGATCTCTGGATGGAGGTCGTCCTGGGATGGAGATGGGTCTTTTTCCATCAGGGCATCAACCTTTGACAGGTAAGCCTGACTCTCTGCTTGATCTCCCAGGTGGTGGTGCAGCCAGGCCAGGTTCCCGTAGTTCACCACTAACCAAGGACCCTCATCTGCATCTCTCAGCTTGTTGAGGGTCTCTGCAGCTTTATGGAACAAACTGTTAGCCTCTTCATTTAACCCCATCTTATACTGAATGAACCCCCACAGGTTGTAAATGTGGCCCAGCCATCTATTTCCCTCCTCTGTGCTGAAGTCCTCCATCTTGTCTGTGAGACGTAAAAGTTTCGGCCTGCTGCGGTCCAGGTCCCAGGTGAAATGGCACTGCAGGGACTCCAGTGTGGTTTGACTCTGAGCAGCACTGATGGAGAATACAAAAACAAACATTTAAACACATCAGCAGCTAGTTTTTTGCTTTGAAGTGTGCTATGTTTGGATGTTTACTGTTCATCTCCCATGAAGAAAATAAGATGTTTTAAAGGAGCAATATGTAACTCAGACACCTAGTATTTAAATGAGTACTGCAGTTAAAATTCTAAACATTGTATGGTCACAAATTAGACGACACTTTGGGTGGCTTTCCCTCCCTAAAGCAACGCCCATACGTAATAATCACCTTTTTATACCAGCTAGGATTGACCCACGATTTACATCTTTGGAGAGGAATGGCCTGCGCTGTCTGGGTGACTTATACATTAATGATGTTTTTGCCAGTTTCGAACAATTACGTTCTGCATTCAATTTAAATAGCTCCGACTTTTTTTTTGATATTTTCAGCTCCGTGATGTTGCTAGGACCCACTCACCGGCATTCCCTCAAGTTCCAAACTCCAGTGGCATTGATCTGGCACTCAAGGCAAGAGTCTTGCCCAAAGGTCAGGTTTCCTACCTTTATGACCTCCTGTTCACAACTAACGAGTCTGCGGTAAATAAGATCAAGGCTGATTGGGAAATCGAATTACAAACCAACCTTTCTGAGGATTTCTGGAAAAATCTCTTGGGTCTGTTAATTCATCTAACACTAACACCTCCAGTCTGGTTAAGAAGGCTCATCAACGCCTCTTTTTCCTGAGGACACTGAATAGACACCACCAGTCTTCAGCTGTACCGATGAACTTCTACCGCTGTGTGATCGAGAGCATCCTGACCAGCAGTGTCACAGTCTGGTACGGAAACTGCTCTGTCACAGACCGTAAGGCGCTACAGCGGGTGGTAAAAACCGCCCAGCGTATCACAAGGTGTCCACTTCCTGTCATTGAGGACGTCCAAAAAAAACGCTGTCCGCGGCGACCTCACAGCATCCTTAAAGACTCCTCCCACCCTGCCCACAGACTGTTTACCCTCCTGCCCTCCGGTAGGCGCTTCAGAAGCCTCCGGACCAGAACCAGCAGACTGATCATTTAGTCTATGGCGCTGCGCGAGTTGCGACTAGCAGTAGTGGTCTGTCTTTATTCGTCTGTTTTCTAATGTCGTCAGTGTATAATCGACCAGAAACAACCTGATTTATAGCTCACTGCTCGTCCCGGACCAGATATGATCACTGGCAAATTTCTTAAAGTATGTGCAGATCAGTTATGTGATGTTTTTACAGATCTTTTCAACTTGTCACTTACTGTGCACAAGGTCCCCAAGCTGTGGAAGGATTCTATTGTTGTACCTGTGGCTAAGAACAAATCTCCCAAAGAGCTAAATGACCTGAGGGATGTGGCTCTGACTTCAGTAGTAATGTAGACTTTTGAACAATTGGTCAAAAGAGTTCTGACCAATCATGTTCAGGGCCTGCTTGACCCGATGCACTTTGCATATCAGGCAAACAGAGGTGTGGCTGATGCCACTATTACTCTATTTAACTATTCATATAAACATCTCGAGGGTATAAAAACACATGCAAGGCTTTTATTTGTAGATTTCTCCTCAGCTTTTAATACAATCCAACCCCACATTTTAGTAAAGAAACTGCTGTCCCATTTTAACCTTGATGCTGGGTTGGTGAAATGGATCTTGAACTTTTTAACTTGCAGGCCTCAGGCAGTCAGGGCAAATGGTGCCCTATCCGAGAAGTGGCTGTCATCCACAGGCTCACCACAGGGGTGTGTCCTGTCCCCTTTATTGTATATTTTATATACAAACGACTGTAGGAGCACCTATGACAACAGGCATCTCCTGAAGTTTGCAGACGATACTGTTCTAATCAGTCTGCTCCAGGATGGAGACGTCGATCACGGGCCTGTTGTGAAGGACTTTGTGGAGTGGTGCGACCGCCACTTCTTAAAGATCAATGTCAAAAAAACAAAAGAGATGGTCATTGATTTTCGGAAAATCTCCCACTCAACCTTCCCGCCTATGATCAAAGGTACACCTGTGGAGAATGTTGAGTGTTACAAGTACCTGGGCACTGTGATTGACAAGAACACAGATGCAATCTGCAAAAAGGGCTTTCAGAGACTCTACTTTCTGCGCAGAATGAACACTTTTAATGTGGACAAGACACTGATGGTTTTATTCTACCGATCTTTTATAGAGTCAATTTTAACCTTTTGTTTTATCTCATGGTATGGTAACCTTTCTGTTCAGAACAAAAATCGTCTTTCCAGTATTGTCAATACAGCCAGTAAAATAATCGGCGCTCAGCAGCTTTCATTGTCAGAAATCTGGAACAGATAAGTTGTTAGAAAAGCAAAGTCTATCTTGTCCAGCTCTGACCATCCTCTCTTAGAGGAATTTGTTCTTCTCCCCTCAGGTCGGAGGTACAGGCTGCCCAGGGCTAAGGCAAACAGATCTAAATTTTCATATGTTCCTCTTGCAATTAATGCTCTTAATCTTCTTTAAATCCTTGACTGCACTTTCAAGCAGAGCAAGCACATGTATTTATTTATACCATTTGAGTGAAACTTCTCAACGAACAGTGAGTTTTTATATTTTATATTTCTTGGTTGTATTTCATCACGTTGTGTTGCACAACTTATGTCTGTTTATCTGTCGTGTTTTTGTGTCCACTGTTGCAAATCAAATTTCCCTTCCAGGGACAATAAAGATCTGAACTGAACTGAAGAACAGCTTTTTCCCCAGAGCTGTCTCTCTACTGAACTCTGCCCCCCAAACTCTGAACTTTATCTCACCTTCCGAACTCCGCCCCCTTTCCCCTGCACATCACCTCACACCCATCGTCCCCCCACCACTCCTCCTGGTCATACACACACATCTCTCATCCACCTGTATTATTATATAGTATGTTCATATCACCTCAATAAGTTATCGACCTGTACAATATGTCCATATTCTGTATATTATCTGTAATCTAGTATAGCATGCTCACTGCACCTTAATCTGTATATTATAATCCTAAAAATATCCTTATATTTATAGTATTTATTTATATTTATAGCATCCCATTAATCCAGCCATATATACCCAATAATTCACTTTTTCTGTAAATTTTGTAATTACTGTACATAACACAGATTCTTGCACTTTCTGCTTGTTGCACTTCTGGTGAGATGCCAAACCTCATTTCGTTACTCTATACTTGTATATGTGTAATGACAATAAAGTTGAATCTCATCTCATCATCTCATCTTCTAGCTGTGCTAGGCTGTCTCTCATCCAGTTTAAAGTGCTCCACAGACTTCATTACAGCAAATATAAACTCTCCAGAATATTTCCAGATACAATTGATGAAACTTGTGGTAGATGCTCCCAGGCTCCTTGCAACCTGACTCACATGTTTTGGTCCTGTTCTAAATTAGTTAATTATTGGCAATCCTTCTTTAAGCCCATCTCCGACATTTTAGGTCTAAACATCAATCCATCCCTGCATATAGCTATTTTCGGGAGGTCTCCTGACAATCTTCTCACCTCGACCACTCAGGACAATGTTATTGCTTTTGCCTCTTTGATTGCCCGCAGGAAGATCCTTCTCTCATGGAAATCTTCACAACCCCCCTCCTTCAAAGCATGGCTGCACGATGTCTTATTTCTCCTTAAGTTAGAGAAAATTAAATTCACTCTTAGAGGGTGCTCTGATAGGTTTTACACTCACTGGAGACCTCTGCTTCAAAATTTAGAGAAACTTTCACCTGACGAGGTATTATAGTAGTACACCATCGCCTGCCGATACCGATCCTTCCCTCTCGTGCTTTATCTTTTCATTTTACACAACGTCCTGATTTCTATTGAACCAGTGGGGTTGTTTGTTCTTAACATGTACTTCCTGTGCAGAGGTTTACGCAAAGGCCTCAGAGGATTAACAGGATATGGGCTTGGTGCAATCTGAACAGCGATATTTCAGCAACTGTCACAGTTTTATTTTAACACATCAGCAAAATACATTTTCCATTACACAATGCACCTCTTCACTGCAGCCCCTGACACCATCAGCCACAGTATTCTTCTACCCAGCTTAGAACACTCACTCAACTTCACTGGCACTGCTCTTTCCTGGTTAAAATCCTACCTCACCGACAGACAACAGTTTATCAAAATCCATCTTTAACTTGTTTTTATTAATATTAGCTTAATGTGATACACTTGATACCCTTCTGTTTCTAAAAATGATCATCCAAAGTCCTTAATAAACTCCAATACATCCAGAACTGTGCTGCACCCCGTCTCACCCACACCCGATCCAGTGAACCCCTCACCCCTGTCCTACATATCTCCACTGGGTACCTGTCTCGTACCGTATCCAATTCAAAATCCTGCTCCTTACACATAAAGCCCTTAACCACCAGGTCCCCTCCTATCTCACAGTTCACCCTCACACTCCTGCACGCAGCCTCCATTCTTTAAAAGCCGACCTCCTGTCTCCCCCACTTAGAACCAAGCGACGAACCTGGGGGGACAGAACCTTCTCCATAGCTGCCCCCTCCCTCTGGAAACTCACTCCCTACACACATTCAACACTGCACTGACCCTTCTACATTCAAATCACTAATCAAAACTCACCTCTCCAAATAATCTTTTAATCTATGATTGTGATGTGTGATCTGTTTATCTGTCGCTGCACCTTCATGTTGTTTTATTTATGATTTGTGTGTAATGTTGTAATGTCTGTTAGTCTGTCCTTACTGTTCTGATCCTTCTGTCTTTTTAACAAATGTACAGTGTCTTGAAATTGAAACTTATAAATAAAATGTATTATTATTATTTTACCCCAGACAAACAAAAAGTCACAAAAGCAACAAAGTGAGAAAAGTAAACGTATGAAACACTAAAATAATGAAGCTAAAGGGGAAGAAAAAGACTAAAAGGAAAGGGTTTGGAATTAATAAATTAAAAACATGTAAACATTCGTATGCAAGTCAGATACTCACCTCATCTTTCTACTGTTTCTTCCTCTCAGTCGTTTTCTGAAGATGACTTAGTCGAGCAGATGTTTCCTCTTGATGTTGCTCTCTGGTTACAGTCACTCCAGGTTTAGCTCTCTAGTGTGGATGATGTGATGATGCAGTAGCAGCAGCTTTAAATGTCTATGATAGAGGCGTGGCACTTTCCTTATCAGCAGGATGTTATGTGACTTTCATTTCTTCATTTCTTAAGAATTAAAAGTTAAAGCCTCAATATGTTGCAGGGCTCTCAAGTGTGACTGTGTGTGTGTGTGTGTGTGTGTGTGTGTGTGTGTGTGTGTGTGTGTGTGTGTGTGTGTGTGTGCGGTGTGTGTGTGATTATGGTTAGTGTTGTTTATTGTAGGTGTTTGATCAGAAACGCCAGTGCTGCCTGCTGCAATAGCTGCACCTCCTGAGGTGTGATGTCTCCAGCCTCAAGGAGCCTGTTGAGGGTAGCTCTGGTGGTGAAGCCAACATTCAGCTTTTCTCCTATCAGAGAGAGAAAAGAAAGTAAAAAGTAAAAGTAAAAGTAGTTCAAACAATATCTATGGGTTTTACCCATAGACTACATGTACATTTTATGCCCTTTCCATCACATCAGAGATCTCACTCAACTCATAACAACAATCTTCACAAAAAAAGTGTATTTTTGGACAATGAGCATACAGGTTTATCTCCTTATGAGACTTGAAAGCATTACCTGGCAGTTGGTTTAGTGTCATTGTAGAGGATGTCATGGACTTGTCGGCCCTGTAGTGCTATCGGCTTCATGAACCTTGCACACAGTTTCAAGATGAACTTCGTCATCTGCAAAATTGTAGTTCATAAAAGATTTCCATGTATTACTCGAAAAAGGACATATCAGCCAATGAAAAAATAGGCAGACATACTGGGCAGCAGGACAGCCCAACCTTTCCATTTTACCTCTCCATGGAGCAGGAAGATGGAGGACTTTTCTCTCTGGAGTAGAAGGTTCAGTGTGGAGAACATTGGCAGCGTTGCTTGAAAGAAGAGGAGATAGACTTCTGTCAGGGGGTTGGAAAATGCATCCACCAGGCTTAACCATCGCACTGAAATGTGCAGCAGCATTTCCATGTACTCGCTCCCATGGAAGTCACAAAATTCTGTAAAATATATATAACATCAATAGCAAACAAATAAAAAATGTTGCAATGCATTTTGTTTTATAACACTAGAGCTGTTTGAATCACAAACCTGCCAGGTAACCTTTACGGTTGGTGCTGCCCTTGAACCAGTACCCAACATCCACAGTCAGATCCTCTGGATCAAATCCGGATATCTGCAAAACATGAAATCAAAGATTTATTACAACACTATACAGCAAACATTTTTACTTGGCATTGGACTTAACAGATTGGTAATATTAAGTGTAAATGTTTGAACTTACTTCCAAAAACCTCTGCCCTGCATGTTTGGCAGTGTTGTGAATAATATGGCAGGGGCATCCATGTATGTAAATACTGCCATTTTCCCTCAGCAGTTAAGTTTAGAGCCGTTTCTTTGGTTCGATGTCCCTTGCCTTCTACATGCCTGCCTACGTCCCTCATGCCTTGATGGGCACAGGAGTTCTCTTGCCTGCAGATAGAGCACCAGTAGTAGGAGCTGGTAGTTCCGATTGTGAAGACTGGCCATTGGGTTGACCATTCAAGGAACACCTATAGGTGGCCGCTCCACATACTCCTCTCTTTTTCCCTTTTTCCAGTGGCTTCTCCACTGTCTACTCTATGGTGTCCTCCACCATCTCTTTCACTGACTCTTCCCCTACTGACACCCTAGCTGTCTCCTCCACTGCCTCCTCCTTCATTTCTTCCACTGCCTCCTCCACAGTCTCCTCCACTGCCTCATCTACTGCCTCCACTATTGCCTTCTCCACAGTCTCCTCCTCTGACCTGGCAGCCTTTTTAGGGAGCTGACCCTTCAGAGCGAAGCATGAAAGAATGCTCATTTGCCTCTTCCCTGACATCTTTGAAACAGACAAAGTTATTATTAATACTATGCATGGCCAGGATATAAAATATAATGAAATATTATGATTAAAAGTGGCCGACTGACTAAAATTGACTTTGCATTTGACATTTCATTTTCTGTATCTGCACAAAAATGGTCCAGCCTATTTCAAAAAAAGACTAGGCCAGGGCCCGTATTCACAAAGAATCTTTAGACACATGAGTGACTTACAAAAACATCCAAATTGCAAGGGAATAATTGTGCTTCTGTTTCAATAGCCCACGTCAGCAACAACAATTAGATAGCCTATATGTGAAAAGGCATAGCCTATTCGATAATTAAATGAAAATACTTTCATGCAAAGTGTCAGCGTACGAATGCATGTAGAAGTGTCCCTAGAGAGTTATCGTAGCTGCTGTAAAGCAGTTGTTGTTGTTGTTATCCTGTTTGCGGTACACAGGTTTGTGTGTAATAAAGTGGAAGCCGTAGATAAAGAAGCACTCCGCTTATGTGTCGTTTATTGTTTTCTCATTAAGTGTATCCGGTCCGACGAACCCAGAAAGCTCTGTTACATTGGTGGCAGCGGTGGTTCTTTCTGTCGGTTACCGGTTAATCTTTGTTTTGCCGTGCCGTCTACGTTCACGCTGCCGTTCATTAGCTTAGCTTCCTCAGTATAGCTAGCCCGCTAACCTGTTGAGCAGCGTAACGTTACTAAGTAGCGGACATGTGGTGCGGTTATGACGACCCTTTGAAACCCGGCACAGGGAGAATTACCGGCAGTTCGCCCGGCAGAGATGTTTGTGTTGACCTGCCTACTCCTTTTGCCGGCGATGGAAACCAGAGTTTCCTTGGCTGGGTGAGACAGTTGGAGGTGGCGGTCAGAGCGGCCCTGGGCTGCGGCAGCGACTATAATGATGAGCTGGTGGCCATCCTCCCCACCCGACTGTGCAAATCGGCGTTTCTGCTGTGGGACAGCCTTCCTGAAGCAGTTAAGTCGGACTATGCTGCTGTTAAAGAGAGATTGGGGATAGCTTTTGGGCAGAGACAGTATATGGACCGCTTCAGAGCTAACTTATCTGCTCGAGCATGAGCTCCCGGGGAGACCTTGGAGTTGTATGCAGCTGATGTGAGCCGACTCGTCGCGGAGGCGTTCCCGGATTATGGGGCCGTTGCACGGAGAGAGGAGAAGTTTCGTCGCTTCCTTGCTGGCCTGGATCCGGTGCTGAAAGCCAAGTGTCTTGAGCAGGGTGCTACGGATTTGGAGGAAGCTTTGACCATTGCGAAGTGTTGGGAAAATGCCAGAGAGAATGTGTGAGTACCTATCTGGTCACCCAGCTACCTGTAGGAACTTCAACTGTGCAGTCTGTGTCAGTGACGGATAATCTGCAGCGAGCTGTAAATAAATTGACAGATGAGATGTGCTTCATGAGGATGGAAATGAAAGAGATTTGTGATGAAAATCAAAGACTGAGAGCTGGGAAAAATGATAGACGAGAGCAATTGTTCCGCTCACCTTCAAGGGGACGCTGCAGCTGCACCTGTGGTGAGTGGGGATGCCAGTCAAACTTTAGACCGCCCCACTTCTTATGTAAGGGGGGTGGTTGAAGGAACTGAGGTGGCTGTGCTGGTGGACTCTGGGGCCACTGTGTCATTGATCAGTGAGAGCATTCGCATGTCTGTCCCTGCCCTGCGGAGCACGCCCCTGAGGAAGAATTACATTGACTCTCGTGCAGTAAATGAACAAATGCTGGATACGCTTGTACCTGGCTGCTGTAATGTGTCCCGAGCTGATGTGGTGACCATTCCCCGCTTGAGCGAAGCCTTGGTGCCAGGCAACGTCCGTTACCCCACGGGGGCCAGCGTTCCCACTGCAGGCCTTGACGGCTATTTGGAGCCCAACATTCCTGAGATGACTGGACTGGTGGTAGCTCACACAGTGACCAGGGTGAAAGATGGTGTGACTGTGGCTCGTGTCCTCAAGCCCACTGGTAGAGCTTTTGAGCTTAAACAGGGTCTTCACTTGGGTGAATTCTACCCAGTTCAGGAGACTGATGTGACACCACTTGTTTCCCCCTGTAACTGAGTGATGTTGATGACAGCCTTGATGCCCTCTCCGGCTCTTCCTGGTTCAGCACCCTCGACTTCTCTAACGGCTACTGGCAGGTGGAGGTGGTTGAGGACCGTGAGAAGACCGCCTTCACAACTGGCCGTGGCTTGTACCAATGGAGGGCCATGCCGATGGGTCCGACTAATTCACCAGCCACCTTCCAGCGCATGATGGAGCTGATCCTCAGAGGTCTGCCATGGCACATCTGCATAGTGTATCTGGATGATATATTGATATACAGTCGCACATTCAGGGACCACCTCGCCAACCTGGAGGAGGTCTTGACCAGGATAAAGTCTGCGGGCCTGAAGCTAAATCCTGGCAAGTGCCACTTTGCCAGGGATCACGTGGTGTTAAAGCCGCTCTCCTTCTGAGGTTAGAGCTTTTGTGGGTCTCTGTTTATATTACAGGCAATTTGTGAAGAATTTTTCACAATTTGCAGCCCCACTTAACCGCTTCGCTGGGAAAAATTCTTCTCCAGTGGTCACATTGCCCAGCTTTGCACTCCCGTTCAAAGTCTATACGGATGCATCTAAGGACTCTGTTGGGGGCGGTGTTGGCACAGGATGTGGACGGCTTGGAAAGGGTCATTGTCTATGCCAGCCAGGCTCTCACGCATGCACAGAAGCGCTGGTCCACCTTTGAAGCTGTGGGAGCTGTGGGCCGTGGTGTGGGCTGTGCATGAGTTTAGACATTATGTGGGACTGTCTGCCTTTACAATTGTGATTGATCATCGCCCATTGCTGGGGCTCAGGCACATGGCCATTGATAATAGCCCCACAGGACGGAGGGGTCGCTGGGTGCTGGAGTTGGACCCTTTCAACTGGACCATTATGCACAAGAACGGCCCTAGCCATAAAAATGCGGACGCTCTTTCCCGCAGGCCCGTTTCCCCTGGCTCTGTTGGGGCGACAACAGACCACGTTGTGGGCTCAGTGGACTGCTCTCCGGTCTCACCAGGAACATAATCTGACCTACAGACTGCTTATTCTCTCTGCTGCACTAACTCCGAACTGCAGGTTCATGTCAAGACATCCCATGGGGGGATCTCTGGTTGACTGCCCTCTGCAACGGGTGGCAGCAGATATTCTGGAACTGCCTGTGACATCTCGGGGGAATAGGTACGTGCTGGTTGTGGAGGATTATTTTACTAAGTTTGTTAATGTGTACACCCTTCCAAACCAGACTGCTCACACGGTTGCTCACTGTCTTTTTGAGGATTATGTTTTGCTGCATGGAGTCCCTGAGGTCCTGCACACCAACCACGGCCGCCAGTTTGAGGCGGACGTGATTCAGGGTCTCTGTCAGATGTTGGGGATCAAGAAAACATGCACCATGGCATACAATCCGAAGTCGGACGGAATGGTGGAACGCCATAATCGTACTCTGATTGACCAGCTTGCTAAGATGTTGCTCTCTCGTGGGGGCAAATGGGACAGTTATGTAAAACAGGTCGCTTTTGCATACGTGGTATGCATGGTTGGGACCTGCGACCTCCTGATCTAGGACTAAAAAACAGGTGTCAGAATAGCTGCTGAAATTAGCAAGAATTCAACTGGCTGTCTAGTTCACACACTCTGGTCAAACTGTTAGCTAATATTACTGATTACCAGCTGACTGGACACAATATTCCCCAACATACAGAAATCAAATGATGAGATGACTTACTGTATTAATACCATATGGTCCTCTTCTCCATAGACTGTAAATATAACGGTCCTCTCCCACGTCGGTCAGTCTGTACTTCAGCGAGCGTCTGAATCAAAGTGCGAGCGTCTTCTTTGTAACCAGAATGTAGCGTTGTTGTAGCGGGAATATCTAAATCTTACCCGGATACAGCAATGCTATTTATTGATTGGTTGTTGGTGTAGCTATATAAATATATATATATATATATATATATATATATATATATATTTTTTTTTATTAACTGGTGCGTGGCAAGCTCCTTCTGATCTCTATGGGAAACCCACTTGATTCATATCTGTTTCACTGTTAAAAAAATAGCGGCGCAACTTGGTGGGCGTTATCCTGGTAATTTATGCGTGAGAAATACAAGGTGTGGCGTGTGAGCGTGTGAACAGGTTGAAATGTGTGTCTCTCACTCCCAATGCGTGAGATTTAGAGCATTGAATGTTGTCAGTTTTGATGCGCTTTGGCGCCATCAGGAGGTCTCTGAGTGCAACTGCAGTGTCATAAAAACGGTCACGCCTCCCCCTCTGACACCACGTGCATTTGTTGACAAACAAAGGGTGAGGAAGCCGGCAGAGACGCTGTGAGAAGATGAGGAACCACGCAGACTCAAAAGGTACAGTAATATTACTAGATTTTGATGGAGCCTGAGTGTCTGCAGCCCGTTGTCTAGTTTGTTTATTCAACTGTTACCATGACAACTATAGGTCGTGGATAAATGGCTACATAGATCGGTTTGTAAAGTTACAAACAATTTGGAGACAAAAGTGAAGCTGCTAAACGTGAGACAATGATGACGTCACCGGTAATGATGCAGCTCGGAGTGACTATGGGGTTTCCTATTGCGCGAGACGCTAGCTTAACATTCAGTACATTAGCCTTAACATTCACGACTAATGAATAACTTTATGAATATTATTCAAAACTCCACAGAACTGATACGGGATGAATCGAATATGATCAGTAACTGAAAACCACAGTTTGATTTCATCTAAACAACTAAAAAAATACTTTAAAATGTGTTTATCGACGGAGCGTGAATCATCATTAACCTTCCTCTGACCATTCTGTCAACGGCTCTGACCACATTCCTGACGTCATCACTCACACTGTGGTAATTCTAGAGTCTCTTGGGGATTATTCCTCTTCATTTTACTTTGTTGACTTTCAGAAACAAATTTTGGTTTTCAAAGCAATAATGTATGTGACACTTAGCAGGGCAACAACAGTGAGTGCTGTCAGATGGGGCCCCCTTAGGGAGGTTTCCTACTGTCATTTTGGGGCACTGCTTTGGTTTACATTTGTGAGCCCTGAGGGGCCCCTACTGGTCTGGGGCCCCAAGCAGTTGGGGCACACACACACAGACTCCAAAATAAACAGGCAGGAGAATAATGTATAACTCAAAAGAAGATATAAAATTAAAAACAAGTGTTTTGGGGAAAGTCTTATGCTGTCAATATCAACCTGTTACACTGACAGAGTATGAGGTTTTTATTTTTCAACATCGGTTTTCCTTTTATTCCAGGATTCAGCCCAAAACTTCAATTCACAATCAATGATGAGCCGGAGCCCGGAGTGGGACGGAGTCAGTACAGGAATGCAGCATATAGACAATGTGTGTTATGGAGAATCAACAGGAGAGATACAACAAGTCACAATATACATGGGTAACACTTTACAATAAGGTACATACATTTTGCATACTTACTGGGAGACGAATGGGAAACTAACCACTAGATATAATCCAGAGTGCATATGTGAAAAGGGCTCTAGGTAACCATTAGTTAACAGGTAGATTTGTGTGGTTTATCCGTTAAATAATAATTCACTACTCTACAACATGTGATGAAGAAGTACTCAATATCTACCCAGTACTGAGTGGTTTTCTAATGGTTACTTGAAACTTTAATCACGTTATTTTTGCATTTCAGCATGAGCATACAAAATAAAAGTTTGGGTTTGGTGCTACATTACACAAATTTCCTACCAACATAACTTGAACTGCTCTTCTGCTGTTGCTCGTTTGGAGCAACAAGTGGTTCATCCATGCCATGATTGATGGTTAGTCTTTCACTGTGCCAAGACACACATGATCAGAACATGTGCTGCTGTGAAATGTTCTTCCTGACACAGTAAGTGAATAAAAGGCTCAGACAGTAGGTGGCCTTCCTGTTAATTGCTCACGCTCCTCCTGCGTGTTGATGACGTAAGCATCTCAAGCTTTTTGCTTCTGCCTTTTCCTTTTCAGTCGCTACATAACACATGACTGTTGACTCTGTTTGAACTGTCTGTATTATTTAAAAATGATTGTAGATGTATAATGGCTGAATAAAATACTCATACATACATGATCAGTTTGCCAGCGTGCGTGTGTTCGGAGAGGAGAGCGGCAGATTATAAATTCACCGTACTCTGCAACATGATGATGAATCAGTTTATGGACGCCATCTTGTAATACTCTTAGTTTACCCGCAGATGGCGCCTGTGCTACTTGTAAAGCCAGGCAGTAAAGTGTATGTGAAGTTGTTAATCTGTCTAAAGAGCTAATTTCTTCCAGTTATGTTTGTTGAACTCAAATATTTCTGCCAAATTACTTACTCTAATAATTAAAAGGATTATATTATATTATGTTGCACTGACCCCTATCGTCATGAAGTGCTTTGAAAGGTTAGTCATTGAAAAGTTAGCCAGTCTGCATACCAAGGTAACAGATCCACCGAGGATGCCATCTGTTCTGCTCTTCACCCAGCCCTCACCCACCTGGACACCAAAAACTTATACGTCAGAATGCTGTTCATAGACTTCAGTTCAGCATTCAACACCATCATCCCTCAGCAGCTGATCAGCAAACTGGACCAGCTGGGGCTCAGCACTTCCCTGTGCGACTGGCTGCTGGACTTCCTCAGTGAGAGGCCTCAGACAGTGCGGGTCGGCGGCAACACATCAAAAACCACCGTCATGAGCACTGGGGCCCCCCAGGGTTGTGTGCTCAGCCCCCTGCTCTTCACGCTGCTGACCCACGACTGCGCTCCATCCTTCAGCAGAAACCACATTGTGAAGTTCGCCGTTGACACAACAGTGGTTGGTCTCATCTTCAACAACAATGAGACACACTACTGGATGGAGGTCAGCCAACTGGCCACGTGGTGCAGAGACAACAACCTCTTCCTGAACGTCAACAAGACCAAGGAGGTTGTTGTCGACTTCCGGAGAGTCCCCACTCCTAAACCCCCACTGACCATCGACGGTGCTGCTGTGGAGAGAGTGAGCAGCACCAAGTTCCTGGGGGTTCACATCAGTGAGGATCTCTCCTGGACAACCAACACCACATAACTGGCCAAGAAGTCCCAGCAGCGCCTCTACTTCCTCCGCAAGCTGAAGAGAGCACGAGCCCCCCCATCCATCATGTGCTCCTTCTACAGAGGCACCATCGAGAGCATCCTGACCAGCTGCATCACTGTGTGGCTTGGGAGCTGCACTGCTGCCAACCGCAAGACCCTGCAGCGCACAGTGAAGGCTGTTGAACGGATTATCGGTGTCCCACTCCCCTCTCTTCTGGACCTCTACGGTACCCGCCTCACCCACAAAGCAACCAGCATTGTGCGTGACCCCACCCACCCCTCACACAGCCTCTTCAGCCTCCTGCCATCGGGGAGACGGTACCGCAGCCTGCGGGCCGGCTCCACCAGACTGAGAAACAGCTTCTTCCACCAAGCTGTCAGGAAGCTTAACTCTCTCCCTTCTCTTCCTTCTCTCCCCTCTGCCCCCACGAACACTGGACGTTGAAACCCCCTCCCGTTTGCCACCAAGAACTCTGGACTAATAACTCTGAAGCTAACTATTCAAAAGTACACTCAGTTTACTGCACATTGCACATATTGCACAAGTTTACTTTTTCTTTCAATTTTCTTTTCTTTTATTTATTTTATTTACCATTTTGTACCTTTTGCACAATTTAGAATGTATTACTGTAAATATTATTTATCTTAAGATTACCTCATTTTATTTTATCTATTTTACCTTATTTTGGTTGTATTGTACCGCGGGACGGAGACAAACAAAGTTTCGATTCCACTGTATGTCTGGCATATTTTGAAATTGACAATAAAGTTGACTTTGACTTTGAATTTGATGTTAGAAATTAGTGTTTGTTTTCTATGTAATCTTTGTGCTGGATGTGAACATTGTTATTCATGTCATGTTTGTGATCCTGTATAAACCAGCTCTCTCAGAATGCTCCGTTTTGGTGTGTGTGTCTCTTTAAATGTAATGATAAAATCGTTTAGTGTGATAGGCTTTAGCAGAATTAGGACGCTTATGATCTGACGAGGCTTACATTTCTAGCTCCGTCCTCCCGATAGTTTAGAACTGAAGAAGGTGAAACCACTGAAACAAACAACTTCAAGACAATTTCTTGGTGTGCACACTGTTCATTTATTGGTATAAAGCTTAAACACAGCTTGAGCAAACAGGAGCATCTTAATATATAATTTTCAGGTCACACAGCAAATACATTTTCACATGAACAATGAGGACTTTAAATATCCAAAGCGAAGCACATTCTTATAAAATCCATTAATTCTAAAAACTGAAAATACAGCATTGAAAAAACACAACAGAAGCAAAATACATGATAATCACAACTCACACATTTCTTCATTAAGTATTCACCATGACAACTGTGTATTTACAAAGGACGTCACACCTACCAGGAGCTAGGGTGTAAGAATTAAAGGTCACATATCCTCCTCCTCTTCAACCAGTTTAAATAATTCTCAGAGCTCCTCAAAACATGTGTGTGAAGTTTCTTGTTCTAAATCCACTCTGATCCTGTATTTGATCATGCCTATAAACCCCTCTATTTCAGCCCTGCTCAGAACAGGCTGTTTCTGTGTCTGTACCTTTAAATATGTAAATGAGCTGTGTCTGACCACGCCCCCTCTCTGGAAGGGCTTGGGTGTACTCCTAGAATAAAGATTATAGGCTCTTTATTGTTGACTCTTTGGGGAAGCGGTCTTTCTCGCTCCATGTCCTATTGTTTACAGTGAGAAGGCAGACTCAGAGGGCAGAACAAACACCTAGCTGTGGGAGTGTCACCCACCTGGGGGAGGAGTTACTGCCCTTTGTGATGTCATGAAGGGAACTCCGTCCTGAATTAGCAGTGTTTACCCTACCATTATATTACGGCCCCTCCCGCCCCCCCTGAAGGTCAAGTAAAAAAATATATATATATATATATATATTATTTTTTTAAGATTTATTTTTGGGCTTTTTGGGCCTTTATTGTAGGGATAGGATAGTGGATAGAGTTGGAAATCAGGGAAAGAAGTCATTTAAGGATACCTTTCCGACAGAAAAGGACAGCTGTCATTAAAAGTAACACATGAACACCAAGATTCCTTCAAGTGTTTGTGTCGTTGTGTCGCCGTGTCGGCATTTCTGCTTGTCCTCACCCCCCAACGCTGTAAACCTAGGGGAAACACTGATTAGTAAGTCGTTCCCAATTCTCTCTCTTTCTATCCCCTGTTTCTAACTCTATCCACTGTCCTATCTCTAAATAAATGCATAAAAGCCCAAAAATACTAATAATTAAGAAAATGATTGTAACTGGTGGCACCTGAGACGCTGCTATTCTCCATGAGGGTATAAAGGGGGGGTAGGAACAGAGAGGCAGTGTTTTTGTTCCCACCCGGAAGGAGAGGGACGGTGTACACCCTCATCCATGCTGGCTGTTTTGTTTGTTTGCGTCTGGGAAAACTGGTAAGGAAACATGCTTTGTTTTGTTTTGTGTTTCAAGTTTTATAAAGAGAAGGTATTAATACCAGAACTATAATGTTTCCAGTTGTCATTTGGTCAGAACGTTCGGACACATCAGGTGTGACTTCAGGGGCTGATCGCCAAGTGAGTGTCTCTGGTGTGTAGCGGAGCTGGCGATCGGTGAGACAAGTTTTGAATGTGGTTTTAATTTAGTTTTACTTAAATGGTTATAAAGTCGTGTACTTATGCCCTGTCCTCCATTTTTAGCAAAGTTGCCGGGCGTTGTACTTGGCAGGGGGTTGCTGGGAAGGTTTGGGCCCAGCACACCAGGTACGCACAGCGATATGTATTTTTTTGTCTAATAAAGCTATGGCCACTGTGTAATTGATGTTGAGGATATGTTTTTGTATTATGTTTATTTTGGGATTAGGGAAATGTATTAATGTGACCAACTAATGCTTCTATTTTCTTTGTTTCAGGGAGCCTGGCAGATTTCCTCTGCTGCTCTTACTGTGTGGGTTTTGTTTGTTTTCTTCGGTGTTGATTTTTGTTTCGGTATTTTGTTTCTAGTCCGCCTGGCATTATGAGCCAGTATTTGAGGCAACAGATCTATGGGGTTGCCTCAGTAGGCTGACTAGTTTATTTTTTGTTTTTCGTCTTGTTTGTTTTAATTATCACCATTTCCCCAGCACAGCGTCAGGGCGGACCATCAGGGAGGGTCAAGGTAATTTTGGTTGCGAGGGCAGTTGCAGTGATATTGCATGCTTATACATAATGTGATTATAGTTGAAGTTGCAGTGATATTGCATGCTCATACATAATGTGATTATAGTTGAAGTTGCAGTGATATTGCATGCTCATACATAATGTGATTATAGTTGAAGTTGCAGTGATATTGCATGCTTATACATAGTGTGATTATAGTTGAAGTTGCAGTGATATTGCATGCTCATACATAATGTGATTATAGTTGAAGTTGCAGTGATATTGCATGCTCATACATAATGTGATTATAGTTGAAGTTGCAGTGATATTGCATGCTCATACATAGTGTGATTATAGTTGAAGTTGCAGTGATATTGCATGCTTATACATAGTGTGATTATAGTTGAAGTTGCAGTGATATTGCATGCTCATACATAGTGTGATTATAGCTGAAGTTGCAGTGATATTGCATGCTCATACATAGTGTGATTATAGTTGAAGTTGCAGTGATATTGCATGCTTATACATAGTGTGATTAAGTTGCAGTGATATTGTGTGACAAGGAGTCTTTTTACTCCCTTGCTGTAGAAGTGTGACACTGAATTCCTCCTCAGTAAAGCATCAAAATACTCAAAGCCATACTTCCGCCTGTAAGACATTGAAATATGCGCCAATTATCTTATGGTGACTCATGAATTTTATGTTAGTTAATTTAATAAACCTTGGCACCTTTTCTCTTTAAATGTGTTTCTGTGTTTCATTTTTAACTGGTCATTTATTTGACCCCTGTGAGGGGACCTTCCAAAGTCTGAGTACCCCCGCAGGTCGGCTGTTACAATAATAAAAATAAACCTTCCTTTAATTTAATTCAAATAGTTTTGAATGACAAGAAATTAGTTTTTAGTTAGTTTTTATCCTTATTTTTTGGACGCCCTGGCAGAATTGGCCCCCTCCTGTTTTTCATTCTTCTCCAGGATTCTTTTAAATTAGTTGTTGTTTTCTTTTGCTTGGACAAAATTGTTCCCCCTAAATTTGCCTCCCTATCTTTACTGCCTTGGCTCTTGCAGGTTTCCGAAAAACTCCTCAATTTCTCTGCACATTATGCGTCTTTGTTTATTCCTCTCCAAGATTCTGATGCTGTTCTCACGGAAGGAAGATTTTTCTGGTATTGCTGCTGCCTTCATGTGATACTGTATCGACCTGTGGGAGTCATTTTGATGAAAGAATAAATGATGTGCATATTTGTTGTAAAGCATCTGTTTGTCTGAAGGTTCTGCAGGTTCATTTTCGAGCAGTTTCTGAAATATCTGCTCAGCTTTGGCCTTGCTGTGACGTGACATTGCATAGATAATTGCGAGGTCAATTTCCTTTTTGAGTGGAGTGTGAGGGTAAAGAGAGAGCAGCTCCTCGTGGAGAGCGATTGCTCTGTCCATCATGCTTTGTTCTGGATCAGGGTAATCTCTCCTTTTATAAACGATCCTCCAATCAACGGCCTCATCAACTGATATGTATTTTATGTAAAGGTTTAGTAAGGCCCACATGCCACTGCTACTGCAGCACAGAGTGCTCACATTTCCAGCCAACTCACGGACTTCATCTCGAATGTTTTCTCCTTCATCAGCACGTTGGTCAAGGTAGAGTGCAGCGAGGTACAAGTTCTCTGGATCCCGTTCCTTGGCTTGTCTCATTTTCTCCAAGAGGTCAGGGTCCAGCATTGGGTCACTGAAGTTTTGGGCGTTCTTTAACCATATGACATAGCTGGTGTTCCAATCCACCATGTCCGCCTGCATCCTGGCAGCTTTCTCGTAGTAATCAACAACCAGAATCATGTCCTCTCCGAAGAACATCAGGGTCCAGGCCTTTTCAGCGCAGATCTCTGGATGGAGGTCGTCCTGGGATGGAGATGGGTATTTTTCCATCAGGGCATCAACCTTTGACAGGTAAGCCTGACTCTCCTCTAGATCTCCCAGGTGGTGGTGCAGCCAGGCCAGGTTCCCGTAGTTCACCACTAACCAAGGACCCTCATCTGCGTCTCTCAGCTTGTTGAGGGTCTCTGCAGCCTTCTGGAACAAACTGTTAGCCTCTTCATTTAACCCCAGTTTATACTGAATGAACCCCCACAGGTTGTAAATGTGGCCCAGCCATCTATTTCCCTTCTCTGTGCTGAAGTCCTCCATTTTGTCTTTCAGAAGTAAAAGTTTCGGCCTGCTGCGGTCCAGGTCCCAGGTGAAGTGGCACTGCAGGGACTCCAGTGTGGTTTGACTCTGAGCAGCACTGATGGAGAATAAAAAACAAACATTTAAACACATCAGCAGCTATTTTTGATTCTTGTGTTCTTGTTTGTTATGTCTTGTCTCGCAATTTCTCCTCTACTCTTCTAAACCTGAGTTGTCAATCACTTTTATTACCCTATTATATAGTCAGATAATTAAGTAAACTTCTCAGATAAATAAAAAACCGACTAAATTATTTGGTGGACATCACTGCATGGGCTCAGGAACACCTCCAGGAGACATAGTCTGTGAACACAGCTCATCTCTGGATTCACAACGTTAGCTGAAACTCTACCATACAGAGAGCAAGCTGTATATAAACCAGATCCAGAAACATTGCTGGATTTCCTTGGGCCTGAGGTCGTTTAAAATGGACTAAGTCGAAGTGGAACACTGTCCTGAGTTCTGACAATTCACAATTTGAAATCTTTTTAGAAAAAATGGACGCTGCATCCTCCGGGGCTAAAGAGGAGAGGGACCATCTGGCTTGTTATCAGCGCTCAGATAAAAAAAACAGCACCTGTGATGGTATAGGGGTGCATGGGTAAACTGCACATCTGTCAAGGCTCCATGAATGCTGAACCATACATAAAGGTTTTGGAGCAACATATGCTGCCAAATAGAAAACCTCTTTTCTGGGAAGGCCTTGTTTATTGCAGCAGCATAATGTCAAACCACATTCTGCACAGTGACAACAGAATGGCTCACAAGTCAAAAACCTCATTTCCACCTAGCGGTCCGGTCAGTGGTCTGCACCTCCAAGGATATTTAAACATGGCACGTTTTCTGTTTGTCCTTTATTACTGCTGTCAGACGGAAAGTGGCGGTTCTTTTAACCAATCAACGGACTGCGATTTGTCTCGCTCCAACCTTTAGGGTTGGATTGGTACACTTTGCTCCTAATGTGGATCTAATGTGTTTGGATTAAATCTTTTATTGGATTTAAACCGTTGGGACTCAGTTTGATGAATTATTATGATCAGGAGAGTTCAGTAAACCTTTAAACGGTTAAAAGATGTTGTTTGTTTGTCGGTGGTCTGACAGATGGGTAGATTGTGACTGCTGTGGTGGTCTGACCTGCACACACTGGGCCGTCTGAGTAACAGGGTCAAATATGCTGGTGGATGACCGTTTATGTTTTTATAATTACTCAAAAGTAACTGGCAATTGTCTGTTTTGTCTTATTTTTTAGTCTGCAGCCCCTTCTTCCTGTGTTTTCTTCTTCTTTGGTTAGTATTATGTATCCGTTTTTCCGCCTCCCCTCTGCCCCTTTGTACGATTCCCTGTGGGAGAGGTGGGTGTCCATTGTTTTGCCTAAGTTAGAGAAACAATTAGATAAATCATCATAGAATAAATTGTTATTCCAACGATCAGAGGGAATTAGAAAAATCTATAGCTAACCTTGATGTTTTACTGTCGACTTCCCAAACACCTGACTTGTACAAAGAAAGGCTAGGACTCCATACAGAGCTTGACCTTCTTCTCACTACAGAAGCTGAATGTCTCCTCCTCCGCTCTCGTGGGTCTATGTACGAACATGCTGACAAGGCGGGTCGCCTTCTGGCCCACCAACTAAAGGCCAGATTGGCTTCCAACCAGATCACCCAGACACGTTTTCTGACCTGCTTGCTCCACTCCTACTTGAAATGTTTAACCAATCATGCCACCTTGCCACCCACACTCATGCAAGCTTCTATATCTCTCATTCACAAGAAAGACAAGGACACAGCAAGCTGTGCATCCTATCGCCCAATTTCACTCCTTTCTGTTGACGTTAAAATTCTAGCTAAGGTCCTAGCCCGTCGCCTGGAGTCTATTATGCCCACAGTAATCTCAGAAGATCAGACAGGATTCATAAAGGGGAGGCACTCTTTTTCTAATGTCAGAAGGCTTCTCGGTATCATTCACACCCTGTCCTCTTCTACGGAACCTGAAGCTGTAATATCTCTCGAAGCAGAGAAGGCCTTTAACAGGGTGGAGTGGGCTTATCTCTTTTTCACTGCAATAGTTCGGTTTTAGTGCCAGCTTCATCTCCTGGATTAAGCTACTCTGCTCCTCCCCCTACGCATCTGTGTGTACAAACACACAGCGTTCAGAACCATTTCCTCTTTTTCGCAGCACTAGGCAAGGCTGTCCGCTCTCCTCACTGTTGTTCGCATTGAGCCGTTATCAGTTGCTTTAAAGTTGGTCTGAGGGTTCAAAGGGATCAAAAGGGGGGGGGGGGGGGGGAGATATAATTATAAGGAATATATCCTTTATTAAATCTATAAACAACATTATTTCTTCTTTTATTTGCGAGAACAGGTAAAACTTTACTCCAGAGGAGCAGGTCAGTGGGAGGGCTTGGGCTACCCAATTTTATCAGCTACTATTTGACAGCCAATGTTCACAAAATTATACTTTGGTTTATCTCACCCCAGTGCAGCTGGTGCTGATTAGAGGCTGACTCCTGCTCTCCTTCCCTCCCTAAAGCAACGCCCATCTGTAATAATCATCTTTTTATACCAGCTAGGATTGGAATGGCCTGCGCTGTCTGGGTGACTTATACGTTAATGATGTTTTTGCCAGTTTCGAACAATTACGTTCTGCATTCAATTTAAATAGCTCCGACCTTTTTCGGTATTTTCAGCTCCGTAATTTTGCTAGGACCCACTCACCGGCATTCCCTCAAGTCCCAAACCCCAGTGGCATTGATCTGGCACTCAAGGCAAGAGTCTTGCCCAAAAGTCAGGTTTCCTACCTTTATGACCTCCTGTTCACAACGAACGAGTCCGCGGTAAATAAGATCAAGGAAGTTTGGGAAATCGAACTACAAATCAACCTTTCTAAGGATTTCTGGAAAAAGGCTCTTGGGGCTGTTAATTCATCTTCTAGCTGCGCTAGGCTGTCTCTCATCCAGTTTAAAGTGCTCCACAGACTTCATTACAGCAAATATAAACTCTCCAGAATATTTCCAGATACAATCGATGAAACTTGTGGTAGATGCTCCCAGGCTCCTTGCAACCTGACTCACATGTTTTGGTCCTGTTCTAAATTAGTTAATTATTGGCAATCCTTCCTTAAACCCATCTCCGACATTTTAGGTCTAAACATCAATCCATCCCTGCATATAGCTATTTTCGGGAGGTCTCCTGACGACCTTGTCACCTCGACCACTCAGGACAATGTTATTGCTTTTGCCTCTTTGATTGCCCGCAGGAAGATCCTTCTCTCATGGAAATCTTCACAACCCCCCTCCTTCAAAGCATGGCTGCAGGTTTACGCAGAGGCCTCAGAGGGTAAACAGGATATGGGCATGGTGCAATCTGAACAGCGATATTTCAGCAACTGTCACAGTTTTATTTTAACACATCAGCAAAATCCATTTTCCATTACACAATCCACCTCTTCACTGCAGCCCCTGACACCATCAGCCACAGTATTCTACAATTCTAAAATTCTACAATTCACTTAACAGACGCTTTTATCCAAAGCGACGTACATCAGAGAGTAAGTACAACATAAGCAAGGATCTAGAAAAAAGGGAACAATGTCAGTAAGAGCAAACGATCAGCTTTGAGTCTGATTGGACACACAGGGGCTGACAGGAAGTGACCAGAGGCAAAGCACAACATTGACGGCAGTTCTTGGGAGCTCTAATCAGTATAGAAACCATCTTATAAGTCATCGTTATCAAACAAAAACAATCGTCACAACCGTCATCATCAATGATATCGAAACCATCATCATTAAGTTAGTAGGTATTCATGAAAGAGCTGGGTCTTTAGCTTTTTCTTAAAGGTGCAGAGGGACTCTGCAGATCAAATGGAGTTTGGAAGTTCATTCCACCACCGGGGGGCGACAGAGGAGAAGAGTCTAGTCAGAGACTTAGGACCCTGTTGTGAAGGTTGGATCAGACGCCTTTTATTGGCAGAGTGTAGTGGGGGGGAGGGAGTGTAGACCTGGATGAGAGAGTTAAAGTAAGGAGGAGCCGTTTTTGTCGCTGTTTTGTAAGCGAGCAGCGAGCGAGTTTTAAATTTGATGCGAGCAGTAACTGGGAGCCAGTGTAAGGAGATGAACAGCGGAGTGACATGTGCTCTTTTGGGAAGGTTAAAGACCAGTCGTGCTGCTGCATTTTGTATCATTTGCAGAGGTTTGATAGTGCATGTAGGAAGACCTGCCAGTAGAGAGTTGCAATAATCGATGCGTGATATCACAAGAGCCTGTACCAGGAGCTGTGTAGCGTGTTCTGACAGGTAAGGTCTGATCTTCCTGATGTTGTACAGGGCAAATCGACATGACCGGGCAATCGAAGCTACATGAACCTTAAAAGTTAGCTGGTCATCGATCATGAAACCCAGGTTCCGGGCAGACTTTGTGGGCATGAGTTTGGTTGTTCCAAGCTGGATATTGATCTGTGGTTGCATAGAGGGACTGGCTGGGATGATAAGGAGCTCAGTCTCTGAAAGATTGAGTTGAAGGTGCTGTTCATTCATCCATTGAAGGGTCCAAACTTTGAAAAAAAAACATATGCAAAGTTTTTGCAAACAAGCGGACTGTTGTTTAACCATTTAATGACCTGAGCTAAATGAACCATGTTACAGGCTCTGAGAAAAAAACTAATAAAGTAGAACGAAGAAATCAAAATATTTGATTCCCTTTTATGAAAGGGTTACTTTTGATTCTGATCTACAAAGCCTTACTATTTTTTCAACTATATTTAAAAAAAAAAACCTGTGGCCCGCGAGCGTTTCTAACACGACAATTTTGGCCCGCAAGAAAAAAAGTTTGGACACCCCTGCTCTATTGGATCGCCCAGAGAGGTAGGACACGAACCAGCAGAGGGCAGATCCTGAGATGCCAAGTTCAGAGAGCGTGGATAGGAGGATTTGATGGTTGACTGTGTCAAAGGCAGCAGACAGGTCTAGCAGTAATAGAACTGAGGACTGATGATTCTGTTACTGACAGTAGTGCAGTTTCAGTAGAGTGGCCCCGCTTAAAGCGTGACTGATTTGGGTCAAAAAGATCGTTTCTGGACAGGAACTCAGAGACTTGCTTAAAGACTGTGCGCTCAAGTATTTTTGACAGAAAGGGCAGAAGAGAAAGCGGTCTGTAGTTTTCAACCTGGGCTGGGTTTAGTGTTGGTTTTTTGAGCAGAGGGGTGAACCGACCTTGCTTGAATGCGGTGCTTCTATCCAGCATAGAACACTCACTCAAATTCACTGGCACTGCTCTTTCCTGGTTAAAATCCTACCTCACCGACAGACAACAGTTTATCAAAATCCATCTTTAACTTGTTTTTATTAATATTAGCTTAATGTGATACATGTGATACCCTTCTGTTTCTAAAAATGATCATCCAAAGTCCTTAATAAACTCCAATACATCCAGAACTGTGCTGCACCCCGTCTCACCCACACCCGATCCAGTGAACCCCTCACCCCTGTCCTACATATCTCCACTGGGTACCTGTCCCGTACCGTATCCGATTCAAAATCCTGCTCCTTACACATAAAGCCCTTAACCACCAGGTCCCCTCCTATCTCACAGTTCACCCTCACACTCCTGCACGCAGCCTCCATTCTTTAAAAGCCAACCTCCTGTCTCCCCCACTTAGAACCAAGCGACGAACCCGGGGGGACAGAGCCTTCTCCATAGCTGCCCCCTCCCTCTGGAAACTCACTCCCTACACACATTCAACACTGCACTGACCCTTCTACATTCAAATCACTAATCAAAACTCACCTCTCCAAATAAGCTTTTAATCTATGATTGTGATGTGTGTTCTGTATATCTGTCGCTGCACCTTTATGTTGTTTTATTTAGGATTTGTGTGTAATGTTGTAATGTCTGTTAGTCTGTCCTTACTGTTCTGATCCTTCTGTCTTTTTAACAAATGTACAGTGTCTTGAAATTGAAACTTATAAATAAAATGTATTTTTATTATTTTACCCCACACAAACAAAAAGTCACAAAAGCAACAAAGTGAGAAAAGTAAACTTATGAAACACTAAAATAATGAAGCTAAAGGGAAGAAAAAGACTAAAAGGAAAGGGTTTGGAATTAATAAATTAGAAACATGTAAACATTCGTATGCAAGTCAGATACTCACCTCATCTTTCTACTGTTTCTTCCTCTCAGTCGTTTTCTGAAGATGACTTAGTCGAGCAGATGTTTCCTCTTGATGTTGCTCTCTGGTTACAGTCGCTCCAGGTTCAGCTTTCTAGTGTGGAAGACGTGATGTGCAGCAGCAGCTTTAAATGTCCGTGATAGAGGCGTGGCACTTTCCTTATCAGCAGGATGTTATGTGACTTTCATTTCTTCATTTCTTAAGAATTAAAAGTTAAAGCCTCAATATGTTGCAGGGCTCTCAAGTGTGACTGTGTGTGTGTGTGTGTGTGTGTGTGTGTGTGTGTGTGTGTGTGTGTGTGTGTGTGTGTGTGCGATGTGTGTGTTTGTGTGATTATGGTTAGTGCTGTTTATTGTAGGTGTTAGATCAGAAACGCCAGTGCTGCCTGCTGCAATAGCTGCACCTCCTGAGGTGTGATGTCTCCAGCCTCAAGGAGCCTGTTGAGGGTAGCTCTGGTGGTGAAGCCAACATTCAGCTTTTCTCCTATCAGAGAGAGAAAAGAAAGAGATAAAGCACATTAAGTAAAAGTAGTTCAAACAATATCTATGGGTTTTACCCATAGACTACATGTACATTTTATGCCCTTTCCATCACATCAGAGATCTCACTCAATTCATAACAACAATCTTCACAAAAAAAGTGCATTTTTGGACAATGAGCATACAGGTTTATCTCCTTATGAGACTTGAAAGCATTACCTGGCAGTTGGTTTAGTGTCATTGTAGAGGATGTCATGGACTTGTCGGCCCTGTAGCGCTATCGGCTTCATGAACCTTGCACACAGTTTCAAGATGAACTTCGTCATCTGCAAAATTGTAGTTCATAAAAGATTTCCATGTATTACTCGAAAAAGGACATATCCGCCAATGAAAAAATAGGCAGACATACTGGGCAGCAGGACAGGAGGATAGGAGATAGACTTCTGTCAGGCGGTTGGAAAATGCATCCACCAGGCTTAACCATCGCACTGAAATGTGCAGCAGCATTTCCATGTACTCGCTCCCATGGAAGTCACAAAATTCTGTAAAATATATATAACATCAATAGCAAACAAATAAAAAATGTTGCAATGCATTTTGTTTTATAACACTAGAGCTGGTTGAATCACAAACCTGCCAGGTAACCTTTACGGTTGGTGCTGCCCTTGAACCAGTACCCAACATCCACAGTCAGATCCTCTGGATCAAATCCGGATATCTGCAAAACATGAAATCAAAGATTTATTACAACACTATACAGCAAACATTTTTACTTGGCATTGGACTTAACAGATTGGTAATATTAAGTGTAAATGTTTGAACTTACTTCCAAAAACCTCTGCCCTGCATGTTTGGCAGTGTTGTGAATAATATGGCAGGGGCATCCATGTATGTAAATACTGCCATTTTCCCTCAGCAGTTGAGTTTAGAGCCGTTTCTTTGGTTCGATGTCCCTTGCCTTCTACATGCCTGCCTACGTCCCTCATGCCTTGATGGGCACAGGAGTTCTCTTGCCTGCAGATAGAGCACCAGTAGTAGGAGCTGGTAGTTCCGATTGTGAAGAATGGCCATTGGGTTGACCATTCAAGGAACACCTATAGGTGGCCGCTCCACATACTCCTCTCTTTTTCCCTTTTTCCAGTGGCTTCTCCACTGTCTACTCTATGTTGTCCTCCACCATCTCTTTCACTGACTCTTCCCCTACTGACACCCTAGCTGTCTCCTCCACTGCCTCCTCCTTCATTTCTTCCACTGCCTCCTCCACAGTCTCCTCCACTGCCTCATCTACTGCCTCCACTATTGCCTTCTCCACAGTCTCCTCCTCTGACCTGGCAGCCTTTTTAGGGAGCTGACCCTTCAGAGCGAAGCATGAAAGAATGCTCATTTGCCTCTTCCCTGACATCTTTGAAACAGACAAAGTTATTATTAATACTATGCATGGCCAGGATATAAAATATAATGAAATATTATGATTAAAAGTGGCCGACTGACTAAAATTGACTTTGCATTTGACATTTCATTTTCTGTATCTGCACAAAAATGGTCCAGCCTATTTCAAAATATGACTAGGCCAGGGCCCGTATTCACAAAGAATCTTTAGACACATGAGTGACTTACAAAAACATCCAAATTGCAAGGGAATAATTGTGCTTCTGTTTCAATAGCCCACGTCAGCAACAACAATTAGATAGCCTATATGTGAAAAGGCATAGCCTATTCGATAATTAAATGAAAATACTTTCATGCAAAGTGTCAGCGTACGAATGCATGTAGAAGTGTCCCTAGAGAGTTATCGTAGCTGCTGTAAAGCAGTTGTTGTTGTTGTTATCCTGTTTGCGGTACACAGGTTTGTGTGTAATAAAGTGGAAGCCGTAGATAAAGAAGCTCTCCGCCTATGTGCCGTTTATTGTTTTCTCATTAAGTGTATCCGGTCCGACGAACCCAGAAAGCTCCGTTACATTGGTGGCAGTGGTGGTTCTTTCTGTCGGTTACCGGTTAATCTTTGTTTTGCCGTGCCGTCTACGTTCACGCTGCCATTCATTAGCTTAGCTTCCTCAGTATAGCTAGCCCGCTAACCTGTTGAGCAGCGTAACGTTACTAAGTAGTGGACATGTGGTGCGGTTATGACGACCCTTTGAAACCCGGCACGGGGAGAATTACCGGCAGTTCGCCCGGCAGAGATGTTTGTGTTGACCTGCCTACTCCTTTCGCCGGCGACGGAAACCAGAGTTTTCTTGGTTGGGTGAGACAGTTGGAGGTGGCGGTCAGAGCGGCCCTGGGCTGCGGCAGCGACTATAATGATGAGCTGGTGGCCATCCTCCCCACCCGACTGTGCAAATCGGCGTTTCTGCTGTGGGACAGCCTTCCTGAAGCAGTTAAGTCGGACTATGCTGCTGTTAAAGAGAGACTGGGGATAGCTTTTGGGCAGAGACAGTATATGGACCGCTTCAGAGCTAACTTATCTGCTCGAGCATGAGCTCCCGGGGAGACCTTGGACTTGTATGCAGCTGATGTGAGCCGGCTCGTCGCGGAGGCGTTCCCGGATTATGGGGCCGTTGCACGGAGAGAGGAGAAGTTTCGTCGCTTCCTTGCTGGCCTGGATCCGGTGCTGAAAGCCAAGTGTCTTGAGCAGGGTGCTACGGATTTGGAGGAAGCTTTGACCATTGCGAAGCGTTGGGAAAATGCCAGAGAGAATGTGTGAGTACCTATCTGGTCACCCAGCTACCTGTAGGAACTTCAACTGTATTAATACCATATGGTCCTCTTCTCCATAGACTGTAAATATAACGGTCCTCTCCCACGTCGATCAGTCTGTACTTCAGCGAGCGTCTGAATCAAAGTGCGAGCGTCTTCTTTGTAACCAGAATGTAGCGTTGTTGTAGCGGGAATATCTAAATCTTACCCGGATACAGCAATGCTATTTATTGATTGGTTGTTGGGGTAGCTATATATATATATTTTTTTTTATTAACTGGTGCGTGGCAAGCTCCTTCTGATCTCTATGGGAAACCCACTTGATTCATATCTGTTCCACTGTTAAAAAAAATAGCGGCGCAATTTTGTGAGCGTTATCCTGGTAATTTATGCGTGAGAAATACAAGGTGTGGCGTGTGAGCGTGTGAACAGGTTGAAATGTGTGTCTCTCACTCCCAATGCGTGAGATTTAGAGCATTGAATGTTGTCAGTTTTGATGCGCTTTGGCGCCATCAGGAGGTCTCTGAGTGCAACTGCAGTGTCATAAAAACGGTCACGCCTCCCCCTCTGACACCACGTGCATTTGTTGACAAACAAAGGGTGAGGAAGCCGGCAGAGACGCTGTGAGAAGATGAGGAACCGCGCAGACTCAAAAGGTACAGTAATATTACTAGATTTTGATGGAGCCTGAGTGTCTGCAGCCCGTTGTCTAGTTTGTTTA
The DNA here is from genome assembly GCF_963930695.1 of Labrus bergylta. Classification (NCBI taxonomy): domain Eukaryota; kingdom Metazoa; phylum Chordata; class Actinopteri; order Labriformes; family Labridae; genus Labrus; species Labrus bergylta. The sequence goes on from NC_089200.1 coordinate 2,926,345, forward strand.
TTCAACTGTTACCATGACAACTATAGGTCGTGGATAAATGGCTACATAGATCGGTTTGTAAAGTTACAAACAATTTGGAGACAAAAGTGAAGCTGCTAAACGTGAGACAATGATGACGTCACCGGTAATGATGCAGCTCGGAGTGACTATGGGGTTTCCTATTGCGCGAGACGCTAGCTTAACATTCAGTACATTAGCCGTTAACATTCACGACTAATGAATAACTTTATGAATATTATTCAAAACTTCGCAGAACTGATACGGGATGAATCGAATATGATCAGTAACTGAAAACCACAGTTTGATTACATCTAAACAACTAAAAAAATACTATAAAATGTGTTTATCGACGGAGTGTGAATCATCATTAACCTTCCTCCGACCAAGCTGTCAACGGCTCTGACCACATTCCTCCATCATCACTCACACTGTGGTAATTCTAGAGTCTCTTGGGGATTATTCCTCTTCATTTTACTTTGTTGACTTTCAGAAACAAATTTTGGTTTTCAAAGCAATAATGTATGTGACACTTAGCAGGGCAACAACAGTGAGTGCTGTCAGATGGGGCCCCCTTAGGGAGGTTTCCTACTGTCATTTTGGGGCACTGCTTTGGTTTACATTTGTGAGCCCTGAGGGGCCCCTACTGGTCTGGGGCCCCAAGCAGTTGGGGCACACACACACAGACTCCAAAATAAACAGGCAGGAGAATAATGTATAACTCAAAAGAAGATATAAAATTAAAAACAAGTGTTTTGGGGAAAGTCTTATGCTGTCAATATCAACCTGTTACACTGACAGAGTATGAGGTTTTTGTTTTTCAACATCGGTTTTCCTTTTATTCCAGGATTCAGCCCAAAACTTCAATTCACAATCAATGATGAGCCGGAGCCCGGAGTGGGACGGAGTCAGTACAGGAATGCAGCATATAGACAATGTGTGTTATGGAAAATCAACAGGAGAGCTACAACACAATATACATGGGTAACACTTTACAATAAGGTACATACATTTTGCATACTTACTGGGAGATGAATGGGAAACTAACCACTAGATATAATCCAGAGTGTATATGTGAAAAGGGCTCTAGGTAACCATTAGTTAACAGGTAGATTTGTGTGGTTTATCCAGCTTTCATTATCCGTTAAATAATAATTCACTACTCTACAACATGTGATGAAGAAGTACTCATTATCTACCCAGTACTGAGTGGTTTTCTAATGGTTACTTGAAACTTTAATCACGTTATTTTTGCATTTCAGCATGAGCATACAAAATAAAAGTTTGGGTTTGGTGCTACATTACACAAATTTCCTACCAACATAACTTGAACTGCTCTTCTGCTGTTGCTCGTTTGGAGCAACAAGTGGTTCATCCATGCCATGATTGATGGTTAGTCTTTCACTGTGCCAAGACACACATGATCAGAACATGTGCTGCTGTGAAATGTTCTTCCTGACACAGTAAGTGAATAAAAGGCTCAGACAGTAGGTGGCCTTCCTGTTAATTGCTCACGCTCCTCCTGCGTGTTGATGACGTAAGCATCTCAAGCTTTTTGCTTCTGCCTTTTCCTTTTCAGTCGCTACATAACACATGACTGTTGACTCTGTTTGAACTGTCTGTATTGTTTCAAAATGATTGTATGTGTATAATGGCTGAATAAAATACTCATACATACATGATCAGTTTGCCAGCATGCGTGTGTTCGGAGAGGAGAGCGGCAGATTATAAATTCACTGTACTCTGCAACATGATGATGAATCAGTTTATGGACGCCATCTTGTAATACTCTTAGTTTACCCGCAGATGGCGCCTGTGCTACTTGTAAAGCCAGGCAGTAAAGTGTATGTGAAGTTGTTAATCTGTCTAAAGAGCTAATTTCTTCCAGTTATGTTTGTTGAACTCGAATATTTCTGCCAAATTACTTACTCTAATAATTAAAAGGAATATATTATATTATGTTGCACTGACCCCTATCGTCATGAAGTGCTTTGAAAGGTTAGTCATGGCCAGTCTGCATACCAAGGTAACAGATCCACCGAGGATGCCATCTGTTCTGCTCTTCACCCAGCCCTTCACCCAAAAACTTATACGTCAGAATGCTGTTCATAGACTTCAGTTCAGCATTCAACACCATCATCCCTCAGCAGCTGATCAGCAAACTGGACCAGCTGGGGCTCAGCACTTCCCTGTGCGACTGGCTGCTGGACTTCCTCAGCGAGAGGCCTCAGACAGTGCGGGTCGGCGGCAACACATCAAAAACCACCGTCATGAGCACTGGGGCCCCCCAGGGTTGTGTGCTCAGCCCCCTGCTCTTCACGCTGCTGACCCACGACTGCGCTCCATCCTTCAGCAGAAACCACATTGTGAAGTTCGCCGTTGACACAACAGTGGTTGGTCTCATCTTCAACAACAATGAGACACACTACTGGATGGAGGTCAGCCAACTGGCCACGTGGTGCAGAGACAACAACCTCTTCCTGAACGTCAACAAGACCAAGGAGGTTGTTGTCGACTTCCGGAGAGTCCCCACTCCTAAACCCCCACTGACCATCGACGGTGCTGCTGTGGAGAGAGTAAGCAGCACCAAGTTCCTGGGGGTTCACATCAGTGAGGATCTCTCCTGGACAACCAACACCACATCACTGGCCAAGAAGTCCCAGCAGCGCCTCTACTTCCTCCGCAAGCTGAAGAGAGCACGAGCCCCCCCATCCATCATGTGCTCCTTCTACAGAGGCACCATCGAGAGCATCCTGACCAGCTGCATCACTGTGTGGCTTGGGAGCTGCACTGCTGCCAACCGCAAGACCCTGCAGCGCACAGTGAAGGCTGCTGAACGGATTATCGGTGTCCCACTCCCCTCTCTTCTGGACCTCTACGGTACCCGCCTCACCCACAAAGCAACCAGCATTGTGCGTGACCCCACCCACCCCTCACACAGCCTCTTCAGCCTCCTGCCATCGGGGAGACGGTACCGCAGCCTGCGGGCCGGCTCCACCAGACTGAGAAACAGCTTCTTCCACCAAGCTGTCAGGAAGCTTAACTCTCTCCCTTCTCTTCCTTCTCTCCCCTCTGCCCCCACGAACACTGGACGTTGAAACCCCCTCCCGTATGCCACCAAGAACTCTGGACTAATAACTCTGAAGCTAACTATTCAAAAGTACACTCAGTTTACTGCACATTGCACATATTGCACAAGTTTACTTTTTCTTTCAATTTTCTTTTCTTTTATTTATTTTATTTACCATTTTGTACCTTTTGCACAATTTAGAATTTATTACTGTAAATATTATTTATCTTAAGATTACCTCATTTTATTTGATCTATTTTACCTTATTTTGGTTGTATTGCACCGCGGGACGGAGACAAACGAAGTTTCGATTCCACTGTATGTCTGGCATATTTTGAAATTGACAATAAAGTTGACTTTGACTTTGAATTTGATGTTAGAAATTAGTGTTTGTTTTCTATGTAATCTTTGTGCTGGATGTGAACATTGTTATTCATGTCATGTTTGTGATCCTGTATAAACCAGCTCTCTCAGAATGCTCCGTTTTGGTGTGTGTGTCTCTTTAAATGTAATGATAAAATCGTTTAGTGTGATAGGCTTTAGCAGAATTAGGACGCTTATGATCTGACGAGGCTTACATTTCTAGCTCCGTCCTCCCGATAGTTTAGAACTGAAGAAGGTGAAACCACTGAAACAAAAAACTTCAAGACAATTTCTTGGTGTGCACACTGTTCATTTATTGGTATAAAGCTTAAACACAGCTTGAGCAAACAGGAGCATCTTAATATATAATTTTCAGGTCACACAGCAAATACATTTTCATATGAACAATGAGGACTTTAAATATCCAAAGCGAAGCACATTCTTATAAAATCCATTAATTCTAAAAACTGAAAATACAGCATTGAAAAAACACAACAGAAGCAAAATACATGATAATCACAACTCACACATTTCTTCATTAAGTATTCACCATGACAACTGTGTATTTACAAAGGACGTCACACCTACCAGGAGCTAGGGTGTAAGAATTAAAGGTCACATATCCTCCTCCTCTTCAACCAGTTTAAATAATTCTCAGAGCTCCTCAAAACATGTGTGTGAAGTTTCTTGTTCTAAATCCACTCTGATCCTGTATTTGATCATGCCTATAAACCCCTCTATTTCAGCCCTGCTCAGAATAGGCTGTTTCTGTGTCTGTACCTTTAAATATGTAAATGAGCTGTGTCTGACCACGCCCCCTCTCTGGAAGGGCTTGGGTGTACTCCTAGAATAAAGATTATAGGCTCTTTATTGTTGACTCTTTGGGGAAGCGGTCTTTCTCGCTCCATGTCCTATTGTTTACAGTGAGAAGGCAGACTCAGAGGGCAGAACAAACACCTAGCTGTGGGAGTGTCACCCACCTGGGGGAAGAGTTACTGCCCTTTGTGATGTCATGAAGGGAACTCCGTCCTGAATTAGCAGTGTTTACCCTACCATTATATTACGGCCCCTCCCGCCCCCCCTGAAGGTCAAGTAAAAAAAAAAAAAAAAAAAAAAAAAAAAAATATATATATATATATATATATATATATATATATATATATATATATATTTTTTTTTTTTTTTTTTTTTTTTTAAGATTTATTTTTGGGCTTTTTGGGCCTTTATTGTAGGGATAGGATAGTGGATAGAGTTGGAAATCAGGGAAAGAAGTCATTTAAGGATACCTTTCCGACAGAAAAGGACAGCTGTCATTAAAAGTAACACATGAACACCAAGATTCCTTCAAGTGTTTGTGTCGTTGTGTCGCCGTGTCGGCATTTCTGCTTGTCCTCACCCCCCAACGCTGTAAACCTAGGGGAAACACTGATTAGTAAGTCGTTCCCAATTCTCTCTCTTTCTATCCCTTGTTTCTAACTCTATCCACTGTCCTATCTCTAAATAAATGCATAAAAGCCCAAAAATACTAATAATTAAGAAAATGATTGTAACTGGTGGCACCTGAGACGCTGCTATTCTCCATGAGGGTATAAAGGGGGGGTAGGAACAGAGAGGCAGTGTTTTTGTTCCCACCCGGAAGGAGAGGGACGGTGTACACCCTCATCCATGCCGGCTGTTTTGTTTGTTTGCGTCTGGGAAAACTGGTAAGGAAACATGCTTTGTTTTGTTTTGTGTTTCAAGTTTTATAAAGAGAAGGTATTAATACCAGAACTATAATGTTTCCAGTTGTCATTTGGTCAGAACGTTCGGACACATCAGGTGTGACTTCAGGGGCTGATCGCCAAGTGAGTGTCTCTGGTGTGTAGCGGAGCTGGCGATCGGTGAGACAAGTTTTGAATGTGGTTTTAATTTAGTTTTACTTAAATGGTTATAAAGTCGTGTACTTATGCCCTGTCCTCCATTTTTAGCAAAGTTGCCGGGCGTTGTACTTGGCAGGGGGTTGCTGGGAAGGTTTGGGCCCAGCACACCAGGTACGCACAGCGATATGTATTTTTTTGTCTAATAAAGCTATGGCCACTGTGTAATTGATGTTGAGGATATGTTTTTGTATTATGTTTATTTTGGGATTAGGGAAATGTATTAATGTGACCAACTAATGCTTCTATTTTCTTTGTTTCAGGGAGCCTGGCAGATTTCCTCTGCTGCTCTTACTGTGTGGGTTTTGTTTGTTTTCTTCGGTGTTGATTTTTGTTTCGGTATTTTGTTTCTAGTCCGCCTGGCATTATGAGCCAGTATTTGAGGCAACAGATCTATGGGGTTGCCTCAGTAGGCTGACTAGTTTATTTTTTGTTTTTCGTCTTGTTTGTTTTAATTATCACCATTTCCCCAGCACAGCGTCAGGGCGGACCATCAGGGAGGGTCAAGGTAATTTTGGTTGCGAGGGCAGTTGCAGTGATATTGCATGCTTATACATAGTGTGATTATAGTTGAAGTTGCAGTGATATTGCATGCTCATACATAATGTGATTATAGTTGAAGTTGCAGTGATATTGCATGCTCATACATAGTGTGATTATAGTTGAAGTTGCAGTGATATTGCATGCTTATACATAGTGTGATTATAGTTGAAGTTGCAGTGATATTGCATGCTCATACATAGTGTGATTATAGCTGAAGTTGCAGTGATATTGCATGCTCATACATAGTGTGATTATAGTTGAAGTTGCAGTGATATTGCATGCTTATACATAGTGTGATTAAGTTGCAGTGATATTGTGTGACAAGGAGTCTTTTTACTCCCTTGCTGTAGAAGTGTGACACTGAATTCCTCCTCAGTAAAGCATCAAAATACTCAAAGCCATACTTCCGCCTGTAAGACATTGAAATATGCGCCAATTATCTTATGGTGACTCATGAATTTTATGTTAGTTAATTTAATAAACCTTGGCACCTTTTCTCTTTAAATGTGTTTCTGTGTTTCATTTTTAACTGGTCATTTATTTGACCCCTGTGAGGGGACCTTCCAAAGTCTGAGTACCCCCGCAGGTCGGCTGTTACAATAATAAAAATAAACCTTCCTTTAATTTAATTCAAACAGTTTTGAATGACAAGAAATTAGTTTTTAGTTAGTTTTTATCCTTATTTTTTGGACGCCCTGGCAGAATTGGCCCCCTCCTGTTTTTCATTCTTCTCCAGGATTCTTTTAAATTAGTTGTTGTTTTCTTTTGCTTGGACAAAATTGTTCCCCCTAAATTTGCCTCCCTATCTTTACTGCCTTGGCTCTTGCAGGTTTCCGAAAAACTCTTCAATTTCTCTGCACATTATGCGTCTTTGTTTATTCCTCTCCAAGATTCTGATGCTGTTCTCACGGAAGGAAGATTTTTCTGGTATTGCTGCTGCCTTCATGTGATACTGTATCGACCTGTGGGAGTCATTTTGATGAAAGAATAAATGATGTGCATATCTGTTGTAAAGCATCTGTTTGTCTGAAGGTTCTGCAGGTTCATTTTCGAGCAGTTTCTGAAATATCTGCTCAGCTTTGGCCTTGCTGTGACGTGACATTGCATAGATAATTGCGAGGTCAATTTCCTTTTTGAGTGGAGTGTGAGGGTAAAGAGAGAGCAGCTCCTCGTGGAGAGCGATTGCTCTGTCCATCATGCTTTGTTCTGGATCAGGGTAATCTCTCCTTTTATAAACGATCCTCCATCTGTAGCAGAACGCAACTAATCTCTTCAGATAATGCACATCTGGATGTTCTTTCAGAACTTCCTCTGCCAAATCAACGGCCTCATCAACTGATATGTATTTTATGTAAAGGTTTAGTAAGGCCCACATGCCACTGCTACTGCAGCACAGAGTGCTCACATTTCCAGCCAACTCACGGACTTCATCTCGAATGTTTTCTCCTTCATCAGCACGTTGGTCAAGGTAGAGTGCAGCGAGGTACAAGTTCTCTGGATCCCGTTCCTTGGCTTGTCTCATTTTCTCCAAGAGGTCAGGGTCCAGCATTGGGTCACTGAAGTTTTGGGCGTTCTTTAACCATATGACATAGCTGGTGTTCCAATCCATCATGTCCGCCTGCATCCTGGCAGCTTTCTCGTAGTAATCAACAACCAGAATCATGTCCTCTCCGAAGAACATCAGGGTCCAGGCCTTTTCAGCGTAGATCTCTGGATGGAGGTCGTCCTGGGATGGAGATGGGTATTTTTCCATCAGGGCATCAACCTTTGACAGGTAAGCCTGACTCTCCTCTAGATCTCCCAGGTGGTGGTGCAGCCAGGCCAGGTTCCCGTAGTTCACCACTAACCAAGGACCCTCATCTGCGTCTCTCAGCTTGTTGAGGGTCTCTGCAGCCTTCTGGAACAAACTGTTAGCCTCTTCATTTAACCCCAGTTTATACTGAATGAACCCCCACAGGTTGTAAATGTGGCCCAGCCATCTATTTCCCTTCTCTGTGCTGAAGTCCTCCATTTTGTCTTTCAGAAGTAAAAGTTTCGGCCTGCTGCGGTCCAGGTCCCAGGTGAAGTGGCACTGCAGGGACTCCAGTGTGGTTTGACTCTGAGCAGCACTGATGGAGAATAAAAAACAAACATTTAAACACATCAGCAGCTATTTTTGATTCTTGTGTTCTTGTTTGTTATGTCTTGTCTCGCAATTTCTCCTCTACTCTTCTAAACCTGAGCTGTCAATCACTTTTATTACCCTATTATATAGTCAGATAATTAAGTAAACTTCTCAGATAAATAAAAAACCGACTAAATTATTTGGTGGACATCACTGCATGGGCTCAGGAACACCTCCAGGAGACATAGTCTGTGAACACAGCTCATCTCTGGATTCACAACGTTAGCTGAAACTCTACCATACAGAGAGCAAGCTGTATATAAACCAGATCCAGAAACATTGCTGGATTTCCTTGGGCCTGAGGTCATTTAAAATGGACTAAGTCGAAGTGGAACACTGTCCTGAGTTCTGACAATTCACAATTTGAAATCTTTTTAGAAAAAATGGACGCTGCATCCTCCGGGGCTAAAGAGGAGAGGGACCATCTGGCTTGTTATCAGCGCTCAGATAAAAAAAACAGCACCTGTGATGGTATAGGGGTGCATGGGTAAACTGCACATCTGTCAAGGCTCCATGAATGCTGAACCATACATAAAGGTTTTGGAGCAACATATGCTGCCAAATAGAAAACCTCTTTTCTGGGAAGGCCTTGTTTATTGCAGCAGCATAATGTCAAACCACATTCTGCACACTGACAACAGAATGGCTCACAAGTCAAAAACCTCATTTCCACCTAGCGGTCCGGTCAGTGGTCTGCACCTCCAAGGATATTTAAACATGGCACGTTTTCTGTTTGTCCTTTATTACTGCTGTCAGACGGAAAGTGGCGGTTCTTTTAACCAATCAACGGACTGCGATTTGTCTCGCTCCAACCTTTAGGGTTGGATTGGTACACTTTGCTCCTAATGTGGAGCTAATGTGTTTGGATTAAATCTTTTATTGGATTTAAACCGTTGGGACTCAGTTTGATGAATTATTATGATCAGGAGAGTTCAGTAAACCTTTAAACGGTTAAAAGATGTTGTTTGTTTGTCGGTGGTCTGACAGATGGGTAGATTGTGACTGCTGTGGTGGTCTGACCTGCACACACTGGGCCGTCTGAGTAACAGGGTCAAATATGCTGGTGGATGACCGTTTATGTTTTTATAATTACCCAAAAGTAACTGGCAATTGTCTGTTTTGTCTTATTTTGTAGTCTGCAGCCCCTTCTTCCTGTGTTTTCTTCTTCTTTGGTTAGTATTATGTATCCGTTTTTCCGCCTCCCCTCTGCCCCTTTGTACGATTCCCTGTGGGAGAGTTGGGTGTCCATTGTTTTGCCTAAGTTAGAGAAACAATTAGATAAATCATCATAGAATAAATTGTTATTCCAACGATCAGAGGGAATTAGAAAAATCTATAGCTAACCTTGATGTTTTACTGTCGACTTCCCAAACACCTGACTTGTACAAAGAAAGGCTAGGACTCCATACAGAGCTTGACCTTCTTCTCACTACAGAAGCTGAATGTCTCCTCCTCCGCTCTCGTGGGTCTATGTACGAACATGCTGACAAGGCGGGTCGCCTTCTGGCCCACCAACTAAAGGCCAGATTGGCTTCCAACCAGATCACCCAGACACGAGACGAGTCAGGCTGTCTAACCTCTGACCCAGATAAGATAAACGACTTAATTAGGTCATTTTATTCTAAACTGTATACCTCCAAGTCCCCTAACGATGAAAGTCTATTATGTAATTCCTTTGATAAATTAATGTTACCGAAAGTTTTGCCTAATGACAGTCAGACACACTTCCTGAAATCAAAGAGGCCATTTGCTCAATGCCCATTGGCAATTCAACGGGCCCAGACGGGTATCCTGTAGAGTTTTTCAAACGGTTTTCTGACCTGCTTGCTCCACTCCTACTTGAAATGTTTAACCAATCATGCCACCTTGCCACCCACACTCATGCAAGCTTCTATATCTCTCATTCACAAGAAAGACAAGGACACAGCAAGCTGTGCATCCTATCGCCCAATTTCACTCCTTTCTGTTGACGTTAAAATTCTAGCTAAGGTCCTAGCCCGTCGCCTGGAGTCTATTATGCCCACAGTAATCTCAGAAGATCAGACAGGATTCATAAAGGGGAGGCACTCTTTTTCTAATGTCAGAAGGCTTCTCGGTATCATTCACACCCCGTCCTCTTCTACGGAACCTGAAGCTGTAATATCTCTCGAAGCAGAGAAGGCCTTTAACAGGGTGGAGTGGGCTTATCTCTTTTTCACTTTGCAACAGTTCGGTTTTAGTGCCAGCTTCATCTCCTGGATTAAGCTACTCTGCTCCTCCCCCTACGCATCTGTGTGTACAAACACACAGTGTTCAGAACCATTTCCTCTTTTTCGCAGCACTAGGCAAGGCTGTCCGCTCTCCTCACTGTTGTTCGCATTGAGCCGTTATCAGTTTTAAAGTTGGTCTGAGGGTTCAAAGGGATCAAAGGGGGGGGGGGGGGGGGGGGGGATATAATTATAAGGAATATATCCTTTATTAAATCTATAAACAACATTATTTCTTCTTTTATTTGCGAGAACAGGTAAAACTTTACTCCAGAGGAGCAGGTCAGTGGGAGGGCTTGGGCTACCCAATTTTATCAGCTACTATTTGGCAGCCAATGTTCACAAAATTATACTTTGGTTTATCTCACCCCAGTGCAGCTGGTGCTGATTAGAGGCTGACTCCTGCTCTCCTTCCCTCCCTAAAGCAACGCCCATCTGTAATAATCATCTTTTTATACCAGCTAGGATTGGAATGGCCTGCGCTGTCTGGGTGACTTATACGTTAATGATGTTTTTGCCAGTTTCGAACAATTACGTTCTGCATTCAATTTAAATAGCTCCGACCTTTTTCGGTATTTTCAGCTCCGTAATTTTGCTAGGACCCACTCACCGGCATTCCCTCAAGTCCCAAACCCCAGTGGCATTGATCTGGCACTCAAGGCAAGAGTCTTGCCCAAAAGTCAGGTTTCCTACCTTTATGACCTCCTGTTCACAACTAACGAGTCCGCGGTAAATAAGATCAAGGCTGATTGGGAAAACGAACTACAAATCAACCTTTCTAAGGATTTCTGGAAAAAGGAATAATAAATTAGTTAATTATTGGCAATCCTTCCTTAAACCCATCTCCGACATTTTAGGTCTAAACATCAATCCATCCCTGCATATAGCTATTTTCGGGAGGTCTCCTGACGACCTTGTCACCTCGACCACTCAGGACAATGTTATTGCTTTTGCCTCTTTGATTGCCCGCAGGAAGATCCTTCTCTCATGGAAATCTTCAAAACCCCCCTCCTTCAGATATGGGCATGGTGCAATCTGAACAGCGATATTTCAGCAACTGTCACAGTTTTATTTTAACACATCAGCAAAATCCATTTTCCATTACACAATCCACCTCTTCACTGCAGCCCCTGACACCATCAGCCACAGTATTCTACAATTCTAAAATTCTACAATTCACTTAACAGACGCTTTTATCCAAAGCGACGTACATCAGAGAGTAAGTACAACATAAGCAAGGATCTAGAAAAAAGGGAACAATGTCAGTAAGAGCAAACGATCAGCTTTGAGTCTGATTGGACACACAGGTGCTGACAGGAAGTGACCAGAGGCAAAGCACAACATTGACGGCAGTTCTTGGGAGCTCTAATCAGTATAGAAACCATCTTATAAGTCATCGTTATCAAACAAAAACAATCGTCACAACCGTCATCATCAATGATATCGAAACCATCATCATTAAGTTAGTAGGTATTCATGAAAGAGCTGGGTCTTTAGCTTTTTCTTAAAGGTGCAGAGGGACTCTGCAGTTCAAATGGAGTTTGGAAGTTTATTCCACCACCGGGGGGCGACAGAGGAGAAGAGTCTAGTCAGAGACTTAGGACCCTGTTGTGAAGGTTGGATCAGACGCCTTTTATTGGCAGAGCGTAGTGGGCGGGAGGGAGCGTAGACCTGGATGAGAGAGTTAAAGTAAGGAGGAGACGTTTTTGTCACTGTTTTGTAAGCGAGCAGCAGAGTTTTAAATTTGATGCGAGCAGTAACTGGGAGCCAGTGTAAGGAGATGAACAGCGGAGTGACATGTGCTCTTTTGGGAAGGTTGAAGACCAGTCGTGCTGCTGCATTTTGTATCATTTGCAGAGGTTTGATAGTGCATGTAGGAAGACCTGCCAGTAGAGAGTTGCAATAATCGATGCGTGATATCACAAGAACCTGTACCAGGAGCTGTGTAGCGTGTTCTGACAGGTAAGGTCTGATCTTCCTGATGTTGTACAGGGCAAATCGACATGACCGGGTAATCGAAGCTACATGAACCTTAAAAGTTAGCTGGTCATCGATCATGAAACCCAGGTTCCGGGCAGACTTTGTGGGCATGAGTTTGGTTGTTCCAAGCTGGATATTGATCTGTGGTTGCATAGAGGGACTGGCTGGGATGATAAGGAGCTCAGTCTCTGAAAGATTGAGTTGAAGGTGCTGTTCATTCATCCATTTAGAGATATCAGCAAGGCATGATGAGATTCTTGCAGAGACTGTAACATCGTCTGGTGGGAATGACAGGAAGAGCTGGGTATCGTCAGCATAGCAGTGGTATGAGAAGCCATGAGAGCGGATTATTGAACCAATTGAGCTTGTGTATATGGAGAAGAGAAGGGGACCAAGCACTGACCCTTGAGGTACCCCTGTGGATAAGCTGTGCGCTTTGGACACTTCTCCCTTCCACGACACTCTATAGCAGGGGTGTCCAAAGTGCGGCCCGAGGGCCATTTGACCCGTGACTTCAAATGAAGAATCAGAAGATTTTATTGATTAAGATTGGCACGTTATCTTATTTTTCATGTTAACAAGTGCTGAACAATATTCCTAAAACAGAAAATGTTCAGTAACATGTATGTTGTTGTTTTAAATCTACAGATTTTACTATTTTCCACATTTTTTTGTAAACTATGAAAAAAAAACATATGCAAAGTTTTTGCAAACAAGCGGACTGTTGTTTAACCATTTAATGACCTGAGCTAAATGAACCATGTTACAGGCTCTGAGAAAAAAACTAATAAAGTAGAACGAAGAAATCAAAATATTTGATTCCCTTTTATGAAAGGGTTTCTTTTGATTCTGATCTACAAAGCCTTACTATTTTTTCAACTATATTTAAAAGGGTAAGAAAAAAACCTGTGGCCCGCGAGCGTTTCTAACACGACAATTTTGGCCTGCAAGAAAAAAAGTTTGGACACCCCTGCTCTATAGGATCGCCCAGAGAGGTAGGACACGAACCAGCAGAGGGCAGATCCTGAGATGCCAAGTTCAGAGAGCGTGGATAGGAGGATTTGATGGTTGACTGTGTCAAAGGCAGCAGACAGGTCTAGCAGTAATAGAACTGAGGACTGACGATTCTGTTACTGACAGTAGTGCAGTTTCAGTAGAGTGGCCCCGCTTAAAGCGTGACTGATTTGGGTCAAAAAGATCGTTTCTGGACAGGAACTCAGAGACTTGCTTAAAGACTGTGCGCTCAAGTATTTTTGACAGAAAGGGCAGAAGAGAAACCGGTCTGTAGTTTTCAACCTGGGCTGGGTTTAGTGTGGGTTTTTTGAGCAGAGGGGTGAACTGACCTTGCTTGAATGCGGTGCTTCTATCCAGCATAGAACACTCACTCAACTTCACTGGCACTGCTCTTTCCTGGTTAAAATCCTACCTCACCGACAGACAACAGTTTATCAAAATCCATCTTTAACTTGTTTTTATTAATATTAGCTTAATGTGATACACTTGATACCCTTCTGTTTCTAAAAATGATCATCCAAAGTCCTTAATAAACTCCAATACATCCAGAACTGTGCTGCACCCCGTCTCACCCACACCCGATCCAGTAAACCCCTCACCCCTGTCCTATATATCTCCACTGGGTCCCTGTCTCGTACCGTATCCGATTCAAAATCCTGCTCCTTACACATAAAGCCCTTAACCACCAGGTCCCCTCCTATCTCACAGTTCACCCTCACACTCCTGCACGCAGCCTCCATTCTTTAAAAGCCAACCTCCTGTCTCCCCCACTTGGAACCAAGCGACGAACCCGGGGGGACAGAGCCTTCTCCATAGCTGCCCCCTCCCTCTGGAAACTCACTCCCTACACACATTCAACACTGCACTGACCCTTCTACATTCAAATCACTAATCAAAATTCACCTCTCCAAATAATCTTTTAATCTATGATTGTGATGTGTGATCTGTTAATCTGTCGCTGCACCTTCATGTTGTTTTATTTATGATTTGTGTGTAATGTTGCAGTGTCTGTTAGTCTGTCCTTACTGTTCTGATCCTTCTGTCTTTTTAACAAATGTACAGTGTCTTGAAATTGAAACTTATAAATAAAATGTATTATTATTATTTTACCCCAGACAAACAAAAAGTCACAAAAGCAACAAAGTGAGAAAAGTAAATTTATGAAACACTAAAATAATGAAGCTAAAGGGGAAGAAAAAGACTAAAAGGAAAGGGTTTGGAATTAATAAATTAAAAACATGTAAACATTCGTATGCAAGTCAGATACTCACCTCATCTTTCTACTGTTTCTTCCTCTCAGTCGTTTTCTGAAGATGACTTAGTCGAGCAGATGTTTCCTCTTGATGGTGCTCTCTGGTTACAGTCGCTCCAGCTTCAGCTCTCTAGTCTGGATGACGTGATGTGCAGCAGCAGCTTTAATTGTCTGTGATAGAGGCGTGACACTTTCCTTATCAGCAGGATGTTATGTGACTTTCCTTTCCTTTCTTAAGAATTAAAACTTAAAGTCTCAATATGTTGTCAGTTTTGGTGCACTTTGGCGCCATCAGGAGGTCTCTGAGTGCAACTGCAGTGTCATAAAAACGGTCACGCCTCCCCCTCTGACACCATGTGCATTTGTTGACAAACAAAGGGTGAGGAAGCCGGCAGAGACGCTGTGAGAAGATGAGGAACCGCGCAGACTCAAAAGGTACAGTAATATTACCAGATTTTGATGGAGCCTGAGTGTCTGCAGCCCGTTGTCTAGTTTGTTTATTCAACTGTTACCATGACAACTATAGGTCGTGGATAAATGGCTACATAGATCGGTTTGTAAGGTTACAAACTTTTTGGAGACAAAAGTAAAGCTGCTAAACGTAAGACAATGATGACGTCACCGGTAATGATGCAGCTCGGAGTGACTATGGGGTTTCCTATTGCGCGAGACGCTAGCTTAACATTCAGTACATTAGCCGTTAACATTCACGACTAATGAATAACTTTATGAATATTATTCAAAACTCCACAGAACTGATACGGGATGAATCGAATATGATCAGTAACTGAAAACCACAGTTTGATTACATCTAAACAACTAAAAAAATACTATAAAATGTGTTTATCGACGGAGTGTGAATCATCATTAACTTACCTCCGACCAAGCTGTCAACGGCTCTGACCACATTCCTGACGTCATCACTCACACTGTGGTAATTCTAGAGTCTCTTGGGGATTATTCCTCTTCATTTTACTTTGTTGACTTTCAGAAACAAATTTTGGTTTTCAAAGCAATAATGTATGTGACACTTAGCAGGGCAACAACAGTGAGTGCTGTCAGATGGGGCCCCCTTAGGGAGGTTTCCTACTGTCATTTTGGGGCACTGCTTTGGTTTACATTTGTGAGCCCTGAGGGGCCCCTACTGGTCTGGGGCCCCAAGCAGTTGGGGCACACACACACAGACTCCAAAATAAACAGGCAGGAGAATAATGTAAAACTCAAAAGAAGATATAAAATGAAAAACAAGTGTTTTGGGGAAAGTCTTATGCTGTCAATATCAACCTGTTACACTGACAGAGTATGAGGTTTTTGTTTTTCAACATCGGTTTTCCTTTTATTCCAGGATTCAGCCCAAAACTTCAATTCACCATCAATGATGAGCCGGAGCCCGGAGTGGGACGGAGTCAGTACAGGAATGCAGCATATAGACAATGTGTGTTATGGAAAATCAACAGGAGAGATACAACAAGTCACAATATACATGGGTAACACTTTACAATAAGGTACACACATTTTGCATACTTACTGGGAGACGAATGGGAAACTAACCACTAGATATAATCCAGAGTGCATATGTGAAAAGGGCTCTAGGTAACCATTAGTTAACAGGTAGATTTATGTGGTTTATCCAGCTTTCATTATCCGTTAAATAATAATTCACTACTCTACAACATGTGATGAAGAAGTACTCAATATCTACCCAGTACTGAGTGGTTTTCTAATGGTTACTTGAAACTTTAATCACGTTATTTTTGCATTCCAGCATGAGCATACAAAATAAAGTTTGGGTTTGGTGCTACATTACACAAATTTTCTACCAACATAACTTGAACTGCTCTTCTGCTGTTGCTCGTTTGGAGCGACAAGTGGTTCATCCATGCCATGATTGATGGTTAGTCTTTCACTGTGCCAAGACACACATGATCAGAACATGTGCTGCTGTGAAATGTTCTTATTCTTCCTGACACAATAAGTGTATAAAAGGCTCAGACAGTAGGTGGCCTTCCTGTTAATTGCTCACGCTCCTCCTGCATGTTGATGACGTAAGCATCTCAAGCTTTTTGCTTCTGCCTTTTCCTTTTCAGTCGCTACATAACACATGACTGTTGACTCTGTTTGAACTGTCTGTATTGTTTAAAAATGATTGTATATGTATAATGGCTGAATAAAATACTCACACATACATGATCAGTTTGCCAGCGTGCGTGTGTTCGGAGAGGAGAGCGGCAGATTATAAATTCACCGTACTCTGCAACATGATGATGAATCAGTTTATGGACGCCATCTTGTAATACTCTTAGTTCACCAGCAGATGCCGCCTGTGCTAGTTGTAAACCCAGGCAGTAAAGTGTATGTGAAGTTGTTAATCTGTCTAAAGAGCTAATTTCTTTCATTTATGTTCATTGAACTCGAATATTTCTGCCAAATAACTTACTCTAATAATTGTCAGACGCTTATGATCTGACGAGGCTTAAATTTCTAGCTCCGTCCTCCCGATAGTTTAGAACTGAAGAAGGTGAAACCACTGAAACAAAAAACTTCAAGACGATTTCTTGGTGTGCACACTGTTCATTTATTGGTATAAAGCTTAAACACAGCTTGAGCAAACAGGAGCATCTTAATATATAATTTTCAGGTAACAGAAAATACATTTTCACATGAACAATGAGGACTTTAAATTTCTGAAGCGAAGCACATTCATATAAAATCCATTAATTCTAAAATCTGAAAATACAGCATTGAAAAAACACAACAGAAGCAAAATACATGATAATCACAATTCACACATTTCTTCATTAAATATTCACCATGACGACCGTGTTTTACAAAGGACGTCACACCTACCAGGAGCTAGGGTGTAAGATTTAAAGGTCACATAGTCTCCTCCTCTTCAACCAGTTAAAAAAATTCTCAGAACTTCCAAAAACATGTGTGAAGTTTCTTGTTCTAAATCCACTCTGATCCTGTATTTGATCATGCCTATAAACCCCTCTATTTCAGCCCTGCTCAGAACAGGCTGTTTCTGTGTCTGTACCTTTAAATATGTAAATGAGCTGTGTCTGACCACGCCCTGTCTCTGGAAGGGCTTGGGTGTACTTGGTCTTTCTCGCTCCATGTCCTATTGTTTACGGTAAGAAGGCAGACTCAGAGGGCAGAACAAACACCTAGCTGTGGGAGTGTCACCCACCTGGGGGAGGGGCTACTGCCCTTTGTGATGTCATGAAGGGAACTCCGTCCTGAATTAGTAAGACATTCCCAACTCTCTCGCTCTCTCTCTCTCCCCTGTTTCTAACTCTATTTACTGTCCTATCTCTAAATAAACGCATAAAAGCCCAAAAATAAAAATAATTAAGAAAATATATATATATATTTTTTTTAACCAGGAAAAAGTCTCATTGAGATTAAAAATCTCTTTTACAAGAGCATCCTGGCCAAGACAGGCAGCAGCACAATTACAGGGTTTCAGACATAAAACACTTAACAACAATGGACATAAATACAGGAATCACAAAAAGAACCAGTTCACCAGAATCTGTCATAAGTCATGAGCAACAAAGCGATCAAAAAGGACAATACGAGTTAGCTAAAAAATCTACAGTTAGATATTTCTGCCTCCAGATCATTAAGACCACCTTTAAAAACATTCAAGGAAACCAGCTCCCGAAGACTTAGAGTATCTTGCAACCGATTCCAAGAAGAGGGAGCAGCATACTTGAACGCCCTTTTTCCTAATTCCGTACGGGCTTTAGGGATGGTAAGAAGGTGAAGATGGTAACTTCCATTACTTTATATGTAGCTCTGTAGGTAGGATGGAAGCAGACCGAGAATACCCTTATAAATAAAAATGCCAGTGATTTAGTCTACGTGCAGACAAGGCAGTCCAACCAACCCGAGCATACAAGGAGCAGTGGTGAGTAAGGGCTTTTAGATTGGTGATAAACCTCAGTGCCCCATGGTAGACAGTATCCAACGCATGTAGGCTTTGCCAGGATGCGTGCACGTAAAGAGCATCGCCATAGTTTAGCACTGACATAAAAGTGGCAGCAACAAGTGTTTTTTTGGCCTTAAATGAAAAGCAAGACTTAATTCTAAAATAAAATCCTAATTTTAACTTGAGTTTTTTTTAACCTATTGTTAAATGTGAGACTTAAAAGAGAAAATAATAAAAGTAAACCTTCCTTTAATTTATTTCAAATAGTTTTGTATGGCAAGACATTTGTTTTTAGTTAGTTTTTATCCTTATTTTTTGGACGCCCTGGCAGAATTGGCCCCCTCCTGTTTTTCATTCTTCTCCAGGATTCTGTTGCTCTTTATTACCACGTGTGAAAGCAATACGCCTTTGTAGAATTATTATTATTTTTTTTTTGCTTGGACAAAATTGTCCCCCCTAAATTTGCCTCCCCATCTGGACTTCCTTGGCTCTTGCAGATTTCTGAGAAACTCCTCTATTTCTCTGCACATTATGCCTCTGTCTTTAGTCTCCTCCAGGATTCTGATGCTGTTCTCACGGCTGAAGGATATTTCTGGTATTGCTGCTGCCTTCATGTGATACTGTGTCGATCTGTGGGAGTCATTTAGATTAAAGTATAAATGATTTGCATATTTGTTGTATAGCATCTGTTTGTCTTCAGGTTCTGCAGGTTCATTTTTGAGCAGTTTCTGAAATATCTGCTCAGCTTTGGCCTTGCTGTGATGTGACTTTGCATAGATAGTTGCGAGGTCTGTTTCGTTTCTGAGTGAAGAGTGAGGGTAAAGAGAGAGCAGCTCCTCGTGGAGAGTGATTGCTCTGTCCATCATGCTTTGTTCTGGGGAACTACTGCTTTTATAAATGATCCTCCATCTGTAGCAGAGCGCAACTAATTTCTTCAGATAACACACATCTGGATGTTCTTTCAGAACTTTCTCTGCCAAATCAACGGCCTCATCAACTGATATGTATTTTATGTAAAGGTTTAGTAAGGCCCACATGCCACTGCCACTGCAGCACAGAGTGCTCACATTTCCAGCCAACTCACGGACTTCATCTCGAATGTTTTCTCCTTCATCAGCACGTTGGTCAAGGTAGAGCGCAGCGAGGTACAAGTTCTCTGGATCCCGTTCCTTGGCTTGTCTCATTTTCTCCAAGAGGTCAGGGTCCAGCCTTGGGTCACTGAAGTTTTGGGCGTTCTTTAACCATATGACATAGCTGGTGTTCCAATCCACCATGTCCGCCTGCATCCTGGCAGCTTTCTCGTAGTAATCAACAACCAGCTTCTTATCCTCTCCGAAGAACATCAGGGTCCAGGCCTTTTCAGCGCAGATCTCTGGATGGAGGTCGTCCTGTGATGGAGATGGGTATTTTTCCATCAGGGCATCAACCTTTGACAGGTAAGCCTGACTCTCTGCTTGATCTCCCAGGTGGTGGTGCAGCCAGGCCAGGTTCCCGTAGTTCACCACTAACCAAGGACCCTCATCTGCATCTCTCAGCTTGTTGAGGGTCTCTGCAGCTTTATGGAACAAACTGTTAGCCTCTTCATTTAACCCCATCTTATACTGAATGAACCCCCACAGGTTGTAAATGTGGCCCAGCCATCTATTTCCCTCCTCTGTGCTGAAGTCCTCCATCTTGTCTGTGAGACGTAAAAGTTTCGGCCTGCTGCGGTCCAGGTCCCAGGTGAAATGGCACTGCAGGGACTCCAGTGTGGTTTGACTCTGAGCAGCACTGATGGAGAATACAAAAACAAACATTTAAACACATCAGCAGCTAGTTTTTTGCTTTGAAGTGTGCTATGTTTGGATGTTTACTGTTCATCTCCCATGAAGAAAATAAGATGTTTTAAAGGAGCAATATGTAACTCAGACACCTAGTATTTAAATGAGTACTGCAGTTAAAATTCTAAACATTGTATGGTCACAAATTAGACGACACTTTGGGTGGCTTTCCCTCCCTAAAGCAACGCCCATACGTAATAATCACCTTTTTATACCAGCTAGGATTGACCCACGATTTACATCTTTGGAGAGGAATGGCCTGCGCTGTCTGGGTGACTTATACATTAATGATGTTTTTGCCAGTTTCGAACAATTACGTTCTGCATTCAATTTAAATAGCTCCGACTTTTTTTTTTTATATTTTCAGCTCCGTGATGTTGCTAGGACCCACTCACCGGCATTCCCTCAAGTTCCAAACTCCAGTGGCATTGATCTGGCACTCAAGGCAAGAGTCTTGCCCAAAGGTCAGGTTTCCTACCTTTATGACCTCCTGTTCACAACTAACGAGTCTGCGGTAAATAAGATCAAGGCTGATTGGGAAATCGAATTACAAACCAACCTTTCTGAGGATTTCTGGAAAAATCTCTTGGGTCTGTTAATTCATCTAACACTAACACCTCCAGTCTGGTTAAGAAGGCTCATCAACGCCTCTTTTTCCTGAGGACACTGAATAGACACCACCAGTCTTCAGCTGTACCGATGAACTTCTACCGCTGTGTGATCGAGAGCATCCTGACCAGCAGTGTCACAGTCTGGTACGGAAACTGCTCTGTCACAGACCGTAAGGCGCTACAGCGGGTGGTAAAAACCGCCCAGCGTATCACAAGGTGTCCACTTCCTGTCATTGAGGACGTCCAAAAAAAACGCTGTCCGCGGCGACCTCACAGCATCCTTAAAGACTCCTCCCACCCTGCCCACAGACTGTTTACCCTCCTGCCCTCCGGTAGGCGCTTCAGAAGCCTCCGGACCAGAACCAGCAGACTGATCATTTAGTCTATGGCGCTGCGCGAGTTGCGACTAGCAGTAGTGGTCTGTCTTTATTCGTCTGTTTTCTAATGTCGTCAGTGTATAATCGACCAGAAACAACCTGATTTATAGCTCACTGCTCGTCCCGGACCAGATATGATCACTGGCAAATTTCTTAAAGTATGTGCAGATCAGTTATGTGATGTTTTTACAGATCTTTTCAACTTGTCATTTACTGTGCACAAGGTCCCCAAGCTGTGGAAGGATTCTATTGTTGTACCTGTGGCTAAGAACAAATCTCCCAAAGAGCTAAATGACCTGAGGGATGTGGCTCTGACTTCAGTAGTAATGTAGACTTTTGAACAATTGGTCAAAAGAGTTCTGACCAATCATGTTCAGGGCCTGCTTGACCCGATGCACTTTGCATATCAGTCAAACAGAGGTGTGGCTGATGCCACTATTACTCTATTTAACTATTCATATAAACATCTCGAGGGTATAAAAACACATGCAAGGCTTTTATTTGTAGATTTCTCCTCAGCTTTTAATACAATCCAACCCCACATTTTAGAAAAGAAACTGCTGTCCCATTTTAACCTTGATGCTGGGTTGGTGAAATGGATCTTGAACTTTTTAACTTGCAGGCCTCAGGCAGTCAGGGCAAATGGTGCCCTATCCGAGAAGTGGCTGTCATCCACAGGCTCACCACAGGGGTGTGTCCTGTCCCCTTTATTGTATATTTTATATACAAATGACTGTAGGAGCACCTATGACAACAGGCATCTCCTGAAGTTTGCAGACGATACTGTTCTAATCAGTCTGCTCCAGGATGGAGACGTCGATCACGGGCCTGTTGTGAAGGACTTTGTGGAGTGGTGCGACCGCCACTTCTTAAAGATCAATGTCAAAAAAACAAAAGAGATGGTCATTGATTTTCGGAAAATCTCCCACTCAACCTTCCCGCCTATGATCAAAGGTACACCTGTGGAGAATGTTGAGTGTTACAAGTACCTGGGCACTGTGATTGACAAGAACACAGATGCAATCTGCAAAAAGGGCTTTCAGAGACTCTACTTTCTGCGCAGAATGAACACTTTTAATGTGGACAAGACACTGATGGTTTTATTCTACCGCTCTTTTATAGAGTCAATTTTAACCTTTTGTTTTATCTCATGGTATGGTAACCTTTCTGTTCAGAACAAAAATCGTCTTTCCAATATTGTCAATACAGCCAGTAAAATAATCGGCGCTCAGCAGCTTTCATTGTCAGAAATCTGGAACAGATAAGTTGTTAGAAAAGCAAAGTCTATCTTGTCCAGCTCTGACCATCCTCTCTTAGAGGAATTTGTTCTTCTCCCCTCAGGTCGGAGGTACAGGCTGCCCAGGGCTAAGGCAAACAGATCTAAATTTTCATATGTTCCTCTTGCAATTAATGCTCTTAATCTTCTTTAAATCCTTGACTGCACTTTCAAGCAGAGCAAGCACATGTATTTATTTATACCATTTGAGTGAAACTTCTCAACGAACAGTGAGTTTTTATATTTTATATTTCTTGGTTGTATTTCATCACGTTGTGTTGCTCAACTTATGTCTGTTTATCTGTCGTGTTTTTGTGTCCACTGTTGCAAATCAAATTTCCCTTCCAGGGACAATAAAGATCTGAACTGAACTGAAGAACAGCTTTTTCCCCAGAGCTGTCTCTCTACTGAACTCTGCCCCCCAAACTCTGAACTTTATCTCACCTTCCGAACTCCGCCCCCTTTCCCCTGCACATCACCTCACACCCATCGTCCCCCCACCACTCCTCCTGGTCATACACACACATCTCTCATCCACCTGTATTATTATATAGTATGTTCATATCACCTCAATAAGTTATCGACCTGTACAATATGTCCATATTCTGTATATTATCTGTAATCTAGTATAGCATGCTCACTGCACCTTAATCTGTATATTATAATCCTAAAAATATCCTTATATTTATAGTATTTATTTATATTCATAGCATCCCATTAATCCAGCCATATATACCCAATAATTCACTTTTTCTGTAAATTTTGTAATTACTGTACATAACACAGATTCTTGCACTTTCTGCTTGTTGCACTTCTGGTGAGATGCCAAACCTCATTTCGTTACTCTATACTTGTATATGTGTAATGACAATAAAGTTGAATCTCATCTCATCATCTCATCTTCTAGCTGTGCTAGGCTGTCTCTCATCCAGTTTAAAGTGCTCCACAGACTTCATTACAGCAAATATAAACTCTCCAGAATATTTCCAGATACAATCGATGAAACTTGTGGTAGATGCTCCCAGGCTCCTTGCAACCTGACTCACATGTTTTGGTCCTGTTCTAAATTAGTTAATTATTGGCAATCCTTCTTTAAGCCCATCTCCGACATTTTAGGTCTAAACATCAATCCATCCCTGCATATAGCTATTTTCGGGAGGTCTCCTGACGACCTTGTCACCTCGACCACTCAGGACAATGTTATTGCTTTTGCCTCTTTGATTGCCCGCAGGAAGATCCTTCTCTCATGGAAATCTTCACAACCCCCCTCCTTCAAAGCATGGCTGCACGATGTCTTATTTCTCCTTAAGTTAGAGAAAATTAAATTCACTCTTAGAGGGTGCTCTGATAGGTTTTACACTCACTGGAGACCTCTGCTTCAAAATTTAGAGAAACTTTCACCTGACGAGGTATTATAGTAGTACACCATCGCCTGCCGATACCGATCCTTCCCTCTCGTGCTTTATCTTTTCATTTTACACAACGTCCTGATTTCTATTGAACCAGTGGGGTTGTTTGTTCTTAACATGTACTTCCTGTGCAGAGGTTTACGCAAAGGCCTCAGAGGATTAACAGGATATGGGCTTGGTGCAATCTGAACAGCGATATTTCAGCAACTGTCACAGTTTTATTTTAACACATCAGCAAAATACATTTTCCATTACACAATGCACCTCTTCACTGCAGCCCCTGACACCATCAGCCACAGTATTCTTCTACCCAGCTTAGAACACTCACTCAACTTCACTGGCACTGCTCTTTCCTGGTTAAAATCCTACCTCACCGACAGACAACAGTTTATCAAAATCCATCTTTAACTTGTTTTTATTAATATTAGCTTAATGTGATACACTTGATACCCTTCTGTTTCTAAAAATGATCATCCAAAGTCCTTAATAAACTCCAATACATCCAGAACTGTGCTGCACCCCGTCTCACCCACACCCGATCCAGTGAACCCCTCACCCCTGTCCTACATATCTCCACTGGGTACCTGTCTCGTACCGTATCCAATTCAAAATCCTGCTCCTTACACATAAAGCCCTTAACCACCAGGTCCCCTCCTATCTCACAGTTCACCCTCACACTCCTGCACGCAGCCTCCATTCTTTAAAAGCCGACCTCCTGTCTCCCCCACTTAGAACCAAGCAACGAACCTGGGGGGACAGAACCTTCTCCATAGCTGCCCCCTCCCTCTGGAAACTCACTCCCTACACACATTCAACACTGCACTGACCCTTCTACATTCAAATCACTAATCAAAACTCACCTCTCCAAATAAGCTTTTAATCTATGATTGTGATGTGTGATCTGTTTATCTGTCGCTGCACCTTCATGTTGTTTTATTTATGATTTGTGTGTAATGTTGTAATGTCTGTTAGTCTGTCCTTACTGTTCTGATCCTTCTGTCTTTTTAACAAATGTACAGTGTCTTGAAATTGAAACTTATAAATAAAATGTATTATTATTATTTTACCCCAGACAAACAAAAAGTCACAAAAGCAACAAAGTGAGAAAAGTAAACGTATGAAACACTAAAATAATGAAGCTAAAGGGGAAGAAAAAGACTAAAAGGAAAGGGTTTGGAATTAATAAATTAAAAACATGTAAACATTCGTATGCAAGTCAGATACTCACCTCATCTTTCTACTGTTTCTTCCTCTCAGTCGTTTTCTGAAGATGACTTAGTCGAGCAGATGTTTCCTCTTGATGTTGCTCTCTGGTTACAGTCACTCCAGGTTTAGCTCTCTAGTGTGGATGATGTGATGATGCAGTAGCAGCAGCTTTAAATGTCCGTGATAGAGGCGTGGCACTTTCCTTATCAGCAGGATGTTATGTGACTTTCATTTCTTCATTTCTTAAGAATTAAAAGTTAAAGCCTCAATATGTTGCAGGGCTCTCAAGTGTGACTGTGTGTGTGTGTGTGTGTGTGTGTGTGTGTGTGTGTGTGTGTGTGTGTGTGTGTGTGTGTGTGTGTGTGTGTGTGTGTGTGTGTGTGTGTGTGTGTGTGTGTGTGTGTGTGTGTGTGCGGTGTGTGTGTGATTATGGTTAGTGTTGTTTATTGTAGGTGTTTGATCAGAAACGCCAGTGCTGCCTGCTGCAATAGCTGCACCTCCTGAGGTGTGATGTCTCCAGCCTCAAGGAGCCTGTTGAGGGTAGCTCTGGTGGTGAAGCCAACATTCAGCTTTTCTCCTATCAGAGAGAGAAAAGAAAGTAAAAAGTAAAAGTAAAAGTAGTTCAAACAATATCTATGGGTTTTACCCATAGACTACATGTACATTTTATGCCCTTTCCATCACATCAGAGATCTCACTCAACTCATAACAACAATCTTCACAAAAAAAGTGTATTTTTGGACAATGAGCATACAGGTTTATCTCCTTATGAGACTTGAAAGCATTACCTGGCAGTTGGTTTAGTGTCATTGTAGAGGATGTCATGGACTTGTCGGCCCTGTAGTGCTATCGGCTTCATGAACCTTGCACACAGTTTCAAGATGAACTTCGTCATCTGCAAAATTGTAGTTCATAAAAGATTTCCATGTATTACTCGAAAAAGGACATATCCGCCAATGAAAAAATAGGCAGACATACTGGGCAGCAGGATAGCCCAACCTTTCCATTTTACCTCTCCATGGAGCAGGAAGATGGAGGACTTTTCTCTCTGGAGTAGAAGGTTCAGTGTGGAGAACATTGGCAGCGTTGCTTGAAAGAAGAGGAGATAGACTTCTGTCAGGGGGTTGGAAAATGCATCCACCAGGCTTAACCATCGCACTGAAATGTGCAGCAGCATTTCCATGTACTCGCTCCCATGGAAGTCACAAAATTCTGTAAAATATATATAACATCAATAGCAAACAAATAAAAAATGTTGCAATGCATTTTGTTTTATAACACTAGAGCTGGTTGAATCACAAACCTGCCAGGTAACCTTTACGGTTGGTGCTGCCCTTAAACCAGTACCCAACATCCACAGTCAGATCCTCTGGATCAAATCCGGATATCTGCAAAACATGAAATCAAAGATTTATTACAACACTATACAGCAAACATTTTTACTTGGCATTGGACTTAACAGATTGGTAATATTAAGTGTAAATGTTTGAACTTACTTCCAAAAACCTCTGCCCTGCATGTTTGGCAGTGTTGTGAATAATATGGCAGGGGCATCCATGTATGTAAATACTGCCATTTTCCCTCAGCAGTTGAGTTTAGAGCCGTTTCTTTGGTTCGATGTCCCTTGCCTTCTACATGCCTGCCTACGTCCCTCATGCCTTGATGGGCACAGGAGTTCTCTTGCCTGCAGATAGAGCACCAGTAGTAGGAGCTGGTAGTTCCGATTGTGAAGAATGGCCATTGGGTTGACCATTCAAGGAACACCTATAGGTGGCCGCTCCACATACTCCTCTCTTTTTCCCTTTTTCCAGTGGCTTCTCCACTGTCTACTCTATGGTGTCCTCCACCATCTCTTTCACTGACTCTTCCCCTACTGACACCCTAGCTGTCTCCTCCACTGCCTCCTCCTTCATTTCTTCCACTGCCTCCTCCACAGTCTCCTCCACTGCCTCATCTACTGCCTCCACTATTGCCTTCTCCACAGTCTCCTCCTCTGACCTGGCTGCCTTTTTAGGGAGCTGACCCTTCAGAGCGAAGCATGAAAGAATGCTCATTTGCCTCTTCCCTGACATCTTTGAAACAGACAAAGTTATTATTAATACTATGCATGGCCAGGATATAAAATATAATGAAATATTATGATTAAAAGTGGCCGACTGACTAAAATTGACTTTGCATTTGACATTTCATTTTCTGTATCTGCACAAAAATGGTCCAGCCTATTTCAAAATATGACTAGGCCAGGGCCCGTATTCACAAAGAATCTTTAGGCACATGAGTGACTTAAAAAAAACATCCAAATTGCAAGGGAATAATTGTGCTTCTGTTTCAATAGCCCACGTCAGCAACAACAATTAGATAGCCTATATGTGAAAAGGCATAGCCTATTCGATAATTAAATGAAAATACTTTCATGCAAAGTGTCAGCGTACGAATGCATGTAGAAGTGTCCCTAGAGAGTTATCGTAGCTGCTGTAAAGCAGTTGTTGTTGTTGTTATCCTGTTTGCGGTACACAGGTTTGTGTGTAATAAAGTGGAAGCCGTAGATAAAGAAGCTCTCCGCCTATGTGCCGTTTATTGTTTTCTCATTAAGTGTATCCGGTCCGACGAACCCAGAAAGCTCTGTTACATTGGTGGCAGCGGTGGTTCTTTCTGTCGGTTACCGGTTAATCTTTGTTTTGCCGTGCCGTCTACGTTCACGCTGCCGTTCATTAGCTTAGCTTCCTCAGTATAGCTAGCCCGCTAACCTGTTGAGCAGCGTAACGTTACTAAGTAACGGACATGTGGTGCGGTTATGACGACCCTTTGAAACCCGGCACGTGGAGAATTACCGGCAGTTCGCCCGGCAGAGATGTTTGTGTTGACCTGCCTACTCCTTTTGCCGACGATGGAAACCAGAGTTTCCTTGGCTGGGTGAGACAGTTGGAGGTGGCGGTCAGAGCGGCCCTGGGCTGCGGCAGCGACTATAATGATGAGCTGGTGGCCATCCTCCCCACCCGACTGTGCAAATCGGCGTTTCTGCTGTGGGACAGCCTTCCTGAAGCAGTTAAGTCGGACTATGCTGCTGTTAAAGAGAGATTGGGGATAGCTTTTGGGCAGAGACAGTATATGGACCGCTTCAGAGCTAACTTATCTGCTCGAGCATGAGCTCCCGGGGAGACCTTGGAGTTGTATGCAGCTGATGTGAGCCGGCTCGTCGCGGAGGCGTTCCCGGATTATGGGGCCGTTGCACGGAGAGAGGAGAAGTTTCGTCGCTTCCTTGCTGGCCTGGATCCGGTGCTGAAAGCCAAGTGTCTTGAGCAGGGTGCTACGGATTTGGAGGAAGCTTTGACCATTGCGAAGCGTTGGGAAAATGCCAGAGAGAATGTGTGAGTACCTATCTGGTCACCCAGCTACCTGTAGGAACTTCAACTGTGCAGTCTGTGTCAGTGACGGATAATCTGCAGCGAGCTGTAAATAAATTGACAGATGAGATGTGCTTCATGAGGATGGAAATGAAAGAGATTTGTGATGAAAATCAAAGACTGAGAGCTGGGAAAAATGATAGACGAGAGCAATTGTTCCGCTCACCTTCAAGGGGACGCTGCAGCTGCACCTGTGGTGAGTGGGGATGCCAGTCAAACTTTAGACCGCCCCACTTCTTATGTAAGGGGGGTGGTTGAAGGAACTGAAGTGGCTGTGCTGGTGGACTCTGGGGCCACTGTGTCATTGATCAGTGAGAGCATTCGCATGTCTGTCCCTGCCCTGCGGAGCACGCCCCTGAGGAAGAATTACATTGACTCTCGTGCAGTAAATGAACAAATGCTGGATACGCTTGTACCTGGCTGCTGTAATGTGTCCCGAGCTGATGTGGTGACCATTCCCCGCTTGAGCGAAGCCTTGGTGCCAGGCAACGTCCGTTACCCCACGGGGGCCAGCGTTCCCACTGCAGGCCTTGACGGCTATTTGGAGCCCAACATTCCTGAGATGACTGGACTGGTGGTAGCTCACACAGTGACCAGGGTGAAAGATGGTGTGACTGTGGCTCGTGTCCTCAAGCCCACTGGTAGAGCTTTTGAGCTTAAACAGGGTCTTCACTTGGGTGAATTCTACCCAGTTCAGGAGACTGATGTGACACCACTTGTTCCCCCCTGTAATTGAGTGATGTTGATGACAGCCTCGACGCCCTCTCCGCCTCTGGCCGTGGCTTGTACCAATGGAGGGCCATGCCGATGGGTCCGACTAATTCACCAGCCACCTTCCACCGCATG
Source organism: Labrus bergylta (assembly GCF_963930695.1). Classification (NCBI taxonomy): domain Eukaryota; kingdom Metazoa; phylum Chordata; class Actinopteri; order Labriformes; family Labridae; genus Labrus; species Labrus bergylta. Next base: position 2,955,773 of record NC_089200.1, read on the forward strand.
ATGGAGCTGATCCTCAGAGGTCTGCCATGGCACATCTGCATAGTGTATCTGGATGATATATTGATATACAGTCGCACATTCAGGGACCACCTCGCCAACCTGGAGGAGGTCTTGACCAGGATAAAGTCTGCGGGCCTGAAGCTAAATCCTGGCAAGTGCCACTTTGCCAGGGATCACGTGGTGTTCCTGGGCCATGTGGTCTCCAGACAGGGCCTCCAACCTGATCCCTGGAACACCGAAAAGGTGAACTCCTGACCAACTCCCCGCTCTCCTTCTGAGGTTAGAGCTTTTGTGGGTCTCTGTTCATATTACAGGCGATTTGTGAAGAATTTGTCACAATTTGCAGCCCCACTTAACCGCTTTGCTGGGAAAAATTTGCCTTATGAATGGACTGCTGAGTGTGAGACGGCTTTCACATATCTTAAACAGGTGCTCACATCTTCTCCAGTGGTCACATTGCCCAGCTTTGCACTCCCGTTCAAAGTCTATACGGATGCATCTAAGGACTCTGTTGGGGTGGTGTTGGCACAGGATGTGGACGGCTTGGAAAGGGTGATTGTCTATGCCAGCCAGGCTCTCACGCATGCACAGAAGCGCTGGTCCACCTTTGAAGCTGTGGGAGCTGTGGGCCGTGGTGTGGGCTGTGCATGAGTTTAGACATTATGTGGGACTGTCTGCCTTTACAATTGTGACTGATCATCGCCCATTGCTGAGGCTCAGGCACATGGCCATTGATAATAACCCCACAGGACGGAGGGGTCGCTGGGTGCTGGAGTTGGACCCTTTCAACTGGACCATTATGCACAAGGACGGCCCTAGCAATAAAAATGCTCGACGCTCTTTCCCGCAGGCCCGTTTCCTTGGCTCTGTTGGGGCGACAACAGACCGTGGTATGCATGGTTGGGAGGCGCGTGTCCCTGCTGATGTGCTTGTGCCTGGTGTTGTTTCAGACTCTCGGGGGGCTGGATCTCTGCCATGGTATGTGTCATCCATGGTGGATGGACTGAAGGCTGCTTTCTCAGTCGCCAGGCTCAATGCTGCAGAGGCTCATGAGAGAAAAAAACTGTATTATGACGCTGATGTTTGCCACCGTGCCTATGAGGCGGGAGAGATGGTGTGGTTGAATAATCCCACTGAGAGCTTCACGAAGCTGGCACCACATTGGAAGGGCCCATACCGGGTCATGGAGGCGTTGGCGTCTGGAGGTGAGGCTGCACTGACTTACCGCATCAGCAACCCTCTGGACTCTCTGGAGAGGACTCAGGTGGTTCACCATGACAGGCTGAAACGTTATACTTTACCAGTGCCTACAGGGACTGTTCCCCTTCTACCCTTAAAGTATCTCCTCTTTTGGGGGTTTCGCCACTCCCGTTGTCGCCGCAAATGGTTGAGCAACAATTGGCTGGGGGTGTGGACATCAGTCTGTATGGGGAGTTTTCAGGGCCTGAACGCAGGGGGCGTGTCCTGCGACCACCTTCACGTCTTCAGGATTTTGTGAGGTTCTGAGTTTGATGCTTGGTGTTTGTTTCCCTCTTTTTCATGTATTTTTGCTGTTCAAGTACATTTGGGTGACAACTGTGATACAGAGGGGTTTTTTTCATGCTCAGGTTAAATTCTGCTAGGGGACTGTTTTGAGAGGTTTCCTGTTGTCTCATGGGTGCCTGTGCCAATGTTTTATGTGAAACGGGGACGTTTCAAGTTGAGGGGGGGACGTATGTCACAGATTGTGACAGATTGTTGTGTTTGTTATATGTACTGTATATCTCACTCGCTTTTAGAGTGAGGTGTCCCGCGAGAGTTACTGTAGCTGCCATAAAGCAGTTGTTATTGTTGTTATCCTGTTACACTGGTACACAGGTGTGTGTGTAATAAAGTGGAAGCCGTGGATAAAGAAGCTCCCCGCCTATGTGCCGTTTATTGTTTTCTTATTAAGTGTATCCGGTCCAACGAACCCAGAAAGCTCGGTTACAGAGGTAAGAGAAAAGCTTTGTGAATACGGGTCCTGATCTAGGACTAAAAAACAGGTGTCAGAATAGCTGCTGAAATTAGCAAGAATTCAACTGGCTGTCTAGTTCACACACTCTGGTCAAACTGTTAGCTAATATTACTGATTACCAGCTGACTGGACACAATATTCCCCAACATACAGAAATCAAATGATGAGATGACTTACTGTATTAATACCATATGGTTCTCTTCTCCATAGACTGTAAATATAACGGTCCTCTCCCACGTCAATCAGTCTGTACTTCAGCGAGCGTCAGAATCAAAGTGCGAGCGTCTTCTTTGTAACCAGAATGTGGCGTTGTTGTAGCGGGAATATCTAAATCTTACCCGGATACAGCAATGCTATTTATTGATTGGTTGTTGGGGTAGCTATATATATATTCTTTTTTTGATTAACTGGTGCGTGGCAAGCTCCTTCTGATCTCTATGGGAAACCCACTTGATTCATATCTGTTTCACTGTTAAAAAAATAGCGGCGCAATTTTGTGGGCGTTATCCTGGTAGTTTATGCGTGAGAAATACAAGGTGTGGCGTGTGAGCGTGTGAACAGGTTGAAATGTGTGTCTCTCACTCCCAATGCGTGACATTTAGAGCATTGAATGTTGTCAGTTTTGATGCGCTTTGGCGCCATCAGGAGGTCTCTGAGTGCAACTGCAGTGTCATAAAAACGGTCACGCCTCCCCCTCTGACACCATGTGCATTTGTTGACAAACAAAGGGTGAGGAAGCCGGCAGAGACGCTGTGAGAAGATGAGGAACCACGCAGACTCAAAAGGTACAGTAATATTACCAGATTTTGATGGAGCCTGAGTGTCTGCAGCCCGTTGTCTAGTTTGTTTATTCAACTGTTACCATGACAACTATAGGTCGTGGATAAATGGCTACATAGATCGGTTTGTAAGGTTACAAACTTTTTGGAGACAAAAGTAAAGCTGCTAAACGTGAGACAATGATGACATCACCGGTAATGACACAGCTCAATCTGTAATAAATGATGTCTGCAGGGATGTTCATTCTGCCGTATTACAGACTTGTTAGGCAGTAGTATAACCAGTTTGCAACCCTATGTAGAAAGTTACGTTATATAACGGTCTGTTTGTGCATTGCTGATGTAACCCCGTGTGTTCTGGGTTGTGGAAAGGACTCAGGAGACAGCTCGTGTGTTCTGGCTCTGTATTTACAGACAAATTAACAGAAACCGATGAATTGTGTTGTGAGCCGGGATCAAACATCTCCCCTGATAAATAAAAAAAACGTGTTATTTAGGAGAGCCAGAGTCAGAACATTAGCCGTTAACTTTCATGACTAATGAATAACTTTATGAATATTATTCAAAACTCCTCAGAACTGATACGGGATGAATCGAATATGATCAGTAACTGAAAACCACAGTTTGATTTCATCCAAACAACTAAAAAAATACTTTAAAATGTGTTTATCGACGGAGCATGAATCATCATTAACCTACCTCCGACCAAGCTGTCAACGGCTCTGACCACATTCCTGACGTCATCACACACACTGTGGTAATTCTAGAGTCTGTTGACTGTGTTTGAACTGTCTGTATTGTTTAAAAATGATTGTAGATGTATAATGGCTGAATAAAATACTCATACATACATGATCAGTTTGCCAGCGTGCGTGTGTTCGGAGAGGAGAGTGGCAGATTATAAATTCATCGTACTCTGCAACATGATGAATCAGTTTATGGACGCCATCTTGTAATACTCTTAGTTCACCAGCAGATGGCGCATGTGCTAGTTGTAAACCCAGACAGTAAAGCGTATGTGAAGTTGTTAATCTGTCTAAAGAGCTCATTTCTTCCATTTATGTTCGTTGAACTCGAATATTTCTGCCAAATTACTTACTCTAATAATTAAAAGGAATATATTATGTTAGAAATGAGTGTTTGTTTTCTATTTAATCTTTGTGCTGGATGTGAACATTGTTGTTCATGTCATGTTTGTGACCCTGTATAAACCAGCTCTCTCAGAACACTCCGTTTTAGTGTGTGTGTCTCTTTAAATGTAATGATGAAATCGTTTAGTGTGATAGCACTAAACGATAGCAGCTTTAGCAGAATTAGGACGCTTATGATCCGACGAGGCTTAAATTTCTAGCGCCATCCTTCTTCAGTTTAGAACTGAAGTTAGTTAGTTTTTATCCTTATTTTTTGGACGCCCTGGCAGAATTGGCCCCCTCCTGTTTTTCATTCTTCTCCAGGATTCTGTTGCTCTTTATTACCACGTGTGAAAGCAATACGCCTTTGTAGAATTTTTTTTTTTTTTTTTGCTTGGACAAAATTGTACTCCCTAAATTTGCCTCCCTATCTTTACTGCCTTGGCTCTTGCAGATTTCTGAGAAACTCCTCTATTTCTCTGCACATTATGCCTCTGTATTTATTCTCCTCTAGGATTCTGATGCTGTTCTCACGGTTGAAGGATTTTTCTGGTATTGCTGCTGCCTTCATGTGATACTGTATCGACCTGTGGGAGTCATTTAGATTAAAGTATAGATGATTTGCATATTTGTTGGATAGCATCTGTTTGTCTGAAGGTTCTGCAGGTTCATTTTTGAGCAGTTTCTGAAATATCTGCTCAGCTTTGGCCTTGCTGTGATGTGACTTTGCATAGATAGTTGCGAGGTCTGTTTCCTTTTTGAGTGAAGAGTGAGGGTAAAGAGAGAGCAGCTCCTCGTGGAGAGCGATTGCTCTGTCCATCATGCTTTGTTCTGGGGAACTACAGCTTTTATAAACGATCCTCCATCTGTAGCAGAACGCAACTAATTTCTTCAGATAACGCACATCTGGATGTTCTTTCAGAACTTTCTCTGCCAAATCAACGGCCTCATCAACTGATATGTATTTTATGTAAAGGTTTAGTAAGGCCCACATGCCACTGCCACTGCAGCACAGAGTGCTCACATTTCCAGCCAACTCACGGACTTCATCTTGAATGTTTTCTCCTTCATCAGCACGTTGGTCAAGGTAGAGCGCAGCGAGGTACAAGTTCTCTGGATCCCGTTCCTTGGCTTGTCTCATTTTCTCCAAGAGGTCAGGGTCCAGCATTGGGTCACTGAAGTTTTGGGCGTTCTTTAACCATATGACATAGCTGGTGTTCCAATCCACCATGTCCGGCTGCATCCTGGCAGCTTTCTCGTAGTAATCAACAACCAGCTTCTTATCCTCTCCGAAGAACATCAGGGTCCAGGCCTTTTCAGCGCAGATCTCTGGATGGAGGTCGTCCTGTGATGGAGATGGGTATTTTTCCATCAGGGCATCAACCTTTGACAGGTAAGCCTGACTCTCTGCTTGATCTCCCAGGTGGTGGTGCAGCCAGGCCAGGTCCCCGTAGTTCACCACTAACCAAGCACCCTCATCTGCCTTTCTCAGCTTGTTGAGTGCCTCCGTAGCCTTCTGAAACAAACTGTTAGCCTCTTCATTTAACCCCAGCTTATACTGAATGAACCCCCACAGGTTGTAAATGTGGCCCAGCCATCTATTTCCCTCCTCTGTGCTGAAGTCCTCCTTCTTGTCTGTGAGGCGTAACAGTTTCGGCCTGCTGTGGACCAGGTCCCAGGTGAAGTGGCACTGCAGGGACTCCAGTGTGGTTTGACTCTGAGCAGCACTGATGGAGAATAAAAAACAAACATTTAAACACATCAGCAGCTAGTTTTTTTTGCTTTGAAGTGTGCTATGTTTGGATGTTTACTGTTCATCTCCCATGAAGAAAATAAGATGTTTTAAAGAAGCAATATGTAACTCAGACACCTAGTGTTTAAAATGAGTACTGCAGTTAAAATTCTAAACATTGTATGGTCACAAATTAGACGACACTTTGGGTGGCTTTCCCTCCCTAAAGCAACGCCCATACGTAATAATCACCTTTTTATACCAGCTAGGATTGACCCACGATTTACATCTTTGGAGAGGAATGGCCTGCGCTGTCTGGGTGACTTATACATTAATGATGTTTTTGCCAGTTTCGAACAATTACGTTCTGCATTCAATTTAAATAGCTCCGACCTTTTTCGATACTTTCAGCTTCGTGATTTTGCTAGGACCCACTCACCGGCATTCCCTCAAGTTAGAAACTCCAGTGGCATTGATCTGGCACTCAAGGCAAGAGTCTTGCCCAAAGGTCAGGTTTCCAACCTTATGACCTCCTGTTCACAACTAACGAGTCTGCGGTAAATAAGATCAAGGCTGATTGGGAAATCGAATTACAAACCAACCTTTCTGAGGATTTCTGGAAAAAGACTCTTGGGGCTGTTAATTCATCTAACACTAACACCTCCAGTCTGGTTAAGAAGGCTCATCAATGCCTCTTTTTCCTGAGGACACTGAAGAGACACCACCTGTCTTCAGCTGTGCTGGTGAACTTCTACCGCTGTGTGATCGAGAGCATCCTGACCAGCAGTGTCTCAGTCTGGTACGGAAACTGCTCTGTCACAGACCGTAAGGCGCCACAGCGGGTGGTAAAAACCGCCCAGCGTATCACAAGGTGTCCACTTCCTGCCATTGAGGACGTCCAAAGAAAACGCTGTCTGCGGCGAGCTCACAGCATCCTTAAAGACTCCTCCCACCCTGCCCACAGACTGTTTACCCTCCTGCCCTCCGGTAGGCGCTTCAAAAGCCTCCGGACCAGAACCAGCAGACTGATCATTTAGTCTATGGCGAGTTGCGACTAGCAGTAGTGGTCTGTCTTTATTCGTCTGTTTTCTAATGTCGTCAGTGTATAATCGACCAGAAACAACCTGATTTATAGCTCACTGCTCGTCGCACACTTCTGGGTATGGAGTTTTTATTCTTAATCATCACATGGACTTTGTTGACTGTGGCTCAGTGTTTGTTTGATCCCTGCCACTCGCATATGGGCCGGATTCAGTATTCTCTGGGATTTTTACTGGATCTAAAGTATCGACAGCAGCCACTGTTGCACCTAATTACCGAAGACTGTTTAACAGTGGATATCTCCGGTCATCGTGATGATTTTAACAAAAAGAACAACAAAGGGAAAGTACGGAAACGAGGGAGACGGGGTGGTGTCCGAGAGAGGCTCAAGCGTCTGAATCTCCACCGTATACCCCTCTCCTCGATGCTGCTCTGTAATGCCCAATCCATCAGAAACAAGATCGACGAGATCCAGGCCAACGTCATTCATCTGGAGAAATTCAGAGACTCGTGCATCATGGCTTTCACCGAGACCTGGCTTACTTCTTCGGACTTGGACACGGATCTAACGCTCTGCGGTTTTGGGACATCGGTGAGGCTTGACAGAAACGTTAACGTCACAGGTTATTTCAATCACTGTAACTTGAAATCATTGAGCAACTTTCACCAGTATATTTCTTGCCCCACCAGACTGAACAAAACTATTGACCTGTGTTATGGTTTAGTCAAAGGTGCATATAAGTCGGTTTCCCTGCCCTCTCTTGGCTCTTCTGATCACAACACCATCCTTCTTACCCCCATCTACAAACCTCTCCTTAAAAGAGTAAAGTAGTCACAAGGACAGTGGAGCTGTGGACTGAAAGTGCTATTCATCATTAAAACGTAGATAAAAATCATTCAGTGCATATGCAAGCTCTGTCTGTGATTTAAAACCGTCCATGTTAATCCACCCATTTTTCTTGTTGTCCTGGCCAGTCATGGTTTTCATGCCATCCCACACTGCCTTTAGGTCATTACTATAAAATCTATCCTCCACCCTATTCTTATATTGGAGCTTAGCCCTCTTGATTTCATGTCTGGCCTCTTTCTTCGCTTCTGCTATCTCAACAACCCCACCATGCAGAAACGTGTCATGTTTCCTGTGCAGTGCATCCTTCACTGCCCCTTCTAGCGCTAGTATAAGTGTTCATTCTGTCAGATCCATGTTTAAAAAATGTAACATTAGGAAAAGCCCTGCAATCTGCAAAAAGGGCCTCCAGAGACTCTACTTTCTGCGCAGAATGAACACTTTTAATGTGGACAAGACACTGATGGTTTTATTCTACTGATCTTTTATAGAGTCAATTTTAACCTTTTGTTTTATCTCATGGTATGGTAACCTTTCTGTTCAGAACAAAAATCGTCTTTCCAGTATTGTCAATACAGCCAGTAAAATAATCGGCGCTCAGCAGCTTTCATTGTCAGAAATCTGGAATAGACAAGTTGTTAGAAAAGCAAAGTCTAAACATTCGTATGCAAGTCAGATACTCACCTCATCTTTCTGCTGTTTCTTCCTCTCAGTCGTTTTCTGAAGATGACTTAGTCGAGCAGATGTCTTGATGTTGCTCTGTGGTTACAGTCGCTCCAGCTTCAGCTCTCTAGTGTGGATGGCGTGATGATGTGCAGCAGCAGCTTTAAATGTCTGTGATAGAGGCGTGGCACTTTCCTTACCAGCATGATGTTATGTGAGTTTAATTTCTTAAGAATTGAAACTGAAAGCCTCAAGTTGCAGGGCTCTCAAGTGTGTGTGTGTGTGTGTGTGTGTGTGTGTGTGTGTGTGTGTGTGTGTGTGTGTGTGTGTGTGTGTGTGTGTGTGTGTGTGTGTGTGTGTGTGTGTGTGTGTGTGTGGTGTGGGCATGAGTTTAGACATTATGTGGGACTGTCTGCCTTTACAATTGTGACTGATCATCGCCCATTGCTGGGGCTCAGGCACATGGCCATTGATAATAACCCCACAGGACGGAGGGGTCGCTGGGTGCTGGAGTTGGACCCTTTCAACTGGACCATTATGCACAAGAACGGCCCTAGCCATAAAAATGCGGACGCTCTTTCCCGCAGGCCCGTTTCCCCTGGCTCTGTTGGGGCGACAACAGACCACGTTGTGGGCTCAGTGGACTGCTCTCCGGTCTCACCAGGAACATGATCTGACCTACAGACTGCTTATTCTCTCTGCTGCACTAACTCCGAACTGCAGGTTCATGTCAAGACATCCCATGGGGGGGATCTCTGGTTGACCGCCCTCTGCAACGGGTGGCAGCAGATATTCTGGAACTGTCTGTGACATCTCGGGGGAATAGGTACGTGCTGGTTGTGGAGGATTATTTTACTAAGTTTGTTAATGTGTACGCCCTTCCAAACCAGACTGCTCACACGGTTGCTCACTGTCTTTTTGAGGATTATGTTTTGGTGCATGGAGTCCCTGAGGTCCTGCACATCAACCACGGCCGCCAGTTTGAGGCGGACGTGATTCAGGGTCTCTGTCAGATGTTGGGGATCAAGAAAACATGCACCATGGCATACAATCCGAAGTCGGACGGAATGGTGGAACGCCATAATCGTACTCTGATTGACCAGCTTGCTAAGATGTTGCTCTCTCGTGGGGGCAAATGGGACAGTTATGTAAAACAGGTCGCTTTTGCATACATGGTATGCATGGTTGGGAGGCGCGTGTCCCTGCTGATGTGCTTGTGCCTGTTGTTGTTTCAGACTCTCGGGGGGCTGGATCTCTGCAATGGTATGTGTCATCCATGGTGGATGGACTGAAGGCTGCTTTCTCAGTCGCCAGGCTCAATGCTGCAGAGGCTCATGAGAGAAAAAAACTGTATTATGACGCTGATGTTTGCCACCGCCTATGAGGCGGGAGAGATGGTGTGGTTGAATAATCCCACTGAGAGCTTCACGAAGCTGGCACCACATTGGAAGGGCCCATACCGGGTCATGGAGGCGTTGATGTCTGGAGGTGAGGCTGCACTGACTTACCACATCAGCAACCCTCTGGACTCTCTGGAGAGGACTCAGGTGGTTCACCATGACAGGCTGAAACGTTATACTTTACCAGTGCCTACAGGGACTGTTCCCCTCCTATCCAAAATTCTTGAAAAAACAGTTGCATCTCAGGTTCACACTCATTTGTCTGACAATAACCTCTATGAACAGTTCCAGTCTGGTTTCCGCCCCCTCCATAGCACAGAGACAGCACTGGTAAAAATCACCAACGACCTCCTCATGGCAGCTGATTCCGGACTTCTAACCATCCTCATCCTCCTTGATCTAAGTGCAGCCTTCGACACCATCTCCCATCACACACTCCTTGACAGACTTGCCTCCATCGGAATCACTGACACACCCTTGCACTGGTTTTCATCCTATCTCTCTGGTCGTACTCAGTTCACTCAACTCGGAACCTTCAAATCCCAACCATTTCCAGTCACCACCGGTGTTCCTCAGGGTTCTGTCCTGGGCCCCCTTCTGTTCATCATCTATCTCCTTCCTCTTGGCCATATCTTCCGTAAGTATAACATCCAGTTCCATTGCTATGCGGATGACACCCAGCTCTATCTGTCCACCAAACCCACTTCCTCCCTCCCGCCCACTTCCCTGACGGATTGCCTGCAAGAAATCAAATCCTGGTTTACCTGCAACTTCCTCAAATTAAACAGTGACAAAACCGAGCTTCTCCTCATCGGCACCAAATCAACAATCTCCAAACTTGACAGTTTTTCACTGGCTATTGACCACTCCTCAGTTTCCCCTTCCCCTCAGGTTAAGAGTCTGGGTGTCATCCTTGACAGCACACTATCATTCCAAGCTCACATCAATAACGTCACCCGGTCTGCTTATTTCCATCTACGTAACATTAATCGCCTCCGCCCATCCCTCACTCCCAGCAGTACTGCCATCCTCGTCAACACCCTGGTTACATCTCGCATTGACTACTGCAACTCCCTTCTCTTTGGTCTCCCTCTCAAGTCCATCCACAAACTTCAACTGGTCCAGAATTCTGCCGCTCGCATCATCACCAGAACGCCCTCTGTTAATCACATCACCCCTGTCCTACAGCAGCTTCATTGGCTCCCGGTTAAACATCGCATCACCTTCAAAATTCTGCTCCTCACCTTCAAGGCCATCCACAACCTTGCTCCGCTTTACATCTCTGA